>NC_088798.1:9667500-10003458 GCF_011386835.1 Chrysemys picta bellii
TAACGGTGTGTTTCTAAAGTAAGTTGCACTCACGAGAGCCTGTCTGTGAGCCACTGTGCCTCAGATACATTTGATTACTGACTGTCAATTGAAGACAAGAATATTAAAAAAGAAACTGTTTGGCAACAAGTACATTCTCCTTATCTGTTTCAGAAAGAGAGCAAATACTTCATCCAGAAAGTAACATCTCTCATCCAAGCAAGTTATAAGTAACAGTGGAAAGACCAAAAACCAGAAATATATTAAGAATTCTCTTATTCAATTATACAAACAATATTATGTTTCACTACTATGATGAATATTTCAAAATCTTTTACTGGAATTTGCTTTAATAACAGCTTGGCATGAAATTCCAGTGTTGGGCATTGTCCATAATGCCTTCCCAACCAAGTTGTAAGCATAATCACTGTAAAATTGAAGTCTTCCAGTTAAATCCATGACAAGAAAGTTTAGTCTGGGAGTATTCCTCTTAAGCACTTAACAAAAGGAAGAGGGGAAGGGACTGCGAAGAGGGCCCATATGCCAGACCCATTCTACTGAATCTGAAGTCTTTGCTTTCCAGAGTATATGGATGTTTCAGACGCAAAGTGAACTCTTAGGCAATAAATATTAGCTATAGAAAACTGACAAAATTCTAGTAATTTGTTGTTGACAGAGTTACAGAGTCTGAGGTTGTTGAGTTAAATCAAATATCTCATCAGAATAAATACAAATACAGGCAAATTGCAACATTCGGTTGAGATACAATTTCTATGAGACCAGTCACATTTTCAGTCAGATCAAATCAGAAAAAAAGGATTGTCAAAGTAACATAGGAGAATGAGACACATCATCCATCAAAATTAATTAAAATTACTAGGCTGTGTGTTTAAATCCTCTAGATTGCTTTGACATGCTCAATCAAAATAGGCAGTTATTTAATCTCATTCTAGAAAGCCTAAATAAGGCCAATGCATTTCTTAAGGACTTCTTCTGAGGGCTTAAATGAGGGAAAGTATTGCCAATCCCAAATGTTCAAAACCGTGAGTCAGACCCCCAAAATCATGAGATAAAAAACAATCTCATGACTTTTTGGCTTAACTAAAAGATTAAGTCTTGTTTTTTTATCTGCCTTCTCTTTTAAACTCATTCTGCCCACCAACAGGATATGAATGACAAGTACAGAGTTGACAACCCTTACAAATTGATCACAAGATTTTCACCACTTCTGCCTTTCACTAGAGGACCCAAACATCAGTGTTCCATTGCATTATATGCTTTACAGCCTCATCACACAGATTTTACAACCATACAAAGTACAACAGTGAGTTTGTGATGTGGGAGCTGGAACTGGGGTCCAAACTTTTCCATGCAGTCTACCAAAGATTTATTAGACGGAACAGCTCCTACTTTCTGCTGAGAGAGGCTGGATTCAAATTGATGATATACAGGTGAAAAGCTCTGTATGTCATTAACTATGCCCTAAAGCGTCTAGTCCCCCACAAGTGCTAACTTTACACCTTCAAGAGTGAGATGCTGTAAGTTTGTTAATTCAAATTCTTATCTTTTTGCATCTAATAAAAGGCAAAATTTTTATCTCTCTGGACACACAAGCAACATCTCCTACACACAGTTCTCAGTCTTAAACACAACCACCAACCAAGTGCCCCAGCCCACTGTCAAATGTTATAGCTCCCATTAACTAAAATACAAACACTCAAATACAATAAAACAAATAGTGACAACTTCCATATTCTCTTCTAAATACATTTTTCAATATAGAATTGTTCCCACAATTATTCCCAGACTTTATACTAATGTTTGTGGTGTGTATACACAAACACATTTTCATTCCCTCATGAGTCATCAGCATGGTTTGAACCTACAACCTTCGAGTCCACAGCACAGACCCCTTCCATTTCCACAACAGTAAATGGTGGCGAGAAAGCATTTTTTTTAACCTTCTGATTCATACAGGGAGACAACACACCTTACAAGTGGGTCACTCAACTATTTGTGAGTCAGCACTGGATAATGGGCATCAGCATTCCTGGTGTTGATTCCTGGCTCTGGAGGCAAAGCATAATCAAGTAGGAAGACAAAGTAGCTATATGTAACAAAAAATTTTGGATCATCTGTGGAGAATGAACCAGGGAATTCTAGATCCAAAAACACTAATCTGTATGTTTACCTAAAGAACCAGATCTGTTAGCATGAAGACAGCAACCATCATAAACCTCTATATGTGGTCTAACCACTGGAAGGTGACACCAAGCCACACTGTGTTAGTGTGGTTACACAAGTACATAATTTAGCATGTTCTTTCTGAACAAGGTGTCAACGTGCATCAGACTTGGCACTGTTCTATTAGGGGTTGGGGTGGGAGGTGGGGGTCTATTCCCAACTTGTGCAAGCTGTCAGTTATTTTTATCTGTATAATAGGTAAAGGATTGTTACATCTCCTAACATAGAGATATGGGGCCTTGATTAACAATAAGGGCTGTGCAGGGCACAGAAACATTAACAACAGTCAGTAGGGCTTGGTCTACACTAAACCCCCAAATCGAACTAAGGTACGCAACTTCAGCTATGTGAATAACGTAGCTGAAGTCGACATACCTTAGTTCGAACTTACCGCGGTCCAGACCCGGCAGGCAGGCTCCCCCGTCGACTCCGCGTACTCCTCGCGGCGAGCAGGATTACCGGAGTCGACGGGGAGCACTTCTGAGTTCTATTTATCGCGTCCAGACAAGACGCGATAAATCGAACCCAGAAGTTCGATTGCCTGCCGCCGAACCAGCGCGGTAAGTATAGACAAGCCCTAGAAGAGGTAGAACTAGAACTCCTCAAATCCTGGCTTGCAGCTCAGTATGCATTCCCTTTGGCAACAGGGCATAGTGTAGGAGAAGCCAGCTCTTTTTCTCTCTCTCAGTTTGTTTCCCCCAAATCACAAAGCCAGGAGATTTCTGTATTTTCACAAGAGCTCACACATTAGAGGCCAATTACCTGAGATAAATTCTTAGGAATTGGAAACATTGGATTTAAGTAGTGCATAGGCTTTGTGTATATTTCTACACAGGGTTGAATTTCACTTTGAGAAATCATCTATTGCCGTTTATGGGGAAAGCAGATCTTCCTCATAGCCATATTGGGATGACTTGTCTTAAGCAAAACAGTGAACTCCTTTCTAGGAACGGCTTATCTCAAACTGTTTAGTGACGTGACCAGGAATAACTTTGCTAACAAAATAACCATTGGGTACTAGTGGTTTCAGGTGAGTGAAAGTAGCACAAAAATTGGGGATGAAATTCTGGTCCCAATGAAATACACGGAAAGCCCACTGACTTCAATGGGGCCAAGATTTCAACCTATATGTTCATAGGTAACAAGAGACTCCTAGAAAATTAGTATGAATTTTTTTCTTTTTTAATATAAAGAAAATCACAATATTTTAGCATTCGAAAACTCTTACTAAAATACTAGAGTATTGACCTTGAAGGTGATTTTTATAAAGTTAGTGTTAATTTAAATGGGCGACTATGACAACGATCAGAACAATCTTAAAAGTTCATATATGCTCATATAACAAAAGCAAGTGTAGCACATTTTACACAGGTTTAGGTGGAATATTCTGTCTTGGTTCTGACTTTACAAGATGTGTAATGTTTAGATCTGTACAATCACCAGAAGTTAAAATAAACATTTTGCACTCCCTGATAACTTATTTACAATGAACCATTACTTTTTAAACATTCTACCCTAATTTATAAAAGTGCATTGAATCAATCAATCGCAAAGAATGGTAAATATCAGAAAAATAGATCAAGAACACTACAATCTTTAATATTAATTTTGTTCAATAAGTAACCCCCCCCCCCAAAAAATAGAAAACATGATTTAAAAAACCTCATACATTAACATTGTTTGCATTTTAATTAGAGGAACAAACATAATTCACAGTGTTAAAATTATTCATACCCTCTTGTAACTAAAAATGTGTCCTTGTTAAAAGTGTAAAATGAGATTTCTGCAGGCTTGTATGTGTCTTGTTTCTCACAGTTAAACTGTCACAGCATGAAAACATTCCCCTACTTGTAGAGCTTTAGATACCTAGTTCCCTGGTGAAAGTGTGCAAAAAGAACTGGAAAAGTTATTGACAATTCAGATAGAACCCCATATTTCTATAAATAAAACTATAAGCAAAGAACCTATTTTAAACTCTAAACGCAACAATGTATAAGTAACTATTGACTTCACTGAATTTCCCGATAATGCCAGAAGACTGAAGTCTATCTGGTTCATAAGAGACTCAAGATGATACAGGAATCCAATTATGGGAAGCCTATTTAGTTGTTCTGTTTGCTAAGCCAAAGGTTAACGAGAATTGCACTGAAAAAACCTCCTGTGGTATTACAAAGTATTTCTTATGCTGCATAAAATGTAAATGAAAAAAGTATTCTAATCAAGTCCTCCTTTTGCTCTTTAATTGTGAATTCGCACCACACTTGTATATAATACACCACTCTGAGAACTCTATATAGCACAATCAAAAGTGATTGAAAAAAATCTGCCATTAAATTAAAGAGCAACTTAAACAGATAAACTATTACTTAATATTTGTAACTGGCAAGTCGAAGTTTCCAGATAGTTCTCGCTAATGTTAAATCTTCATAGTATTAAGTTATGGCCTCTAATTTCAGAGAGAAATTAATTATATTTTGGTTAGTAACACATACAGATCTGTTTACACAGCTGACATGTCTCAGCTGCACCAGATTTAAGCAGTGAGCTTTGAGGACTCTCCTGCCTTGGAGCAGACGACTCAACATTCGCCAATTTCATTAGACACGGAAAAACGGAAAAATTCACCTGCAACAATGTCACTTGTAAAAACAGACTTAAAAACAGATTGATGAGTTTTACACAGGCAGGATATCCTATCTTGCAGGGTGGTTTTCTTTTTGTTTATTTTGCTTTTACTAAAAGCAGCTGTTGGAACCTGAATCAGAAATCCTGGATTTCTAAAGCTTTTAGCTTCATTTTAAATGTAAAAGATGTTAAAATGCACCCACGTTTCAAAGGTTGTGACTACCTGTATGGGACCATATTTGTTATATCAAATAATCATATCTAAAGTCTTGATTTTTGCTCTCCAATACCCAGGCAAAGATCCCTGCATGCATCTCAAAATTAGCTACTATAGCTGCAAGCACAAGCAAAGAGATATTTTGCAATGATGTTAAAAATGTGGTCAGTCTTTGTGTTGCTTCCTTGGCTTAAATCATTTACACAACATTTTTTTAAAATGTAGCATTCACCATTCAAACAGCAGCAGTTATTTTAGGAGAACTTCACTAGAAATCGATAGTTATATCTTCAAAGTATTGTTATTTCAGTATTTACAGAAAGCAAATTCTTGTTTTATTTTCACTTTATAGAATGTCAAATTTAATCTGGTTTACACTGAACACTTTTAGAAATGTAGCATTTTGTTTTATGCAAAGATTGGTCACTCCCACAAAAGCTACATGCAAAATTAGTTAACTACAAGCTCCATTTCAGCTTCTTTCTACCTACAGCCCCACTCACCAGTATTAGCAATGTATTACTTTGGGGAAAATGGAAATAGCTAAAGCAAAAGAGAAAGAAATGCTCTGAAATATATTGTAGGGAGCAATTGTGCATTAGCAGAAGGTGGGATATAATGTCTAACATCTTTCTACATTTAGACTCTCTAGGATTATATGAAATGGTAGACAAAAATATCTAATTAACCAGTGAGTCAGAGCTGCAGAAGTATCAGCCAACAAGAACAAATGAATATTTTCCTCTGATTTTCAATACTGGGAATTTTAAAATTACCAGGTAGGAATTGGAAATAAATGTCCTCCACATTCTAATCAGCTACAAGTTTATATGTATTCTGTGTATACGGGTGGCTTAATTTTGGGTGCAGCCTTTTAAAGTCTTACAGCTGAGCATAGTCCTTGGATCAGCAAGATAGTGAAGTATATACTTAAACATGCAAGTAGACCCATTGACTTCAATTGGACTATTCACCTGCTTGAAGTTACACATTTGCTTAAGTACCTTGGTGAATTGGGGCTCTGGGTCCAATTCAGGAATATACATAAGCATGTGTTTTAAGTGCTTTCCTAAACAAGGGATGCTTTCCTGAATTGGGACCACAGTGCACCACAAGTACTCCCATTGCTTTCTCATCCCAGCAAGGACTTGATCCTTAAAAGTACCGAGCACTTTGGCTCCAACACAACGATGCACGGAAGCATGCACTTACGTTTGCCCATGTGAATAGCTTCCATGGAACTACTTACATGTTTCAATTCATTGCTGGGAGCAGGACGAAGGGGCTCAAAGGATAAAGCCCTAAATTTCCTGCACTCTTACCATTGCTGTACTTTCTGAACAAAGGACAATAAAGGCTTTTACCTGAGTTGGATAATAAATCTGTGAACAGTCACATATTTACTGGAAAATGTGAAAAGAGGTGAAACTACTTACTGAGTCGTCTGTGGCAGAAGGAGGCCAGCCTTCCCACAATTGGTGACGAACAGGGATACTAGTTAGGTCATACACATTCCGCTTTACCTATTAAAAAAAAAGTAAACACATGTTTTCAAAATGCACTTAATAACATAGAATCATAGAAATGTAGGGCTGGAAGGGACCCTGAGAGGTCTTTCAATCCATCTGCTTTATTTTCATCACTAAAGGAGGCTTTTAATTTATATTGGGGTTTTTTAAAATTACTTAACGTAACATTCAAAAACTCAGATTTCTACCTGAAAGTAAAATGGACTGCTGTTGAAAAAAGAGCTAACCTGGAATCTAAATGAACAAACTGCATTAAACAAACACATTATAGTTTGTTGTTATTATTACTTAAAGAGTATCATAGATATTTTAGTTAGTTACAGTTAATAACAATATAGTTACAGACAGATTTTCCAGCCAGGTGAATTAAGATTGTAAATTAAGGAAGTATACCATGGGGGATAGGAAAAAGGGAGAACAAAAAGATAATTTGTTATAAACACTGCTAGTTAACCTATTCTATTTTCATCCTAGAAATCCTAAATTCCTGGTAAATTTAAGCAGCAATCAAACGTAGCTGGCTACCACGTAAATCTGTACATTTTTTAAAAAAGTAGTATCTAAATAAAAATGAAAGTATTAAAGAGGGAAACATGAAAATACAAATCAAGAGTAATATTTCCAGTTGGGAAGACAAATGTCGGATGTTTACTTTAAAAAAAAAAAGTCACATCTTTAAGCCAATTCATTCTGTGTTTTTACTTTTTGCTAAATACAACAACCACTGTGAACTAATAAGGTTAAGAAACAGGATTGGTTGTCAGTTTGAGAGAAGTGTGGAAACTGAAAGACAGTAGGCAGGACACCACAAAAGATGACAATTTACAACACCATCAAAATTGTAACAAAACTGGCATTCTGTGCCTATTCAAAGCCAGATGATCCTTGTACATTAGTTGCAATTAAAATTTATTTAAAATCACAAAACTTGTATCCTATTTTTTGGTTTAAAATAATTATACAATCTGTCTCACAGACAGAA
The DNA here is from genome assembly GCF_011386835.1 of Chrysemys picta bellii. NCBI lineage: Eukaryota > Metazoa > Chordata > Testudines > Emydidae > Chrysemys > Chrysemys picta. Next base: position 9,675,077 of record NC_088798.1, read on the forward strand.
AGATTCCATAGATTCCAAGGCCAGATGGGATCATTGTAATATTCTAGTCTGACCTCCTGTATAACACCGGCCACAGAATTTCCCCAAAATAATTCCTACAGCATATCTTTTAGAAGATATGATCTTGATTCAAAAATGGTCAGTGATGAAGAATCCACCATGACCCCTGGTAAATTGTTCCAATGGCTAATTACCCCTCAGTATTAAAAATTTATGTTTTATTTCCAATCTGAATTTGTCTAGCAGTTATGCATTTAATAGTTCCAAGTATTCTCACAGCCTATGGAATAATTGTTGGGGCTTATTTAGATCCGCCTTATCACTGAATATGTGTAAAGACAGCCTGTGCATAAGTGTATGCAAACATTGCCCCTTCAGATCAGCAATTGGACAGGTAAAGTGCTTACAGCAGAAATCTGAATGCCAGGTTGAACCTTTTGTTGTGTAGAGACCAAGAGAGAAACTGAGTTTCCTGAGCTTTCCTTGTGGTCTATCACAGAAAATCATCTTTTACCCAACAAAGCAAGTTACTATCACATCAACACAAATAAACTAAGAGGCATTCTTCACAGCCTTCAAACTTCCCAGTGTGTGACATCAGTAAACAAAAGATGTAACACCTGTAATTTGTTACACTATGCACCATAACTGACAGATTATAAAGGCTTTAACAATAAAACCTGTTTTTGAGGATGTTTTTTTCACACTGTGAGTTAAATACACCAGTTGTATTTTGTTTTTAAAACACAAAATAGGAAAAAAAATGTATTACATGCAACCATAAGGTCTTCCCCACAATATGGGTCATCAGCAGGGTTTGAATCCTAGAATTTTGGACCCCAAGCACAGACCTCTGCCACTTAGACTACAGGAGCAAATATTACCCTCTAAATAGCGGTTTTCAATCTGTGGTCCGCAGACCCCTGAGGGTCCGCAGACTATGTCAAATATTTCCAAAAGGGGTCTGCCCCTCCATTCAAAAATGTTTAGGGGTCCGCAAATGAAAAAAGGTTGAAAACCACAGCTCTACATAGAACAACCACTAGAGGGGGATTTGACACTTTACCAGTGGATTACACAGCTATTGACTAATCAGCAGTAGAGTATTTGTTGTTATGCTGTCTGGACAGCGTAGAGGCTACCAAATGCATTACATGCCTCTATGGCGTTCAGTCCTGAACCAAATCTGGTACATTATGAGGTAGAATGCCTGTTGGCTTTCCCATTCTGTTTTCATTGGGTAGAAGTCAAAGATGGTTCTCACAATGAAGTTGGTAGGTATTCGGAACAAATGACCATACCACCTTAGCGAGCACTGGTTGACCATTTGAAAGAGTAGGACCTCTTTAAATTAGAAGACAAATCTGTTCATTCAACTTGAATTCAAATCATTTGAGAATTCAAGATTTCTGATCTCCAATATTCTTCATTTAAATTAAAAAAGGGGGGGGGGGCAGAATTCTGGAAATCAGAAATCTTCAATTCTGTTCCTAGATTCGGGAAGGGCATGTCATGTAGTGGTTAGAGGTAAGATCACTAAAATACATTCATTTGGCACATTCAATCTGAAAGGCAGTGTAGATGAGTGGATAAGATACTGGAGACTTGCATTCTTATCCCAAATCTATTTGAAGTGACCTCGGACACCTCTCCATTAGTTTGTTTGTAAAACCACAAGGGCTAATACTTAACTGTTTTCTAAGGTTGGGGCATGAGACTTAGGTCAATAATAAGGTCTGTGAAGTGCATAGAAATACAAACAACAGTCAGAAGAAGAAATCTCTGACCTGGCTCACAATTCAGTGCACTCCCCTAGGCTAATGGGGTTCACTCTCTCTCACAACACTGCCTGCTCTTCTGGTGCAGTGGAACAGGCAGCTGGATTCAGCCAAAATGGAGACTATCCAGTGAAATCCGGTACACATGAAAGGTTTGCTAAGTGTATAGCGGACAAAAGATGCTTCTTAACAAACCATTCTGACAGAGGAAAAACATGTTTGTTTTACTGTAATGCAACAAAATAAACCAATTCCAGCTACTCCGTAGTAGTTGAAATCAAATAACGTAATATATTTATCTGTTGCCTGTCATGACTCCATCACAGAGATAGAGATGAGTTTTGTCATTATAGCAGGGATTCACCCTCTTTCTTACTTATGAAGAATAGATAGTATATTCTCACCAAAATTATAGCATTTATTTTTTGAATATAGAATGAATTTTCTGAACATTTGTTAAATCTCTTAATTAGTTTGTAAATTACAATTAATTTTAAATTAATATTTAATTAAATATAACTAGTGTCAGACTTTTTTTGTATTTTTCTGGAATCATCTTAACAGAAGAAAAGCACATAGATGCGTCAAACTTTCCATATAGTTCAAGCTCATTGAAACCTTGTATATAAGATACACTTGCAGAAATTAAGCTGTAATGAAGCGACATTATTAATGATGGTGTACCTAATTGTTATGATTGTTATAAATACGGAGAGAGGATTTTTTTCACACACACACACGCACACACACACACACACACACACACACACACACACCCTTGAAAGGTTCCTCATGGCACTGCTGCTTCAGCTCCATTGCACACCAAGGCAGCACTGCTTGGGGAGCTGAGGCAGGAGCACAGGGAGAGCCCTTAAAGCATGGTGTCACTTGTGTCCAGGGACTGCATCACCCCCATCCCTAGATCCACCCTTCATGGAGCCAGAACCAGATTAACCCATAGGCAACTAGGCATGTACCTAAGGCCCAGATTTGTGTTTTGGTTCCCTAGAGCAAACTAAAAAAGTTGCAAATGCCACTCACTCAAGTGAGTGAAGTTCTTTCAGTTTGCACATGCAAATCTGCACCAGAGGATGAGTGGGCAGAGACAGTCCTCACACACAGCTAAAACTCACTTTCCCTTTCCCAACCAGCCAAAGAGAGAGGAAGGCATGGGTAAAGAAACTACTTGCTTCTCCAACAGCAACAAGTGAACAGGCTGGGATGGGAATTTACTACAGTGGCATGTATGCAAGCGAACATCATTTAGGTATATATTTTTCCCTTCTTCCATTTATCAGCTGTTTGTTGTTATTCATATTAGAAGGCAGGGGCCCCAGAAATGTATGTTTGCCTAGGGCTAAGTGATGGGTTAATACAGTCCTGTATGTAGCACTGGTCTTCCTAATAAAGTCCCTTAACCCACACATTAAAATGCATTAGTAAATAAATATTGATGGATTCTTTTATAGAGTTATGGATAAGTTTTAGTACACTTGTGTGGAGAAGTTAATATTCAGACTTAGTATGTGTATAATTTAAATTTTCAGTATACATAAGTTAATGATAAGGGTGAGTAAAAATTGATTCTTTTCATTTCGATTAAATGATTTTTTAAAAAAATAAACCTATTTGAAATTAAATTTAAAATTGACAACCCATTTTAGTCCTAAACGTTTTTTAATTAAAATCATTTAAATTAAATACAAAAAAATTAAGCAGTTCATATTTGCTGCCAAATTTTAAAGAAAGTCAAATCAGTGAACTTGTGGAAGTCACGGGCTAAGCACCTGAAACCAGAGTTCACTGAAGGTCATAACAGCTTTTGACAGCAGTAATTTCTTCTGCAGGTACAGAGTGAATTATAGAATATCAGGGTTGGAAGGGACCTTAGGAGGTCATCTAGTCCAACCCCCTGCTCAAAGCAGGACCAATCCCCAGACAGATTTTTGCCCCAGATCCCTAAATGGCACCCTCAAGGATTGAACTCACAACCCTGGGTTTAGCAGGCCAATGCTCAAACCACTGAACTATCCCTCCCCCGGCCAGAATATTTTCTTCATTTCAGTTTATTCAACTACTTCAGCTCAACGAGTAATTCATTCAAAGTTAAGAAACGAACTGGGAGTTGAAAAAACAGGAAAGCTTGTTTTCCTCTTCCAATCTCTGAATTAAAACTAGGTGTGAGAGGATGAAATCTTCTAGTTCTAAAATCTTGGTGTCCAGAAACAATCAGTTCAATTCACTAACTACAGATAAAACTCCCTTTGTTTAATAAATCAGTTTTGAATGCAAAATAACATTTTGATAAACATTTTTATGTATCCAGCACATTTAAGGTAGTTTTATTTAATTAATAAAAATTAAAATGCTGGGTTTTGTGCATTTTTAATTACATTTGAACTTCCACCCACAGAAAACTTGGCACGTCACAAGTTAAAAAAAAAAAAAAAATGTAAATTAATTCATTTCATTTTAAACACAGAATGCCAGTGTCATGCTGACTAGTAATTACAGCATTTTGTATCATATTACTCTTCACCATATGTAAAAATGTCATTTTTTCAAAGAAATAGGAATAAATCTTCACTGTTAAAAAAATGCAACTCAATCCATTTTTTAAATCTTCCCATATACACCTGTAAGAGATGAACTGATGTGTGAAAGCTGTGTAGCCTAGGACATGGTCTGATCCCCACGCAGTTTCAAACAAACAGCTTTTCTTCAGTGCTCCTTAACAAGAGACTAGCCTGCTGTGCAGCATTTATTTCACAGTCATATCAAGGTTAAGAGATGTCATTACTGAGAAACGACCCCACAACATCCTATCCAAATGTAACTACGCTAATCTGAGATCTATTTGTTGGTTCTTGCCATGCCAGTTTTACAGCATTAAATATAAGAAAAAAGAATACCTTTTGTGGGACAAATATCCTTCAATCACACATGGAAAAGATCCTGTTAAATGTAATTTCTATAAAGTGAAAGTGTTTCAGACTCAGAATCTACTATTAACTATTTTACAATCACAAACAAAACTTATTTATGGTCAAATGTGGTCAATAAAACTAACATAAAATTGTTTTAAAAAAGCCCTCTGAAGTAAAAATAAATAACTCTGGAGTTGGATTCCTTACATTCCATTTTAATTCCAAAGTACAACACTACGGCATTATGAAATAAACAGTATTTTCCTTCTTCATTAACTCATCTGTAACTGCACTGATTTCAATAACATTCCTCTGCTATTCTAAGCTTGAAAGGCATGCTCTGGTTATAGTGTTATGTTGGTATAAAGCACAATGCCAGACTGATGTGCTGAACAAAAGTGATCAAAGTTGAAGTAATTTTAGCCAACGCACAAGCATTCTGCTGTATTATTCTACCAGAATGACATCTGTTGAGCAACTCGTCACAGAATAAACTAGTTGTTGTAGACAGGCCTTGTCTGGCAGGGAACCATGTAAAACATATTAGGGTAATGTTTGATTAAACAAACTGCTGGGGTTAAATTCATAACTGGATTTTGACAACATGCCAAAATAGTCCATTTAAAAACCACAAGCAGTTAAAGGAAAAAGTAAGTTTGTTTTTTAAATATCATGCCACCTTTATCAATGCTGTAACTATTTAAAGGATTCCCCTTTATTTGGTAATTCCAATGGCATTAAAAAAAGAAAAGCAAAAAAGATTCAGAGGACAGGAGAGTTTGCTAATAAAATGTGAAACCCCCCTCATATTTATCAGCTGTTTCAATGTAAATCTGTAATTCTGTAGGGGCAAGAAAGACCTAAACATTACACAAAAACCAAAGTAAAAATTATTTTAAAAGCAGCGTGCTAGGCCAGTGGAATAAAAATATACAGCTATATTCTAGATGCAACTGATTAATTTGAGTCAGCGTACAAATGGATAATAGACCCACTAGGTTTCCAAGAGAGAGGTGGTGGGTTGGGTTTTGCTAACAAGCTCATTTGCCATTAGTAGAGAGAGTGAAATCTTTACAGACTTGGTGAGCTTTTTGGTCATCCACATTTACTTTGATCAGTAAGAAAGAATAATTAGCAGTACTGGCGCAGCCCAAAATCTGTATTCTTTTCATAACAACATCTAGATACCATGGTGACTGCACATTACAGATGGTAGATACAATGTCTAGATGATAATCTCAATATATGATTATTTAAAACCAAATTAATATGTAAATGTTTCATTGGGTTCCAGAGGTTTAACTATTAAAAATATCAATTTTAATCACAAAATTAACCAAAAATGCTGTATTAACCTTTCTGCAGATGGAGACTCTTTGGGAACTGAAACATAATTCCTCTCAATGCATTCGACACAACCAAACCTCCCCACATCAGAACATTTTCATGTGGGTCGAGGTGCAGGGGGAACACGATAGGCATGTTGATGCTGAGGAGCCCAAAGCAGGTAACAGACTGAAGCATGTTACAGGAATTAGGCACATTTCTATTTTATTTTCTCTTGCACTATTTAAAAAAAATCATAAATATTTTGTCAAAGAATTTTTTTGTGAACATGCCTTCTTAGTTTGCAGATGCCAAATTGAACCAATATTCAAGGTTCTTCTTTGTCAGGACACAACAGGGTAAAATTCACCCCAATGCATAATACAAGGGCTCTACATAAGGTTAAGTGATGTGAAAAGTCTTTTAAGGGTCTTCTGTACTTCGGTGAATTTCACCCAAAGGTAGTCAATTTCTCATCTTTTAATTAGAAAATTTGAAATCTAGCCTAATGAAATCTCTCACCAAATTTTAAAAATTAAAATTTTACAACTTAATCAGCAAAATTTGGCCATGCCTGAAACTACATCTTTGAATTAAAAAAATCACATCCAAGTCATACCATAGTAATTTCCAGAGGGCTGTTTTCTGCATATATAGGTACAGTGTTATTTAAACAATGTACATAATGAACTATTGTTAGCTTTAATATTATTAAATATAATTTATGCAAAGCTTTAAATTGGCTGAGAAGCTGAAGGCTGTTCCAGGCATCTAGTCAGCATGAAAGACAGTGCAAAAATGAGAGCGTGAAAGAGAGACAAAAGGAGCAATAAAGTGAGAGGACTTTGAGGAATGTGGAATGCGAGTGGGGGGTGTACAAGGAAATGAACTCATACGCAGCCAAGGCCAGATTGCATAGAGCACTAAAGGAGAGGATGAGTACCTACTTTGACGCTGTAACAGAATGGAAGTCAAGTCAATAAAGAACATTTTGGGGGGAGAGGGTTGGGGCAATGTGAGAAAAATATGAATTAAGCACCAGTATAGAAAGAGATGAGAAGAGGGGAGACCAAAAGGGATCAAGTTATAGTAATCAAGCCTATAGGTGATCAAACAAGGGTTTTAGCAATGGGGATAGTGAAGAAAGGGTGGATCTCAACAATATTACAGATGAAGGAGCAATGGGATTTAGCAAGAGTCTGATATAGAGAAGAGAGCCACAGATGATACAAGCTCATGAGCCTATGAGACTGGAAGGCTAATGAAGTTAAGAGTTACAGATAAGGGAGATAGGTCAGGAAAAAAGATTATAGTTGGGAAGAAATATTCGAGATGTACAAAGGACACCTAAGAGGATCTGATAAAAACATTTTGAGATCTACGAATGGTCAGAGGTGTTGGGCTAGACAGGTTGATTTGGGAGATATGCACACAGAAGTGATAGTTAAAACCCTGGGAGCAGATACAGTCACAATACTACAGAGGCAAAAGATGTAGCAATCAGTAACAGAATCCTTCAGGACACGGAAGCTGGGGAGGAGGAGTCAAAAAGAATAGGATGTTGATAGAGCAGACAGCAATATAGATAGAGGAATTAGGAAACAGAGTCAAAGAAGCCAGGAGAAAAGAAAGCTAAGAAAAGTAATCAGCAGTGCTGACCACAAAAGGAAAACTAAGGCCTTGGCTACACTTACCGGCAAGTTCGACGGCTGGAAATCGAACTTCTGGGTTCGACTTATCGCGTCTAGTCTGGACGCGATAAGTCGAACCCGGAAGTGCTCGCCGTCGACTGCGGTACTCCAGCTCGCCGAGAGGAGTACCGCGGAGTCGACGGGGGAGCCTGCCTGCCGAGTGTGGACCAAGGTAAGTTTGAACTAATTCGAAATAAGGTACTTCGAACTTCAGCTACGTTATTCACGTAGCTGAAGTTGCGTACCTTAGTTCGAATTAGGGGGGGTAGTGTAGACCAAGCCTCAGTAACAGAGAAATCTTTTGAACTTGGTCAGGAAAAGGCAATTGGTGGTCAATCAAAAATAGAGTCATTTATCTTTAATATAAATATAAAGTATGAACTATAATGACTTCAGGCAGCTATCTGCTGCACAGGAATCACTGGTAACAACAACCATGGCAAAACTTCCAGTTAAAAGAATGGGAGCTTTGCCTAAATAAAATGAGCATGATTCTGCCCAGGATCTCCCAGTTCAAAAATTTTGTAAAAATGAAAGACTGTCTCCTTGGTCTTGGCTTGGAAGAGCAAGGGCCAATACAGTCAAGGAATTAACCAATGATGCAATGAGTGGGAGTGGGGGAAGAGAGATCAAGAGCACAAATTGGAGATACAAAGATTGGAAGGTCTAGGGAACAAGGAGAAGAGGCAAGGAAGCTAAATGCCAGGAGGACAGAAAAAGTCAGATGATTAAAGATTGTGGAATAATCTTATTCCTGCAGTGTGTTCTTATTATTTTTAATTTACAGTTTCTAAAAAACTACAAGTTTAAAATCCATAATTCCCCCCCATACACTGCACATTATATTAAGAAACTACATTAAATCCCTGACAATAAATTTAGCACATCAATAAATGTTTTAAAGCAATGCATTTCAAAAGATATACATATTACAGATTATCCTAGTGATGTTGCTAGTTTCTTAGGGCCAATGTCTGACCTTGTAAGTCTTAAAGTATAATCAGCCTCTGATTTCTAGCATCTTGCTGATATTTAAGTTATTTCATACAGTAAATCTTGTCACTGTGACTTCAAAATCAGATTGCTTTAAAACAATTTTGTCCACTTCTGAGACAGTTCTTACAATTACAATTTTTGTTTGCTGTGCTGAAATTCTTAATTACAATTGCATTTGTATTTGATTCACTGTGTTGGAACCTAAAGAAGAAAATATCTCTAACAAAAAAAGCTAAAAAACGGACCAGATGCAACAGAGAAGAAAAATGATTATTAGATAAATGGCAATTGGCAATTTTTTGTTTTGTTCTTAACAGTGTTCTGTATCACATCCCACAAAACAGAATTCAAACAGTTGTTAAACTATAATATCTGCACTAATTAATGATTTATAAGATTAGGCAGCTCTCTTTCTTTAAATACATTTTTTGATTTTAATATCTCTGATAAGACTTTATACTTTTCTGGTTTGTAACTTTTCCCCATTAATATGTGAAACTGCCTTTCTTGTTTATGAGAGAAAAAATTACACAATGTATTGTTTGCTCTATTTTAACAATTTAAAATGAAATGAACAAAACCCTCAATACCTCTATATTATTTAGATGTAGAGATATTTCCTTCACAATTACGATTTTGTAACAAATTAACTAGAAAATTTAAGTTTTTTTTTAAATCAAAACCTTAATAAGGTTTCATATTGCCTAAATTGAGCTCTCAAGAATTATTTTAAAATCCAATTTACTATTTCCACTAGCACTTCAGAAAATTACAACACAAAAAGTCATGAGAAAAATCTCTGCTAAACCTTCACATTCCACCTATCCATAGTTAAACAGTTTATTTATGTACCACATTGTATGTCCACTTACAAGTTCAAACGGTTACTTTTGATTAAACGGAAATACGTCAAGTAAAATACAGAAAAACATTTTAAATTACTGTTACATACTGGGTTTTGCCACATTGTAGAACTCAGGTTGTGTAAACATTTCCTTTGGAAAGCTTGTTGAGTTTGTTACATAACTGTAACAATTGTCTCTGCTCTGGAAATTAGTATGCATGAATTCTGGCCAGGGATTCTTCCTTTTCACAATTTAAAGAAGCAGCTACACTTAACCAATCTAAGTTAATGAAAAAAAAAAAAAGAAATAGAAGCATAAGACACTTTTCGGTCTTTTCAATTCTCATGCTTTTACGGGAAAATTATTCCTGGGCTCAGAATTTTGCTGGCCATTATTACATTAAAATAAACCACTGCCTTTGGGTATCTGGGGAAAGTTGTGCAATTTTACATTGTACATTATGCAACATTTCCCACAAAAAATATTTTAGAAATAGGTATACTGGGGAGGGCTGTCAAATGTTCCCAATATACTCCACAATAATTAACGGCACCGATTTTTTATTTTTATTTTTATTTTTTGAGAGGGGAGAAGGAGGAGGTAGAAGGATATAAATACAGCATACATTTCTTACTTTGCCATTATTCTGGATTGACTGAAAAATCAGGGAGGGGAGGGCAAGGTTTTCAGAGAAGTGGATGCAAGGTAAACGATAAACTTGGAGGGATCACCATGCTCTCAAGTTTTGGTGAAACTAATTTTATTGAAGAAAACATACTGGATATGCAGAAATGCCTATTCTATAAAATATTCTGTATGCAAGCCGTCTGCTACAAAGCAGTGGATGATTTTTCAAGACACGCACTTGAAAGGTAGCTCAACCTCAAGTTCACATGCACAATTACCTTGACTCAATACGGCATCACATAATCTGAATGACTATCAATGATCAGTACAGTGTAATTGTAGCCATGTTGGTCCCAAAATATGGTGGGTTAGGTAACAGAAGTTGGTCTAATAAAATATATTACACCTCACCCACCTTGTCTCGCCAATGATCAGGACACTCAGAATAATCTAAATTACTTCCTTTTCATGTACTTTTTGTAGATTCCAGTTAACTGATGCAAAAACCTAGAGACTACAGAAGGCGCCTACATTTCTATTAATTTAAAAAGCCATTTGTTTACAATAAACTACATTTCACTTCAATGGTCCACTCACCTAAAATTTCTAAACTCTTCCCAGTGTAGTCACACTATTCCTCTGTGTGCTATACCTCCTGTTTTGATGTTACCATCAGACTTGTATATAGCCAGTATATTTAAAATTACTTACAATTTATCAACATCTTATACACAACAGATACCCCTTTCATCAGCAGAAATACCAATTATAACCTCTTGCAGTTTCCTGAACAAGTTTACTATAAAAGCTATTATACTTTTTAGTATCCCATTTCATTGTCTCTATTTGGTCTTTTGGCCCGATATTTAAAAAATGTTCTCATTTCTCTATCTGAGAGACCAACATATTTTTATCTAAATGGAACTCTGCTATATCATATACCAGAAGAATATTTTTATATATATTCTCTCTCTCTCTCTCTCTCTCTCTCTCTATATATATATATATATATATATATATATTATAAAATAAAAACAATCAAAAACATAAATCCACAATAAAATAACCCATTGGTCATTCTAAACAAGCTTTGGAGAGACCTGTATAGAACAGCTAAATTGAAGACACATCCTAAAATGTCAGAAGAGAACATTTGAACTTTGCAAAAGCTAAAACTATTCTATCACCTCTATAAGATGAGTAAAAGAGAAGAAAATAATCGAATAGTTCACTCTGTAATCTTTTTTTTGCAGGGGGAGGGAGGGAAGAATATGACCCCAACTCCTGGACTGATCTTTTAAAAGAAAAATGAAATGATCTTTAAAAATAAAAAAAATCAAACTATTGTTTTGAATGACTTTTCCATCTGATGTAAGAAGAGTATTGCTGTTATAATAATTTACTATTAGTATAATGCCATAGAAGCACATGGTACAGAACAAGAGGATGGCTGTGCCAAACAAATGACAGGTGCCCTGCCCCAAAAGACTTACTATCTACGGGCACCTGCAGGAGCATTAAAAAACAAACAGCACAATATAATACATACATGGAGCAACGAAGAGTCATTTTAGTTAGAATGCCTTACAGAACAGGTGAGCTTTAAAGAGCATAATGGAGCTTTGCAAATGTTAGTCAAGATGCTACTGAAGGCCTACCTGACAGTGTGTAAAAAGATTGGAAGTGACTAAAAGTGAAAAGGAAAAGCTTAAATTTATATAGAAACTGATGAGAAACCAGGTTCTCAAGAGACCAAGGAGAGGGGCAAGAGCGTTCAAAACAAGTGGGAAAGGAAACTTATTTTGGCAGCAACATGCTGGATGGATTCTAATGGGAAGACAGATGTGACGTTGGATTAAAGAAGGTATGACATAATTAGAGTGCGAACTAGTCGTGGCACTGGGAATTGAAAGGAAAGGATGTTTGGGATTGAAATTTACTAACATGACCATCTTGTCTTTGTCAGATTATGTAAAAACTCCCCAAGCTACTAGTACCAGTTAATTTTGTTAACGTAAATATGTAAACCATTTTCAAGAAACGTGTGACTTTTTAAAGTACCGCCATCAGTAAATCTTGGTCATGTTAGTAAATCTCCATCTTGATTAACATACGCAAAGCTCTAAGTGAGGTTGCTTAATGGTACATTTTATCTACACGTTCAGGCATTTTGTGAAAGATGACAGGCAACTGGTAGCAAGTAGTCTATTACATGATAAGCACTCTGTCATATAGATCATTATCCAGGACTGACTGCCCTTTTTACAACAATTCAACACGCACCACAAAGCGGAAATTGCCATTTCAAACGGTCAGTCCATTATTAAACAGCTTCTAATTTGCTATAAAATTAAAACAGTTGCCAAAGCAAATTGTGATTGCTATTGTTACAGCTCCAGCTGTTTTCCTCTTCCCAAAAAGTCAATGAATTGCCAACCATCACACACATTTTGGTACAAAATGACAAATTACACAAGCAATGAAATGAAAACAAAGTAGGTGAAAAGATAGATTACACATTTAAAATTCCATTGAAGTTGACAGCAAAAATTACTCTATTAATTGTTGAACAAATTCTGGAAGTCCACACTCAGAAAAACTACCATTGATTTTAATGAGAATCAGGTCCTCTGGATATAGACCTTTACTATTACTATTAAAGACTTTATTTTTGTGTGGCACCTTTTATCAGAGTCAGCGTCACATAGTTTAAGGTCAGAATGTCAGGATCCGTGGAAGACCAGTACCAGCAACCGAGATGAGGACAGTCTGGTCTGGTGGTCAGTACTGTGATCTGGAACCAGAGCCAATGGTCAGGTTAAGAGTCAGGAACCAGTTGTCAGAACAGAAAGTCAGAGCCAGGGTCAGACAGGGAAAAGCCGAGGGTCAGCACTGAGTCAGAAGCCAAAGAGCGGTAGCCTGGGGTCAGAGCCGGAGTAGTCAGAAACCAGGGTGATAGGGTTCAAGGACCAGAACGAGGCTGAGACAGGAGCTGGGCACTGTCAAAGTCAGAAACTGGGATGAGGCTGGGGGTCAGATAGTGGGCAGCAGGGACTGTAGCAGCAGCAGCAAGCCAGGATTCACCTTTTTGCACTGACAACTTCCTGTCTCTCTTTCTGGCTTATATAGTACACCTGATCCAATCAGGGACTCCGGAGCTCCTCCCATCAGATCTCTGTGGGCTGTACCTTTAGTGGAGAGTAAGGCCTAATGAGCAGAGAATGTGGGACATACTAAACTGAACAGCGATTTTGTCACTTTGGTTAACAAGGAGATTAATGGCAGTTAGGCACGCAAGTCTTATTGAAATTCAATGGGAGATAAGCATCTAACTCCTATTTGTGCCTCTGAAATTCTCCCCCAGATCAAAATCGTTCTCACTTATGACCTAAATGAGGATTTAAACCCTCATCCCCAGAAAGGACAGCAATGCAGCTGGCCCCAATGGATTTACTTTCACATGAAACTGCACTGTTGACAGTATCCTTTTTTGCTGTCTTCAGGATAAAAAAATCTGACCTCAGTGACAAAGTTTCAGAAGCTGCTATAATCTGGGATTCCAGAAAATGTTTCTTAGAGACAAAGCGCATTTTAAGTAACAGGTCTATCCATTTTAAATTACAATCAACTGGAGAAATAGAGCATCACTAGGAACAATAGGATTTTGTCATTTGCTTTTTACTTTCTAAGCTTTAGCACTGTGAATAAATACATTTTCAACATAAAAAGCATTTTGTTTTCTATGCTGGAAGGAACCTGAACACAAAACCTAGCCAAGGAAAATGGTCCAGTAACTATTCAATAATTTAATTTTTGTAATAGAAGAAAACTAGTTAAGAAAACTAGTTTAATCGGCATACCTTGTGAACTGAAGTACTCTACAAGTAACTATGCTTACTGTGCGGGGAATCCTCCAGGACTTATTCTTCACCTTTTACTTCCTACTTCATACCACCTCCAGGCCTCTGGTCACAGCAATCCTCCCACTTAACAAAGACACCTGGACAGGTCTCCCTCTGGAGCCCAATGTTCATTCCAAGTACTAGCCAAAGTGAGATGTCAAAAGAGGGACACAAGGTACTCCCTTTAAATCCACAGGTTTAACATGCTATATTGATTTTATTGATATTCACACAATCATAGAAATGTCAGCCTGGACAGGCCCTTGAAAGGTCATCTAGTGCCAAGTACACCTTGCACGGGGAACTGAACCCAATGGCCTCTCGAGGTCCCTATTTCGATGTTACTACAGTGGGGCAAATGTCTTCAAATAGTGAGAGATTCACATCCTCCTCTGTGTACCACTTGCAATGCCAACTGTATATAGAGGGAAAATGGGGTGTGACATGAGTGTATTGTCTGTAATGCCTTGCTGGTAATGTGAAAGCACATTAGAGAAAATGGACTACTCACAACCCGGCCTATCAATTTCTCCACAGTCCACTTGCTTTACTATAAGTTCTTGACATCACGTACTTTGCAGGATCTTGTGTGTTATCAAGAGAAATCTGAACTCAATGCTTAAATATGTCTTGTATTCTAAGTACATAGGACTTTTCTCATCAAAATGTTTCTTTTTGTAAATATCAATCCAAGAGAGCAGGATATTCCTCAACAAAAATGAATGGGGACCCATACATTCCACTTAAACACGCAGTCTATGGGCAAAAAATTCGAAGTCAAAATTAAAGTAGGATTATGAGCTTTTGGTCAACTATTTAGTAACTGAAATAATGCTCTGTAGTCTCTCCATCTCATTTTCACATCTGACAAATCACTACTAATGCTGGCACTCTCAGGGTAGTAATACTCTGCCAAGGAAAGTATTTATTATAATTGAAATTTGTTTCCACTGTAATCAGGCAAAAATAAGTTAGCTGTTAGCTTCATTTTGATTTTTTTTCTGCAGATGCATTATTAGTACAGCATACTGTAAAATCAAAGCATTACACTCCAACATACATAACCAATTACAAATGTTTCTTTATTAACACTGAAGTTTGTGCTTTTAAGTATGCATAAAGTGTCACTATTATGCCATTAACAAGCAGTCCTCCTGTATACATAGAAGTAATATTTAAAGAGAGAATTCAGTCTATTTAACTATTCACTAACAAAGCTATTCCTTAGCTCATCCCTGCCATAACCTGCTCTATTCAGACACATATGGGAAACGACATTAAATAACTACTGCAAACCATGGACTTCTGGTATTAGTGCTACACATTGCATACCCCTATTCATTATTCCACCTCCCTTGTTTAATCTATCATTAAGATTCAGTGACCCTACACTAAATTTAAAGCAGATCCTTCCTTCCTCCCATGCCTAAATTCACATACTTTTCTAGTTGGGGATGCCCTCGAGTATTAGCTACACTACAGGGTTTCTCTAATCTCAGCTCTGAACTATGTTGTGCTATAGAAGCAAGAAATTGCTGTTTTACATCTTTAACTATGGAGGCTTGCACCAAAAACCCTATCTCATTTACTTAATACGATAAAGAAATAAATCCCCTTATTTAACATACATTTAATAAACAAAGATAAAAAATATATAAAGGGTGATATTTTAATGTGCTATTTCTCCCCATCTCAAATTCAACACACCTTATTTCACTTGCAACATAATTCACAAGCTGTTGGACATTTACCAATAATGTTAGGTCATCAAAAGCTAGCTCCCTGTTTTAATTTAAAGAGGCTCCATTTCAACGAGAAAAAGGATTTTAATAATCAAAAATTAAAAGAGTAACCGGAGGATGAGAGTTTATTTAGTTCCATGTTTAAAAAAAATTACTAACGAAATGCAGGGCAAACACATCTGTTCCAAATCACTCCCCTTTTTAATGTTGCATCCCTCCCCCCCATCCTCCATCTGGGTTTTTGTCTACACAGATTGTAGATCAGCAGTGGTGGGACTGCAGGTGAAATTGTATTGAAAGGTTCCAGTGCATGTGTCTGAATAAAAGAGAGAAAATGAATTCCATATTTAAAATATAAACTGCGCAACTGTATTTTTAGCAATGAGTCAACTATAAACTTACTTTTTTCCTTTCATGAAAAATAAAAAAGTGAATTAGCTCATCATATTTAGTGTCTTTATAAAACAAAGTTAAAAGCAGTGTGGCAGTGAGTGAAGCACTAGTGAAACTTGCTTCCCTCTGACGTGATATGAGAAAATGACTTGAGCAAAAATGTAATTTAAATACAGGAGAACCTCAGAGTTACAAACACCTTGGGAATGGAGGTTGTTCATAACTCTAAAATGTTAGTAACTGAACAAAACATTCTGGTTGTTCTTTCAAAAGTTTACAACTGAACATTGACTTAATACAAGTTTGAAACTTTACTGCGCAGAAGAAAAATGCTACTTTTAACTAGCTTAATATAAATGAAACAAGCACAGAAAGTCTCCTTACTTTCTCAAAAAAAATTAAAACTTTCTCTTTATTTTTTAGTATTTGCTTTTTTTTTTTTTTTTTTTTGGTCTCTGCTGTGCCTGATTGCATACTGGTTCTAAGTGAGGTGTTTGGTTGACTGGTCAGTTCGTAACTCTGGTGTTCGCAACTCTGAGGTTCTACTGTATAGCTTACTGATGTTTATTGAAAGCAGGATAATTGTGCATTAGTTTTCATGAAGAGTAAAGAAATATTTCTCATTTATTCAAATAAGTGCTAAGAACATTCCAAAAATATCTGGAGGGGAAGATGGGCAGCCTGACCAGCAAGGAAAGAATGCATCTTATCCACGCTCCTATTTCTTTCACTTGATTAAAGTCTTTTTTTCTAGCAATTGCTCAGTTGATTTTGGCCTCACCTGGTGATAAGTGGGGGCAACTGTTGAATCCACTTATACGATGGGAAAAGATGAATCATTTTACAAATCTGCCTTGCACCTCAAGTTGTCACATTCATGATCTGCTGAGTGTACACCACAAACTGCTCATTCCAACTCTCCTAATTGCAGCCTCAAATGACCAGCTATCATAAACGTTGTAGAAATAATATGCGAAGAGCGCTGGAATGAAAATCTCAAGTTTTAAAGTGAAACAGAAACATTATCTTTGCTGGGACTAATTGTTAAAGAGGAACCTCTTCGCCAAAGATACGGGCACATTCCTGCAAAAACCATTAAAGTGTGCTCTTCCAGCTGCAGTACATATATAGAAAATACTACACCAACAGCATGAAACCACTGAGTGTCTAGGCTTAGTATCTTCCTAACCCTTGCACAAGATAATACTCTTGATTATTTGGCCAAGCACCAACATTCTTTTCTTAGGTACACATAGTTTTGTCACAGAGGAACTAACTCCTGCTGTTAAGGCGTTAACTTCCACAAATCTTTAAGAAATGGAGTTTGTATTTGGGCTAGATCAGGGGTCTCAAACTCAAATGACCACGAGGGCCGCACGAGGACTAGTGCATTGGCCCGAGGGCTGCATCACTGACACCCACCCCTTGCTGCCTCCGGCCCTGCCCCCACTCCACCCCTTCCATGAGGCCCCGACCCTGCCCCACCTCTCCCCTGCCCCCATTCCAACGCCTTCCCCGAAGTCCTCACCCCAACTCTGCCCCCTCTCTGCCCCCAGGCAGTGCAGGAGGGGTGCAGGGTGTGATGGGCAGGGAGTTGAGGTGCAGGTGGTGTGTAGGGTACGGCGGGGGCTCAGGGCAGGGAATTGAGGTGCAGGAGGTGTGTAGGGTACGGCGGGGGCTCAGGGCAGGGAATTGTGAGGTGGGGTGCAGGAGGGGTGAGGGGTGCAGCAGGGAGTTGGGGTGCAGGGGGCTCAGGACAGGGAGTTGGGGTGCGGGAGGGTGTGGGATGTGGCAGGGGGCTCCAGAAGGGGGTTGGGGTGCGGGCTCCGGCCTGGCACCGCTTACCTAGAGTGACTCCAGGGTGGCAGCACCTCACTGAAGAGAGAGGCTCAGGACTAGGGCAGAAGGGCAGGGGAAGGGCAGCCTGCCCTGGCCCTAGTGAAGAGGGACACTAGGACCTGCTGGAAGCTGGCAGCCTGCAGAGCGGAGCGGATTCAACATGTCCTGCAGGCTCCAGGGCAGTGAGGAGGCAGCAAGTGGGTGCCGGGAGACATTCCAGGGGGGGGGGGGGGGCGTGTGAGGGTGGCAGGTGCCCCAAACATTGGGGAGCAGCGCACAGGGAGCTTAACAGGCACAGAAAATAATTCGGGGGGCGGGGGTGAGGTGAGTTTGGCGGCGATAGGAAGTAACAGGGGGGGGCGTGGGGAGCTCCACGGGCTGCAGGGAAGAGCTCCGCGTGTTTGAGACCCCTGGCCTAGATCATTGGATTCTTTCCTTCAGTACGTGTGTCACCACTGATTTAGCCTCACAAAACATTGTTAAAAACCAATGGAAAAAGCAGCACCCAGAAGCTGTACAATAATGCTGAGGGAAAGAGAAAGAGGCTTCGTTAGTCTGTTCCAGATGTCAATATGTAAAAACAACCTCAATTGTAGACACTACCTTGATCTGGAAAGAAAACACAAAACACATCTCAGAAATCTAAGAGTTCCAACTCAGAATTCTGCTCTTGACTGCTGCAGGCCAGAGAAATTACTTCGCTGCTAGAGATTGTAGTTCTTCCACTGAAGTCTATAGAGTCATAAATTCATAGATTTTTTAAGGCCAGAAGGGTGCCAATTAGATCATCTAGCCTAACATAGGGCCCATAGAATTTCATCCAATTACTCCTGTATTGAGCCCCAAATACTTGCGTTTTTGACTAGATCAGATCTTCCAAAGTTCACTGATTTCAATAGGACCACTCATATGCTTAAAGTTAAGTACTTGCTTAGATGGCTTGCTGAACCAGGTCAACAGTGCTCAGCACACTGCAGAACTCAGCTATACATTTTAGTACCATGAATAGCATTATAGTCATTCAGTATGTTTGTTCCTCCTATATTTTCCAGTTTAGTGAATGAGTCTTAGATGTTTTGTTTTCAAACATGACTTGGGTGGGGAGATCTCTCTTATCAACAAAATTAGCACCCCCTCAAATCCAACCCTGGTAAAACAAAAAGGGAAAAGACACCATGGAGGGGAAAGAAAAGGAAAAGGTTACGGGAATATGGCTTCCAAACACTTATAATCTGTTCTGGCTGCATGTTCTATCAGATCTTCTATATGCATGATTATGAAGCTGAACCAAGATAGTCCCAATTTTGTCTTGCTTAACCTGGCCGTTTAAACCATTAACACTTTCTATCGTGCTAAATTTGGGGAATTATAGATCTCACGTCTTTATCTGGGTGAGCTCCCACACCCACAACTTGGCTTTTTCCAATATATGGATTGACATGCATAGATGCTGAAGTCTTCTCTTAATCCAGAGCAGATAAACAATGGCAGTTGCACAGCAAACTTTACTAAACATCCTCCTGTGTGTTTAAACTGTAATCTGGAGGATCCCTTATAGTTTTGAGAAGTTGACTCAGTCTCCGTGCACATTCGGTTCTTGACTTTTCTTCTGAGACTGCCAACAAAGGTGCCAGTGAGCACCTATTGTGATGGCAAGTTAGTTACTTGAATGCCAGTCAGTTACAAGCTGCATTGAGATGACAAATCAATTTAACACAGGCCTCCAAAATCAGACTTTAGAGATCAACAACTTTCATTCACTACTGAGCAATGCAACACTAACTGGTATCCTACAAGCAAAAGGCTTCATTTAATGAAACTTTGAGCCTCTTAATAGACATTTTAAGAAACGAACAAATTTAAAACAGGATTTGAATTCACAGTCTTTGCAATATGACAAATTAATCAGCCAGTAATGTGCTTTGCTGGACTGGGGCCTTAATGAAACAGCATCAAGGCCAAAAGTCTAAATATTCTGTAATTATTTACATTTGTTATTATCATGTATTATTATTTACTTAGATACTTGTAAGAAATATGTACAATTTAAGAATTAAGAATTTGCTTCTAAAATACTGGAGAACACACTGAAAAGAGTGAAACTATTGCACCAATACTGCAACTTGGAGTCAGTGAGGTTCTATATAAGCACATAGCTCTGCCTGCATATATCATCTTGCAGGATTGGGACCTAAGTAATTTAAAACAAACTTACAATGTAAGATCACTTTCCCCTTTAAAGTTCAGGTTTTAACATAAACCTACACTACTTATTTCAACTAGAGAGCTTTTTTTCAATGCAACAAGTTAAAAATGGCTAGAGCTTACTCAGTACTAGTAACTCCAACAACAGCCTTCTCCTAGAAATGTTTATAGGGTTAAGTAACCCAAGCAATTCCACACTGTTGAAATCACAATGTCAGTTTTATGAAGTCATGGATCAACAAATGTCAAATATGTATCTAAGGGCAATTTCATTAGTGCTTGACAACGGAGAATTCATGCCTTCTGTAAACTTCAGTCTTCACAAAGCATACCATTAATATCAGTAGAACAACAGCAGAAGGACAAAGAAATGACCATTCAGGAAAAGGGACTAATTTGACACAGCTGTAGCAGTTACCATTATTACACTGTACGAACTTAAAACCTTACTAAAACAGAAGAACTAAAATAAAGGTTAACTCAACTGTTTAAATATACACAGATATATTTATTTTTCTCTACATTTTTCAATAAGTCTAATCTTACAACTCTAACTATTAAATAAAGCAATGAAGACTACAACCCATTTAATAAAGTAAATCACTTCTTACATTGTTGGATATTAGAACTCTAGCTGCTCATTTCACAAAAATGCATATGATGTCATATAGTAATTGATTATGATAACTCATCTTGGCCAATCCAAAATCCCAACCAGAATATTTCCTCTCTAAATCAAAGTGACAAGTCAGGCTATGATGATGGGTAACTGTAAGGGCTGTTTTATGCTAATATTTAAAAGTAGAAAAAATATGGACATATTAAAATTATAATACATTTCTACAAAGGAAAGGAACATCCTCCTTGGATATTTTAAGTTCCTACTAGAGAAATAGTTTTCAGATTCATCTTTCTTAAATGGATATCTGGAAGGAAAACAATAATTAATTAGAACCTGTACATTTTTTTAAAATAGGATCAAACATATTGTACCAGAGTGTGTGTGTGTGTGTTAATTACAGCAGCATCATAGGCAGAGCTACAGAATTGGGGATTTTAATGTTTCCACTATAAGACTCTATTTTGAGGTGATCTTTAAACACTGTAATCAAATTGGAAACATGGTAGAAGAGATCTCAGTCCAGGAACATTATCCAGAATTTCCAGATCTGAGTAACTTATGTTAATCAATTAAATCTATAATTGAGCCCTAAAGAAATGGTCTAATTTAGAGAGGTGCTCAGCATCTAAAACCTCCACTGACATCATGGAAGATGCATTTCTTAGTACATTGGAAAGATCAGGCCACTTTCTTTGGAGCTCAGATATGGATTTTAGGCATTGAACTTCAGCCACCCCAGTTTAATAATTTTGGCCTTAAACAATTGTTTAAAAAAAAATTAAAATTCAGGGAACTAGCTACATTCTTTAAATGTGTTTTTAAGTGTCTAGTTTGGATTCTCTTTCACATTTGTGTAATATAGAAATTAACTTGGCAACCACTGGTTTATAAAATGTAATTCTTTTTGGTTAAATGGCCATCCGCTGTTAACTTTGAAGAGGGGTCTGTACTGCATGAATAAGGTAACCACTCCAACAATTCAAACTAATTTCTATTGCACGTTCTGTAAGATATGCATCGTATTAAATGTGACTATTCAGTAAAATATATTTCACAACAGTGTACACTGCATTGTTTCACAAGGAATATACTGTGGAGTCATATCTATATAATGAGATTCCATGATTGTCACCTGTGTGTCACTCTGAAGCCTACAGTGTCTGTAGAGTTAGTGTAAGGCAATGTCAACAGCTAGAAGCATAGGTGAGGTCTCTTTTTGTTCAGAATATCATCAGTTTTAATCATCACTGGGAGTCGTGGTCTGTTACCACCCAATTTTTCTCACCTATTTTGACTTTACAAATTACACCCATGTGACAGCAAAGCATGTATCTATGCCATGCCAAGAATTCTAGTCCACTGGAATATCAGAAATAACTCAACCAATCAACACCCTTACTATACAGCTAATGTGCATGCAACAATTTCATTGGTTGTATGAGACGACTGTACATGGTGGATTACATGGCCCCATTACCACAGTTTTTCAAAACCAGCCACACAAACAGAACCAGCACACACAGTAACCACGAACATTCAGAAACCCTCACTGGCGCATACACCCCTCATTTGCCACCCACATAAATCAACACAAGATCTCCCAGGTCAATACATACACTCAGTCAGACTTACCATAAAACCATAAACTTGAATGGCAAAGCTGCAGGTCATTACTAGTTAAGAACACTTTTCAACATTTCTGAAGAGTGGTTACAATCTGAAGAGCAACTGTGTAAAGAGGTACTTGCTTATTAAATTCCTCCCTTTACTTTGAGTCATGCCTGTTTACGGAAGAACCAATATAGTTTTACAAGAGCAAACTGGATTCTGCTTCATGCATCAACATCACTGCCAAATTAAGTTCTGAATCTTGAACCTTTATTATTGCCCATTAGCTACTAACCAGAAAGGACACGACTGGATTTTCCGGGGGTCCCAGGCTGAGCTTGATATAATGGCAATTAGGAAAATCTTGTTTTGACTTGTCTACTGAGCAAACTTGATATGGAGGTTATCGGTGGAAAATAAATATGAAATACCAATGTGTTAACTTTTGTGACCACAATTAACACTTAAAAATAATAATAATAATAATAAAAAAGAAACATTGACAGGGTCTGTCTGGTTCTTGCTTCCATGCTGCTTCTCAGGTTCCTCTCCTGACTGGCTGTGTGACTCTTACAGAACCCATGCTGTGCCACTGATCCCCAGTGGCTGCCTCCAGAGCAGCATCTGAAGGGCTACACAAGGCGTTAAATACAGCTTTAAGCTATATTAACCCCCAGCTAGGATTCTAAGCAGAGGTCTAGTTGGCCTACAGGCATGCTGCTGCCGCCAAGAACCGCTCTGCTCCTTCCTCTCCCTCCCCCAAGCTCCTGGAAACCCTTCTGCGAGGAGACTTGGCAGAGGGGATTCCAGGGGGTATTTGAGAGGAACCGTGGTTCTGTGGCAGCAGCACTCCCCATCTGTGCAGGCAGGTGACAGGCAGACAGAACCAGGCCTACCCTTAAAGAAAGGAAAAGAAAAGGGAACTAGCACAAGACATATCTTGTGAAAACAGACAGTCTCAACCTTATTTTGTTTCAACATCCCTCTCTTCCTTGTCTGAGGTCATATCTCTGTATCCCACCCATGCTACGTCGTATCTAGGTTAGACTGTACCTTGACTCTTCCTATAAGACACCATACACCAATGCCACTGTATGGTATACTAATGCTTAATAAATAATAAGAATGATTTACAACTAGACTGGACAAAGTACTAGAAAATAAAGAGCAGGCAGCAATCCTGCAATGACACGGGGTGAGCTAGATGATTAAAAAGGTCTTTACCATCTTTAATTTCTGTGAACTCCTTTTGACTTCTGGTGGTTTTAAACACTGACATTTCCGGTCATTTTTAATTGGGGCTCTTCATTTTAATCACCCAAACATTCAGCGGACAGATTCCAAGGTCAAAACTTTTTTCTTATTCCAACTGCGTTATCTTTAAGCAGTAACATTCCCAAAATTGGTACTCTTACATATCACATATGTTGTAATATCAGAGTCTAATTTCATGGCCACTCAACACAGACCTCCCATTGAAGCAAACAGGAGTGACTATGGGTGGAACAGCGCCAAAACTGCGTCCTACATTAAAAAAAGAACTTAAGTCTTGCATCTAAATTTCTTTTCTTTTTTAAATGTAGCAGACTTTTAGAGCATGCTTCTGCTCCCAATGAAGTCAATGACAGAGCTGTTAATATTACAAATTTATTTTTTTAATTATACATACACACTTTCAATGTGTGCTTAAGTGAATTTCAAAAATGCACCTAAACTTTACATTTTTTAAATGGAAAAGTGAATTCAAATCAAAGTTCTTATTCACTTTACTTGCTACTTTTTTGCTATAATGAACACAAAGTTTTGCTTTAAATATTATATGGATATTACAGCCACGCACAAATACTATTTAATGTCTATCTAAACTACAGTACATTTCTAAACTTAATATATTTCTCAGGTCATACATCATTCTAAAGCATCTAGGGCAACCAACTTTAACTAAAACATTTAAAGTTATCATTTACATAAGATAATGTGAAATTGCAGTGTCAATATTATTTCTTTCTAACCCAATTAATTCTCTTGCCCTCCAGCATCTATAAATCTTGCATTCTATTGCTTAAAGATCTGCAGATATACCTACTGGATATACTAAGGTAACTATTGCACTGAAGAAAGAAAATTGTGAACAGTAACCAACTAGATGAGACTAAACTAAAGCTGAATCAATACTGCATGACTTCCTTTTTTCAGTGTCACCTATAATAATAAAAAGGTGTATTTTCCCTCAGAACATGTGTTACATCTATTAATGCTAATAAGAAATATATGAATACATCAGAAGAAACAGATTCACCCTACTTTAAAAAAATTTCCCAATATACATATACACATTATCCTTAACATGGCTAATGTAAAACCACTATATAACCTAACTAAAAGTTCAGGGTGGACTACTGCAGACTCTCAAAGCTCAAGGGATAACTCTGCTCTGGAATAGTAGCTCAGTAATTAAACAATTTATAAGTTCCTGTCACAACTGGTTTTTGCACTCTTGAAGTAACATGGTGATGGTGGTGCGGCAGTGTCCTGAACAACAGGAACAGTCTGTGATAGGGAATCAACTCGATCTGGTATGGAACCAACTGGATCTGGTCCCTAAGGTTCTTCCACCGTGCTGTCGAAATTTGGAGTTGTAACAGAAGGAGATTCGACTGGAGGAACAGAAAGTTTGACTGGACCATCCCTGGATTCCAGTACTTGTTAAGGCTGCAACTGGTTCATATCTCATTTCCATAAAATACTGTTGGATAGTTTTATCACGAACAAAACAGGTCCCGTGCCTTTTAAAAGTTCTCCAAGTACCCATTTCACTCCACAACCATAGTTACAAGTCCACACTAAGTCTCCGACATGAAAACAACAATGACAAAGTCTCCATTTTTGATCAATTTGCATAGCTTAGGATTTGGCTATAGGTGAGGCAATATCAGGACGTAGCAGTTCCCCACAGGTAAGCAAAGATCGCGTCAAGAAAAGAGTTACAGGTGACTCCTGGATAGTAGCATCTGGTGTGTTCCTGTAGACAAGCAAGAAATTATCCAATGTCTGCTGAAGACTCAAAATAGATGTGTTAGTGTTTAAGGCATGCTTACATGTTTGTACAAACCAATCCACAAGTCCATTTGCAGGAGGATGGTATGGAGCAGAGCATATGTGCTGAATTCCAGTTGATAGTAGGAATCTCTGAAATTTCTTCAGAAAAGAATTGAGGTCCATTGTCACTCGCCAACAGTAATGGTAAAACAAACAGGGTAAACAAGGTACAAAGATGTCGAGGGTCTTAGTAGCTGTAGAAGAAGTCATTCTGAAAACTTCTGGACATTTTGAATGGGCGTCAACTATGACCAAAAGTCCATGAGAATATGTGTCCTAGGAGTCTGAAGCCACAACCAAGGGTGTAAATGAGCTGGGCGAGGACCATGCTGAATTTGCTAACAAATGTTACAGTGCTTTGCCTTCTCAATGTCCTTGTCGATCCCTGGCCACCAGATACGACTCCAGGATGTGGCCTTGATACGTACAATGCCAAAATGACCTTCATGAAGAGCTTCCAAAACCTGAGATTGAAGTGATTTCGGAACAATCACTCGCATTCCCCATAAGACGCAACCCTGATTCACAGATAGTTCGTATCATGTTGACGTGAATTGTGTAAATTGGGGATTCTTTTCATCCAGCAATGTACCTTTTAGTACCCTTCCATTCACAAGAGAAAGCACATCATCTTTAGTGGTTTATTTGTTGAAATCTGTACTAGTAATGGATAACGTATCCATCAAATTGAGATAGAACATATCATCTGAAGTTCCTTTGGGCTGATGAGAGCTTGGGCATGGCAGGTGCAACAGCCCAGCGGGACTGCCACGCCAAGCACCTTTGTGGAATTGAATTGCATAGGAATGAGCTGAAAGTAGCAATGCCCATTGTTGCATATGAGCAGCAGCTAATGATGGAATTCCATGTTTCTGTCCAAAAAATTAAAATAATGGACGTTGATCCATCAGCAAGGTGAAATGTCTACCATACAAATATGTATGGAACTTCCAAATTCCAGAGAAAATGCTGAGAGCTTCTTGCTTTATTTGTGCATAGTTCTTCTGAGGAGTAGCGAATGCTTGCGAAGCAAAGGCAATTGGTTTCTCCATGCCATTAGGAAAAATACTGTGAAAGAACTGCACGCACTGCATATGGTGAAGCATCATAAGTCAACTGCAATGGTAGCAAAACAACAAAAAGTATAAGAACTTCAGCTGATGTCAAGTTTCTTTGCTTCCTTAAATGCACACTCTCACACTTTAGTCTATTTCCATTTTTTTCTTTGCTTGTAACAGGTCATATAAAGATGTCAATAGGGTCAACAGATTAGGCGGAAATTTACCATAGGAATTAAGCACTCCTAAGAATGAACATAACTGTGACATGTTCCTGGCGGCCACGCTTGAAGAACTGCCTTCACTTTCTCTGACAATTTCCTTAAGCTCATAGCATTAATTACACGTCCAAGATATTGAAATGAAAGTTTGAAAAACTCACATTTGCTTCAATGTATCTCAGCCCAGGGTCTTCCAAACGTTGCAAGACAGCATCCAAATTTCAAAGATGATCCTCTTGATCCTTTCATGTAACAAGGATGTCATCTAAATAGCACAATTCAGTCCTTTCAGAATCTCATTCAGGGCTTTCTGGAACAAGGCAGGTGCCGATGGGATACTAAAACAAAACATAACAAAATACGCCTTTTTGTGTGTTGATTGTGAGAAATTTTTGAGATGCTAGATTAATCTTCACTTAGAGGTATGCATAGAGCAAATCCAATTTATTTATTCCAGCACTAAGAGTAGCAAACAAATCTTCAGTATGAAGTAGTGGCTAATGGTCTGCACATAAAACTGGATTCTGTGTCACCTTGAAATCTCACAAATGCAGACAGAGCAATCGTTCTTGATCACTGGTAGGATGGGTGTAACTCACTCACTGAGTGAAACCAGTGACAAGACTCCAATGTTCATTATATAGTCCAAATCAGCTTCTGCCAGAGGCTCCAGAGCATAAGGCCAAACTCTGAGCTTGCAATATTTTGGCAGACTGTCAGACTAAAGAATGAGCTTCACTGACACATTGCTCAGCTGTCCAAGCTCTTTTTCAAAAACGGAGTCTCTGTCCAGTATTTTTTGAAGATGTCAAGGTGCTTTCATGATCGTCTTGATCTTAGTCCAATTCACCTTGAACTTCTCAAGCCAAGGTCTGCCAAATAATGGTGGATACTTTCCTTCAATCACATACAAAGGTAAAACAGCTGATTATCCATCTAGTTGAATTTTCAACTGGAGTATTCCTTTTTGGACCAATTTTTCCCCAGTATAAGTTTTTAAAACCATGGAGGTTTCTTCCTGAGGAACTTGTGAGAATATCTGGTGATAGGTAGATACAGAAGTCAGTGAGATGGGCAGCTCCACTATTAAGATCATTCTTGTAGGAACTCCTTCAATCAAGGGTGTGATCCAGATGACATTTCTGACTCCAGCTTCTGATAAAACATGTAGTGCTACGTTTTAGTCAGTGTCACTAAAACTCTTGTCTTTTTCCACATTACAAAATCCTGACTTCCGTCCTTTCTTAGGTTCAGTTTTCACAGATGTCTTCTTGGATGGACGGTTACTCTGTGTTGCTGGTTGCTTGACTGTGCAGCAGGTCATGACCATGCATCCTTTCATCTGGCACTTTTTGCAAATAACCTGTCATGCCCAGCAAACCTTTTCACTGTGCATAGTTTCTGCACAATGCCGACATGGAAATTACTTATATTCCCATGGTCTTCTGTCTCACCGATGCACGAGATGAACTTTATGGTTCACACTAAATTCCAGAGAATCGTCCTGTGTGGTTTCCATTGCAATAACTCTTCAAAAGCCTTTCTGAATGTAAGCGCTAATACTGTCAGTAACTTCTTCCAGACCTGGTCATTGCTTAATCCAGAGACTAATTGGTCACACAGGGCATCACTTAATGTTTCTCCAAACTGACAATGCTCTGACAACTTCCTTAGAGCAGCAACAAACTGTGTTACCAACTCTCCACTTCCCTTATTATTGCTGATGAAACCAAAATCGTTCTGCTATCATTGACGGGGCAGGAGAAAAATGTTCCTTTATTGCTGCAGTAATTGCGACGTATGTGATGGTTCCAGGCAAAACTGGAGAAAATAGATGAACGGTCATGACCTGCCTTCAGACCCATCACTGTCAGCAAGATTGAAACTCTTTGTAACCTGCAACACCATTTCAGATGGACAAACTACTGAAAACTTTTGAGGTACATCCCCCATGATTCACAGGTGTTGTTGAACTCACCACCACTGTCCCCCAAAGATGCCATTTCACTACTCTCCTGTTGAACATCATGCCTCCTGGACATCTCCTGCCATAGGAAAACTGTTCTTATTTCTTACTGCACTTTCTGCACTCGATCACCCTCTACTGGCTGTGTACTTACATTGCAAAAATGCAGAATTCTTCCTTTGGCTGTACTTGGGCTCCCTCTGCTGGCTATAGACCCTCAGTGCAGGCTACAGGCTGTTTGCCTGCCTGGCTTGCCAAAGGTCAGTCAAGATGGTTGCTTGCTTCCAACTTCACTGCTTTGTTTGAACAGCTCCAGCACCAGCACCAGCAACAGCAGAAACCTCTTCCTTTGTTCTGCTTCTACTTGCCTGCTTCCCACTCTCTATATGGCTGATTTCAGCTGTACCTGAAGCAAAATGCAGCAGGCTTTTGCTTCTTGGGATCTTCTGTCCCCTTTTTATAGTATTTTTTTGCTAACTTTGTCTTGTTGTTGTACAAGCAATGAGAGCACTGGACACTCGTGGGATATAAATCTTGCGTCGCCAATGTTCTAATTGGACCCAGAAGGAGATAGACTGACACAAAAGAAGCAGATAGAAAGACAGCTCTCCGCTGTGCTCGCTTTATTGTTCTTGCAGCAAAACTGAAACCAGCACGAAAGTGAGGCTTTGCACTGGGGAGGCGGGGCAGTGCTCAAACATTTAAAGGGCCTGGGCATCACATTAAGTTTTTATGCTTTGGGTTTTATTACACAGTAGGAAAGCAATCCTGTAGACTTTTAAATCATTAGGAGTAGGATCACATCCACTGAGTGAACTTAGTCCCCTGAAAGTAAGGCCTAGTCTACAGTAGAAAATTAGGTCAGTTTAAGTACATTATTCAGGGATGTGAAAAATCCATACCCCTGAGCAGTGTTGCTAAAATGACCTAAATCCCTCGGTGGACAGTGCTAGGTTGATAGAAGAATTCTTCTGTCAACCGTCAACCTAACTATCACCTCTCAGAGAGGTGGATTACCTATGCAGATGGGAGAACCCCTCTCACTGACATACATAGTGTCTACTCTGAAGCACTGCAGTGGCGCAGCTGTGAGATGTAGCATTTTAAGTGTAGACAAGCCCTTAGACACTTAGCTTAGTGCCTATCCACTCTATGCCTAGATTAAGTTTTTCCCCTTTTGTCCCCAAATAGCTCTTTCAGTCCATCTCAGTAGTTCTCTGCAGCATCTCTGCTATTCCAGACCTACCAGACTAATCAGATACTTACATGGCCCCTATTACAAAGTAGAATCTGAGCACCTCAGTCTTGGATGCATTTATCCTTATAAGACCACTGTGAGGTAGGAAATTTTTATAGATGGGGAGCTGATCCATGGAGACACTTAGGACTTGTCTATATGAGCACTACGGTCCAGAGTGCGCGCTGATGTACCCAGCTTTGAAACAGAGTAGATTAAAGTGCATTACCGAACTTCTAGTGCATGGTAGCAGGGTTCATACAGACACTTTGGTGCAGCCAGCTAGTGTGGGGTAGATTTGCATCCCATCTTGGTCTGAATTAAGTGTTAATACAGACAAGCTCTAAGTCCCAGATTTTCAAATTCCAACAACTGTCAATGGGATTTAGACTCTTTGAAAAGGAGATTTGGCTCCTAAACCAGTGAGGCATTGCGATGCTAAGTGCAGCAACACCAAATAGCTTTAAAAATCTGGGCCTAAGTGACTTGCTCAAGGTCACACAGGAATTCTTGCAGAGGGTCAGACTTGGCAGACCTAGGAATTGAACCAGAGAGTCTCCCAGGTCAGAGTCTAACACCCAAACCAATGGAGCATCCTTGCTTTTGGTCTAGAGCTCTGCTGAGTAAAGCCTGTTTTTGTGCCAGATTATGCAGTAAATCTTCAAATGTTTCATTCTGGGTTTCTAGAGATGAAGAGCTACAACGTGCTAATCAATGATCCAACTGTCAATATATATACACAAGAGCTCATTTATAAACTCCAAGGAACAATGATTCCCAGAGTCCTCAATACATTTAAAAAAAAAAAAAAGAAGCTGGCAGTAATGTAAGCACATTAGGTGCTTTTAGTTCTCAAAAAATTACCCAATTAACATCAATGGAAACTCACAGAACAGTAGGTGGGTTTCTCCTTCCCCATCCACCAATGACTCTCAAACCCCTTAGTTGTCAGCTAGTGCCAGGCATGGTGAAGGTTTGTGATGTGAATACCAATTCAATATGAACACGGCTGCAAAGATAAATTCATTTGGCCAAACAGCTCTCAAATGGCTTATCCATCCTTTTTAGTTATCCCTAATGCACCCCTGCCTTGAGATAGCTATAACCCACATACACAAATTAAAGGGTAGCACTAATATTGTACAAAAGGAACATCACTCTCCCACGCAGTGATTTGCCAACTGCATTTTCTCCTTCCTCTATTTCTACCTTTTCCTTCTCCCACCTGCCCCCTCTTTTTCTTTGATTTGCCTCCTTCTCTCTCAGATTCATAGATGTTAAGGCCAGGTAGGACCATCATGGTCAACTTGTCTGACATGCTGTATAATACAGGCCCTAGAATTTCACCTAGTAATTCCTGCATCAAACCCATAACTTCTGGTTGAACAAAGCAGAATGGATTTTTTTTTTTAAAAAGACATCCAAGTCTTAATTTAAATATTTCATTTTCATCTCCAGGTAGCCTGAACTGCAGTTGTCTGATCTGAAGATGGTAAAAGTACAGGTCAGAGTGACAAGGCCCTCATCTGAAAAGAAGGGATGCATTCTCCTAGCTAACTAAAGGTGGATGAAGGAAGCCCTCACCACTGTTACAACCAACCTCCACAGAAGTAATGACAAATGCAGGCATCACAGGAAATGAAGGAAATCTGTGTCCCAGAGATATGTTAGGACATCAAAAATCTAAGCTTTTATTTTTAAAAGATTCTGTTTCTAGCTCTCAGGATTAGGAAAATAAGGCTGAAAATGTGACTGATGTGCAACCAATGCAGCTATGTCTGCCCTAGTCTGCAGACACTTGTAGCAGGAAGCTGTAGGACCCCACACCCATTACCATAGCAGACCAGCCTCTTTCTGGGCTGGTCAGTTTTGTGACAAAAGGGGTAGACTCGGATGCCCAACTAGGCTCTGTAGGATCAGCTCCCAGGGGGCTGGAGGGGGCAGCAGAGAGAGGAGGTGAAGGAGGGCTTAGATGCTCACTTGAACATTACTCACCCCTTTCAATCTTTCACTGCCCAGGGTCAGACTGAGAAAAAATGGTCCTCTCACAAGTAACACCTAATTATGGCATCAAAATCAAACGTTAATCACCAAAGATTGTGCAGATCAGAAAATCTTTGTTCCTCTCATTTCTTACATATTTTGAGCCACACTGAAAAATTAATTCAGATGCCCAATGATGATGATCTAACTCTGTTGTTAAATCCCATTGAGATGAATGGGGCAGTTCACACGCTGCAGAGTTATTGTTTCAGGCTGTCTGCACAAGAAACTTACACTGGTTTAAATTTGTTTTTAAACCAATTTACTTAAATGGGTTTTAAAATCCTGTGCAGACTCTTGGAGGGTGCATCCACACTAGGAAAACAAAGTGTTGGGTTGTTGTTGTAGTTTTTAACCACGTTAGCTAATACATGGCAAAATCCTGCTGTGGACAAGGCAGTTTGTAGTTTTCATACATGTTTAGCTGGTCAAGATAAACACCAGGGGCAACAGAGGGTTTACCTCAACCAGTTAAACACATGTGAAAACCTACAAACTGCCTTGTCAACATTAGGATTTTACCATGAGTTTGTTACCAGATATTAGTTATCACAAGCTAAAAAAAAAAAAAAGCCTCTTCCCACTCCCCACCCCCCTACTGAGGACAAAGCCTTTTTTCAGTTTAACAAACTAATTCCTAACTGACTTAAGCTACAATGAGGCAAGCTGCCCTTTAAACCAAAATAATAATGTCGATGTGAGGGTTTGCACCAATTTAAACTTAAACATAATTATCTTAAAATTACATCTTTAGTTAAATCAGTGCAATTTTCTTGTGTACACAAGGCCTAGAGTCAGTTCACTTAATGGTTACACTCATTCTGAAAATTTTCCTTACAACCATAATAACCAGGCAAAGAAAGAAAGAAAGAAGTAGGAGATTGTGAAGAACAAGATGGCAGCCTCAAACAAAAGTACCAAATCACTGACCCAGCACATCGTGTTTCAAGCAGAGAGCTGCATATCAAAGATTAACAAAGAACTATAATAAAAACCTTTTTAAAATCAATGCATTTAGAATATATTAATTCAAGATGAATAAAACATAGATAACATTCAGAAATAAAACGTAGAGCACATCATATGTAAACGTCAAACACAAAATATTATTCACTATTACATACTTACCATGTATTTGTGCTACACACCCATTCCAAAGGCAAATATTTGGAGAGAAATACCTACTGTGTAAGCACATACTGAAATAGTTTGCCCTGCCATATTGCATCAATGGTTATTTGACAAGTGATAGCATCACACACCGTACATGTACATAGCATTCTGTGGCTCTTCCCCCTGTAGTTGCTAATAAAGCCACTGTTTTTAGGATTCACGTTAGAGGCTCCCACTTTAGAGCATAGGGAGATATTTCCTCTTTATGACAATTGTGTGTGTAAAAACAAAAAAAGAAAAAGAAAAAATTATTACAACTAATAAAAGGACAAAAAGGGTATCATATGTGAACAGAGTTTGTTTCCTAAAACTTAAGACATTTTAATTAAATTATTAAGTATTAATTCCAGAAGCAACAATTAAAATGAACAGAGAAAAAAATTGTGTAGCTATTGGGCATAATATTTTGTTCAGAATTTGATCTTTTGTTTAAAAAGCTAATATGCAAAACTGACTGTAAAATAATATCTACAGATGGACATTCATTGATGAGTTTGAGTTACAGTTCAACAGCCCTCCAACTTTGCAGAAAGTAGTAGTAATAACCATAGAACACAACCACCACATTTTAAATGGTTCTAACACACATTAAACTTCCTATTATACTTTCACAAAGAGAAACTTAAAAAAAAAATAGCAACTCTTCTTGATCTTTTCTATTTTGAAAAGCAGCAAAGGACTGTGTAAAAGAGAAGTCTTTTGTGAATGATAAAACCTTTCTTTGCAGAAGAAAATGAATAAATCATGGGATAAAAAGAGGGAATGGGGGAGGAATGAGAGAGAGAGAACACCAATGGAAAGGCTGAAAGAGAAAATAAGAAATATAGGAGAAAGAATAAAAAGACCCCAAAAGGAAGGGGAAAAAGAAAAAAAGAAGGGAAAGAAGCTTAGCAAACAAGAGGCAAATTTGACCCAAGGGAAAGAATATGATATACACAGATGACTACCAAGTTGTTAGCATGAATCAGGACTGAGTGATCCTGGATTTGATTTTTGATCCGAAAAAAGGGCTACGTGCACAGACCCTGGCGTTTGAGAAGGTT
This sequence comes from Chrysemys picta bellii, assembly GCF_011386835.1. Lineage (NCBI taxonomy): Eukaryota > Metazoa > Chordata > Testudines > Emydidae > Chrysemys > Chrysemys picta. The sequence continues at coordinate 9,709,418 of NC_088798.1, forward strand.
GATCTGTAGCTTGTTCTCCCTCTCTTTTGGTACAAGTTCCTTGAGCCAACAGTTGTTGAAATGTGAGCCAAACACTAAAGCTATGTCTACACTAGCACTTTTAGCAGTATAACTTATGCCGCTCAGGGCTGTGGGGGGAAAAAAAAAATGCTTTGAGTGACATAAGTTACACCGACAGAAACGCCGATGTGGACAGCTCTATGTCGGCAGGAGAGCGTCTCCCACCAACATAGATACTGCCATGTATTGGGGGTGGTTTAATTATATTGACAGGAGAGCTATTTCCCGTCGACATAGAGCAGCCATACGGGATATCTTACAGCGGCACAGCTGCATCGGTGCCACTGTAAGGTCTCTAGTGTAGACATGGCCTTAGACTGGCATCTATGGTGATGGCTTTCCATTGGAGTTCCCGAAGAGGCACCTTTTCTGAAGGGCAGTTTCTGCTACAAACTGGTCTGAGAAATTGGGAGAGTGACTTGGTAATCTGTTCCCCTCAGAGTAGGACTATACCTGCATGGGGGCTCATGTGGGTTCCCACTTGAATGTTAGTTTATCATAGAAGCCCAACTATGCTGTGAGGATTCTCCTCTGGCAGTCTCCCAGAATGAGCCATGCCAATTGTTTAGCCACCATGACAGATGGGCAACCAGAGAACTTTTCTTCAGATTGACTGGTTTCTGTGAAGAGCTAGTCTTTTCTGGAGAACTTAGTGGACTGAGGACTTCAAAAGAACTGTTTATGTCTGCAGTACTGTTTGCATTCCTTCTGATACAGCCTGATCAGAGTAAGTCTTTTTGGACTATCCTCTGTCATGACTCTGTCTAGCAATTCTCCATTTAGTCTTCTTTCCTATATTGTAGTAGGTGCACAGAAGTGAACACAACATACTAGGTGCTGGCTCTCCAGAGATGTATAGAGAAACACTTTTCCACCATGCTCCATGATGTGATGTCTCTGCAGTTGAAAACTGGGAGGGGGAAGAGGAAGGTTGTTTGGTGTATTTATTTACATGCTATACTACATTGCAAGCTCATATTGAACCTGCTATCCACTATCATGCCTACATATCTTTTGGCATTCCAAGTATCTCAAGAATAGCTGCATCTTGAATTATTTCCCCAATATTTGTCGAGTTGATGCAAAGCTTGGTACAAATCCAAAAAATAGTGATCATAATTTATGGTTAGCAAATTATTTGGCTAAATCTTCCATGTATGATGAAAGATTATCATTGTAATTCATTAGCAAATTACAGACTTTGTAAACAGGCAGTCACAGATTTGGCTTTGGCTTTGTATCAACCATTTTAGACCAGCTGGGTAGAAATACACACAACTCTGGAAAACAGAAAATGGAGTGTTCTTTCATTTTTAATTTACTTGAAACTTTCAAGAAAAATAATTGTTCTATTTAAATATGTCAATATTTCAAGACTTTTGTAAATCATTCAATTTTACCGTAAGTACATACCCTTTATATAGGGCTGTCAAACTATTAAAAAAATTAATCATGATTAATCACAAGATTAAATAAAATTACGATTAACTGCCATTTTAATCGCACTGTTAAAAATTATTTGAATATTTTTGAATTTTTCTACATTTTCAAGTATATTGATTTCAGTTATAACACAGAATACAAAGTGTACAGTGCCCACTTTACATTATTTTTATTACAAAGATTTTCACTGTAAAAAAGATAAAACAGAAGAAACAGTATTTTCAGTTCACCTCATACAAGTACTGTAGTAGTGCAATTTCTTAATCACGAAAGTGCAACTTACAAATGTAGAAATTTTTTTTTTACATAACTGTACTCAAGAATAAAACAATATAAAACTTGAGCGTCCACAAGTCCACGCCGTCTTACTTTTTGTTCAGCCAATCACTAACAAAAACAAGTTTGTTTACATTTATGCAAGATAATTCTGCCTGCTTTGTATTTACACCTGAACATGAAAACAGGTGTTCGCATGGCACTGTTGTTGCCAGCATTGCAAGGTATTTACATGCCAGATACACTAACCATTCGTATGACCCTTGGTGGTTCGGGTTCTCTAGTTTCTGCATCGGAGCGTTGTTCTTTTAAGACTTCGTCCCTCTCAAATTTTGGAAGGTACTTTGAGATTCTTAAACCTTGGGTGGGAGAGCTATAGCTATCTTTAGAAATCTCACATTGGTACTTTCTTTGTGTTGTGTCAAATCTGCAGTGAAAGTGTTCTTAAAACGAACAACATGTGCTGGGTTAGCATCGAAGATTGCCATAACACAAAATATATGGCAGAATGCAGGTAAAACCACAGAGCAGGAGACATACAATTCTCCCTCAAGGAGTTCAGTCACAAATTTAATTAACTGATTTTTTTTTTTAAACAAGTGTCATCGGAATGGAAGTATGTCTTCTGGAATGGTGGCCGAAGCATGAAGGGGCATAAGAATGTTTAGTATATCTGGCATGTAAATTACTTTGCAACACTGGCTACAACAGTGCCATGCGAATGCGTGTTCTCACGTTCAGGTGACATTGTAAATAAGAAATGGGAAGCATTATCTCCCATAAATGTAAACCAACTTGTTCATCTTAGTGATTGCCTGAACAAGAAGTAGGACTGAGTGGACTTGTAGGCTCTAAAGTTTTACATTGTTTTATTTCTGAGTGCAGTTATGTAACAAAAAATAATTCTACATTTGTAAATTGCACTTTCACGATTAAGAGATTGCACTACAGTACTTGTATGACGTGAATTGAAAAATATTTCTTTTGCTAATCTTTTACAGTGCAAATCTTCGTAACCAAAAATAACATAAAGTGAGTATTGTACACTTTGTTTTCTGTGTTGTAATTGAAATCAATATATTTGAAAATGTAGAAAAACATCCAAAATATTTATAATACATTTAAATTGGTATTCTATTCTTAATAGTGCAATTAAAACTGCGATTAATCAGTACTAATTTTTTTAATCAAGTTAAGTGATTAACTCAAAACAAATTAAGTTAACTACAATTGACAGCCCTGTTTTATATAATTTAGGAACATAGGGACTATCTAGCTGTTAAGTTTACTTTAGTTGCATAATGAATTTTATAAGCAAAGATGTAACAAGATTAAAAATCACTTCTTCACATAGTCAAAACAATGTCTTAGACAAGTATTAGACTTATAATCATATCACTGTCATAGTAAGAGTATTCTAATAATTCTTCTAAATAAGCCTAAAAACTAATGCTCTGGCTATTCACAAGATACAATAATATCAACATTCCTGTTCTGAGCTTTTCTAGTCTACTAAGATGACCCCGTACAAAGATGCTTGTTTTGGCTATGTCTACTTTGCTTAAGCTACAAGGCCACGTATGGGGACAGCTGCATTTGGGAGCAACTTAAAACAAATTTCATCTTGGTGGCACCTAATCCAGCGCCTGGTACAAGCAGCATGGAAAAGTCAGTGTCAAAATTAAACAATGCAGGCTTTTCTAGGAACAGATGCTTTTTCCTTGCAGCTGTAAAAATCTTAAAACAATCCTGTACCCCTCTGTCTGGTCACGCAGCTACCACAAAGCAAGGCATAAATTTTGCCACTTATAGCAAATGTTTGCTGAGAGCTTTTATAGTGCTTTTTAAAAACAGTAACAGGGATTTATTGAGGGTGATTATGAGACTATTTTACACCTTAAATGAGTGCAGGGTTCTTGAATTTATGCCCATGATTCTTGATGTATTAACAAAGGAATAATTTTTATGTTAATATTATATGTACCATTTTACACAAAAATAGGAATACAGCACTTTTCAAAGATAAAAATCATAACAAGTGGCTTTATTTATAGAGGTAGTAAGCATTTTCGCACGGACTATAATGCACTGGCAAAAGCATATATATTTTATTTTAACAGCATTTTCATGGTATTTGTTAGGTATTAATTCATGATAACTGAATAAACATTTTGCATAATGATCAGATAATATTATAATATAGTACATTATACTAGTTTATTAAGACATAGGCTGCTTCAGTAATATATCATGCCTCTAGAAATATGGATTATAAATCAGTTAAATAATTGCCACCTTGCATGCTTGACCCTCCAAAAACAGTACATTGTTTTAAAGTTCTTTAGTATGTTTCTATGATATCAGTGGATTAATATTTTTAACATGGATATAAACAAACTGCCCTTCATTATTGAAAAAGCTTCTGTAACTCAACGAACAGAAATAAGCCATCAAACTCCTAGCTAAGTAAGTAATTTGCAGTGTCATCATTCCAGGTCTGTTCTATATTAGCTGCAGATTTTTCTTTTATGCTATTTTTTATTGTGTTTAAAGTGACTAACTAGCTTTACATAGATAAAATATTTTAAAATATTCTCTAACAAAACCAATACTCTCCAATTGTTCATTCTTTCCTTTGTTACTAAAGTTTAAAAACAAAAACAAAAAACTTTTCCAGCGCCTAACTTTTCCAGCATTAGCACCTATTTAGAAGTGTGACTGAGCTGTTTGATGGAAAAATGTTGCTTTATGCCCAGAATAATTTGAATAAATAAAACTGATTGTATGAAACAATATTGCAATTCAATTTTTCATTTTTTTACCCATTTTTAAATTATAAAATCATAGGAATTATAATTTAACCAATATACATGCAGAACAGAGAAACGTTGTATTTTATACTGCCATACATGTTGATGTACAAGCTAAAAATAAAGAAATCGCAATTTAAAAAGTCCTTGCGAAAACTGTGCCAGCACTTAGTTTTTGGTTTATGATTGATGTTGACGTAATGTATATAGATTACAGTATTGTACGTAACATTATTTTGCTATCCTGAATGACCAGAGCTGGAAATGTAGGTGCTTCATATGCTCTAAATTGTGGCTGCTTACATTTTCTTGTTATTTCATGCTAAAATCTTTTCAGTAGCTAGCACTATGCCAGCAGCTTTGCCCCAAAACACATTAACTCTTTGAAAGTAAGCTGTAGCAAATACCCATAAAACAAAATTACAATACCGAATTACATTTTTAATTTGAGTGGCTTAAAACCGCTCAGTTTGCTAAATTAGGGCCTGATCCAAAAAACTTTTAGCATCATGAGTTGTCTTAAATTACATGAGTAAAACCATTTACTTCAATATGATTACTTGAGAGTGTAAGGACAACTCACATGATAGATCATTTGCAGGATATGATTTCTCATAAATTGATATTTTATTCTTTTGGGGGTGTCCCCATTTATGGGCAATATAAATATATACACATACACACACACAAACTACAAGTGTTCACAAACCAAAAGCTAACAGATGTGTGACTTCTAATTAGTTATAATAATCTGTGCCTCAATGCTATTGGAACAAGCCTGTCTCTTTTCTTTGGAAATTAAATAGCTTTCTTTGGAGTTTTAAACTCTCAGGGTACTTCAAAGCCTATGTTAAAAAAAACTGCTTTGATTAAAATTTTAGACATCTACAGTGATAACTTTATGAAAGGAAAATATTAAATTATAATTATCCTAAACAGACACAGTCTTGTGAAACTAACCCTACATTCATATTAAAATACAAAGGATTGACTATAATGAATTTGATTCATCCTTACACACAAAGCTTTACCACAGTAAACTCAGTCAACTGTTGCTCTTGCTTTTATATTCATAGTAGTTAAATAGCGCACTTTAAAACAAAAAAAACTCCAATTGGCTTTTCATACATCCACCCTCCCCAAAAATAACGCACTTGAAAAACCCAAATGATATGAAAAGGCTTCAAGGCCTCTTTTCTCCCTTTCATAGCACTTTTTTAGCACTTTTTTTTTATTTCTGTTTGCAGTAATCTGCCTTTCACTTTCTCATTGCTACAGAACAAACGAGGAGGCTCAGCACTTTGAAAAGGGGGCTCAATGTGTAATGGGTCCACTAGAATTAATTTAGTTGCACCAAATCCATTGAGCACTGAGTTTTTTTTCTCTTCTCAAATCATTTTGAGTCGGACGCAGCCCCCAGCCTTTGTAATTCTAGTAAAGCACTTAAAGTGCACAGTAGGTGTTCATCAGGACCATCTGGTCAAAAGCAAAACAAGCTGCTGATTTTGCCTTTGAATAGAATGAAGCAAGTGTGAATTAGTCTCTTCAATTAGCACTATTACAACCTGTCAAGTGCATATTGTAAAACAGGATTATTACAGTATTGGTCACCAGTGCAATTATTTACTCTCTGCCTTTTCTTGCATATAAAAATGTCCATGTTTATTAGTTTCTGATAACTGAAAATGGTTTCTTTAAAGCTATGCATTTCCAAACCGCCAAAATACAAATTACAGGTTATCAAACATTCTGTCAGCAATATGTTGTTTCATAATTAGTAGAGAAGTAAAATAATGCCCTTCATCTTATAGGCTTTGTTACTGCAGCTCAAAAAAGAAAAGGGATAACGGTTGTATAGATTTGCCTTTACAATCACTTAAAACCAGAACTATTTCCAAAACCAATTTTAAATGTCTAATAAAGCTGTCACTTCCAAACAGGTACACAGTGGATATTTTTTACACTGTCATTTCCTAAGGGACTCCTCTCTCATAGAACGTGTAACATGTGACCGTTTTACAAAATGATTAACACCAATTTATTCAGCTGACACAGCTTGGTTTAACAAATATGTTATTATTCCTCAAAAGTTAATAAGGCCACAGGAATATTTTAGAAAACACAACTCAGATTTGCCATAACAAAAATCTGATTAAGGGTGAAATTTATGACTCTTTAGTTTTAAGAAGAATCTTTTTTATTCTTGCCAACATGCAATTATGCTTTTAAGTGTCAAAAACATTAACTTAATATATGTTGCTTGTTTATTATTACAGCACCTCAGGATAATACAGTGAAGGATGCTTTAAAAGTATGTGCTGTAATATTAAATTATCCAGTGTATATTAAAATCAATTTATTTAACTCATTTCTCTCACAAACAAACAAAAACTCAGTTTTAATAAATATAACAAATGAAATTAAAAATACTTAACTTGGACTCAATATCATAGTAAGACCTTTTTTAATTTCTTGGATATTAAGAAAGTTATTGGCTGATCCTAGCAACATAGAATATATGTGCCTTGCCCACTGGGTATTAACAGTTGATTACAATTGTTAATGATCTAGTATATTAGCACTAAAATCATTTACTCAAATATTTAAACAAAGCAAGTAAGAATTTTGACATTAGTAAAATGTTTTTTGAAAAGTAAACTAGTTTTTAATAGATGTAACTTATCAAACAAGTATTAGGACATCTTGATGTCTGAATCAACCGTCGGCTAACTTATGTCATAATTATTTAGCAGCAATATTAATATGATCAATATGATTGATGTATCTAGTTCATGTTCCTCATGCTAATTTCTGATCTTTACTATGAGTTGCTCTCACTCAAACAGTTGGTTTGAAAATGATTTCATAAAACATCAAAACACAAAAAGAAAATGAAAAGGAAACAGTGCAAGAATTCCCTTCTGTTGGAGTCACTATTTTTCTGCACACAGAAAGGATTCCTCCCACGTCTATATTTATTGGTGTTATATAGATTCCTTTAATGAGGTCTCTGCCTATATTGTATGGTTTCATTTGTGTATGTTTTTGGCATCTATCCATTAACAACTAAAGTTAAAAAAGAAAGGGGCACAAAGAATTTTAAACAGTGGCAGTGGTTCATTGTCAATACACAATTATATTTTTAGCAATACAAGCCAAACACACTACAGAAAATACCAATGACAATGTATATGTTTTAAAGTATTAAAACTAAAGACAAATGTGATTGAAGCTCATCAATTTGAACACAGCTGCAATCAACATATCTCAGCTACTCTGTTAAATATTATGTTCCAGAGTCTCTGCACTTTAATTATCTGTACAAGCTCAGATCAATGAACCTGAATGAGTGACAATATGAAGTTAATGTACCGGAGGATAGTGTGGACTGTCAGAGTTGGCTAATAATAACTATAGCATAGCTTGTCCCCATAGAGCTGCACATACAGGAGTTGCTACTTATGCTTTTGGTGCTCTTGGAAACATTCCTATGCCATCTTACCCATTCTAGTCTTTGGGCAGCAAAGAACAGACTACCTGTCACAGGTGGTAAGATACTAACCAGCTACCCTCACTTAGATTAATGTAATGGCTAAAGGAACTGACTGGGGAGCAGCTGCAGGCATGCAAAGGAGGCTTTTATTTGGAATCTATCTTCTTTGCATTTTAAATGTAGATCTCATGTTCTACCAGGAATCACAATGCCTCATATACGTTTTGCCTGGTACTCTGGTCTGATATTTCCAGCAGTAAAAATACACCAACACAGATCTTTTTTCAGAAGGCCTTAAGGTTTCTGCACATTTTATTTTCTTCACCCTTTAATGGCCACAGCTTGTGTACACTAGGTGCTTCTTTTCTAGCCCTGCACACCAGGAATCACATTAGGCATCAAAGCCCAATAAGGTCAATAATCTAGATAAATACAAACCATTACACAAAAGTTATTGAAAGTCTGTTCTTTTTAAATTTATCTGGTTAAAAAGTTCTGAATAGCTTTTCATTTTTCTATGCGGTTCGTCTTTTTTAAAAACTGTGAAGCATGTATGTGTATTTTATGATCAGTCAGAAAAAGAAACAACCCCCAAAACCACAAAATTTGCCATCTAAACTGAAGCAGCTTTCATTTATGAACCCTATGTGGGTTGTTCCACCTTCAGATGAGAATAAAAATGTGCTTTTTAGGACAAATTTTAAGTTACTCCCTTTAAAGATATAAGAACCTCCCTGCCTCTCCTTGAATAGCATGCCCACAATGTGAAATACATAGAGAATTTCAGATGGAAGGATTACCTTAATTTTAGAGAAACATCATCACAATTGAAAAACCTCCGTTTAAAAAATAGAAGAAATCAGGTTCTTGGTGACAGACACGGAACACAGTGTACGTTGAATGTAGCTATGTCTTAGTCCATTCTTAGTAATCCCTACAAATGCAACTATAGACCCATTTATCTTTGTCACTCCTTGTCTCAAAATTCATACTACTTTAACTTCCAACGGCTGATAACGTCTAAAAGTTATCACAGCACCATAAAAAAACCAAAAAACACTTAGACTGAAAACTTCCGATTTTAGAGAATTCTCACCTCCATTTCTTAGAGATTTCACTATATAGTACAATGAGAAATCTGTATTTTTATGCAAGTTTGTGAATTTAGAGCCTCTAAACAGATGACACAAAAACTGTTGATTGTCACATAAAAATGTCATCAGATTTCAAAAATAAAATCAAGATTTTTCTTGATACACTATCCGGTCAGGACATATTTAATGAAGCAATTTTACAAGAACAAACACATGTTTGAAACTTGTGACACAGATTAATTTGCAATTTTGGCTAACGGTATCATTTAGTTTCCAAGTTAATAATTCTCCTCCCTCTTACTTAAATAAATAAATAAATAAATAAATAAATAAATAAATAAACAAGCGAACACACACACCCCTCCCCGCCGCTCCAAACATCATCTCTCACACATCTAAAAAGATAGAATTAAAACTGGAACTCAAACTATTTTTAAACCATCCCTACAGCCTGGCCTGGTGATCCCACATCAAATATAGCTGATATTCAGTTTTAGCACTATTAATTCCTAATTAAATCTTACAGTGTAAGTGGCTGGAGATGTGCGGAAAAACCCCCAAACTTACAAATGGACTCAAACCAGCCCCTGAAATCCAAACACCCAGATATTTTGGAAGGTATATAAGGGAGTGAGTATGGATCCAGATCTGAACTTTGTGACTCAAGTCCATCTCTACGGCAAACTTATCTGCCCAATTGTTTCTAGGTGGACAATATATATGTAAAATAGGAAGGTTTCATGAAATAACCATTTCTTCAATTTTTAGGTACTTTGTAACATACGTTCTAAAAGGAATTAGCACAGAGCTGAAACTAGAGTACATAGTAAAGCTTGGTAGTTAACCCAACAGATTTACCCTAACTCCTTGCAAAAATATTCATGACATGGTTTTAAAATGTTACATGAAAAACAGCCTGGAAAAAATATTTACTGCTATCAAGTCACTGCAGCATTAAAATATATTTAACAATCCAAACAACTGGCCCTGGAGAGACAGTTGCATACAACTGTGGCAAGCAATGGAACATTTATAGAATTTTAAATATTTCTTTCAATAATTGATGCAGTCATTTTGAATCTTTCTGCATAGGATATCAGATGTCAGTAGATTGCATTAACACTGCTTAAACATTTCAACTTGTCAGTATGGCCAACTCGATTTCTGAAATATTTGCAGTATTTTCCCATCGAAACAGTAATAAAGGTAAAATAAATATATGCCACTGCTTTATAATCACTGAACATTAATGAATATTTTATGTCTTTTTAAATCTCCCTGTTTAATTTAAAAGGGTGAAATTAAGTCTCCTTCCTGCAATATGCCAATTATCTGTAAATCAAACAATAACTTGGCCATTATACTCCTTTTTGCTAATATACAAGAAGCTAATTTGAAAACACTGAATGGCATTTTTAGATAATAATTGAATAGTCCTTCCTGCCCTCTTGTGGTAGACAATCGCAACTTGCGTAAAGCATTTCAGCTACCACAAAAATATACCAAAAAGTACGTAAACTATTAATTTGTTGGTGTGTGAATGAGAAAAAAAAGTGGAAAAGAAATCTTCCAACAGTCTTGAGAGAAAAAAAAAATCACTGATCCCCCAAAAAGAAAAAAAAAAAATACTACACAAAGCACTAAGTTCATCAATTGCTTGCTACAATTCTCATTATATGTTAAAAGTATAAAAATAATTAATAGTAATTAGAGTTAGCACCCAAAACAAGCCTCTGATTCTGCAATTCGATCAATGTGAGCAGACCTTCCCATGCATACAAATCCCTACTGATTGCAATGGGGCTCTGTACAGATTTCAAGTGACCATCCATTCAGATCCAATTGCAGGCTCTTCTGCAGGCTTCTTAAAGTAAGAAGGTCTAGAGTTATATTTTTCACTTTGACTTTAATGCATTTGGTTTTGCTCAGGAATTGCATGGATAATTTTATGCATCACATATGAAACATTACTTAAGTACAGAAGCGTAGCATGAGACAAAGACACTTGTTGTGGTTTATATGAGAATCCTGAATTATAACACTCTTTTTTAAATGGAATTGCTGTTATGTTAGAAATAATCCTGTCATTATCAATAGATAAAACAACTTCAGTGAACATAAAAATATCCAGTATCTCATAGTCACTATATCAGGTCTCTGGCTCCTTCTTCAGGCTCAATAAAAGCCACTGAAGAAATTATAACGTGTTAACATTTTGTGTAGATAGACAAAAACAATACAAGAAACAGCTAATATATAGGTGACTGCCAACACCTAAAAAGCAGTTAATTTCATTAAAAAATTAAAATTAAGAAAGCACAAATCTAGAATCATAAATTACCAGCAGTCTTCAAACTAAGCAGTTTTTATTTATAAGAAGTCCAAAAGTTCATCCCCCCCAAGAAGTTGTGTTGCAACAGTGTGTTTGTGTAGTTATATTTAAAAGTAGTTAATTATATTAAAAATCCATTTTCAAAGGGGGGAAAATGTGCATGAGAGGGACGACATTTGTATGTTATGTTCCAGACAACGGAATTTAAAATGACCCAACTAGAGATGTCATGAAAAACAGTATTAATAATGATGGAAATGATGAAGGCCTCTTTATCGTAGGGATATGGGTTACTGCTCCTGTAATACTACAGAATTTAGATTATGCTCTCTAGGGTAGGAATTTATAAGAAAATGTATTAAATCTTACAAATTTGAATGGGAAAAAAACTTCAAACCAAAGAAAAACGTGTTTAAATTGGAAATCAAATATTTCCATCTTCAGAATTCCCACCAGGAAATATTAAGGGTTCATACATGTTCCTAGAATACACTTGCCAGATTCCTACAAATGGCTTGTGCGCTGGATGTCACGTGAAGTGAGGTAGTTGGCAATAATGTTTTGCTGCAGAAGAGAATTAAGAAACCAGACAAGGGTTTCCAGTTCTAAAATTGGAAGGGCCAGATGCATAACAGAGACTACCTTTGTTTCTAGGGGACATAATTCCAGCACTGTTCTTTGCAACACCACCCCTTGCTGGCCATTCTATGGAACAACAGGACATCAGTTATACAAAAAAACCCACTTCGCTCCCAACCTAGACAGAGTGAAGGAAACAGAACAGCCAGTTGTGCCAAAGGTGCTTAAAAAAAATGGGGGTGGGTGGGTGGGTGGTTGGTTGGGAGAGAGCAAGTTAAAAGGAAAGCAAGAGAGCAAGCGTCACTGGATTAAAAATAAAGCATACCTGGACTATAACTAGCTTTCCTCCTCACTCTTCAATAATTGCTTTCATAATAAACATTATTCATCTATTTTGCTATTAAAGTGTAAACTGTGTTAGAAAATCTATTTCTTTTAAATATGTTGAAAATGAATACATTTCTTAAAACCTTTCTAGGTCTAGTTAGTTAGTTTATCTACAGTAATCTTTGAGGATCAAGTTAATTAAAACTAAAAAATGAATAATCAAACATAAAGAAGTTTCCAACCAGAACATATAAGCCCTCTTTAACACAGTTGACATTAGCTATAATGAGCTACATTTATTCTTCAGCTGTGAGACAGAACTCACCTCCTGAATGGTACTGCTTCCTGAGAAGTTGAGGTTGTACTCCCGCTGGACTTCTCGATGGGTGATGATCAGCATGAAGTTTTGATTTAATGACTCCTGCAGGGCACTGAAATGGTTGGAAGAAAAACAAGAAAATCAGGGATGAGCATGTTCTAGCTTGCTTTACAGTTAGTTGCAAAAACCCCAGGAGTACCCTAAACTCCACATAGACAAGTCTAGGCACAATGTTATCATCTCTCTTTTTGTTCCTAAAGGCAAGAAAGCATACTGAGAATGACCAAAGGGAGCTAACCTGTTAACTCCTTCTCTACTAAGGTGTTTGCAACCTCAAAGGCTATGTTCTACTCTTACGAATTTTCAAAATTGAGAGTCATATGCTATTACCACAAACAGTATATTTAGCACATATATTTTTGAATTAATATTGGGCTGGCATGTATACGTAACTATATCCAGCCAAGACATCAAACTACAATGTGCATTCACCACTGATTTTAAGTATACCAAGACAAATTTTGCTCTTCAGTAGGGCTGCCTGTAGTGTAAATCAGGCAAAATTTGTATGAATACACAATGAACAGACAGAAAAAAATAGCCAGTGTGAGATTTCTCAGTGTGAAGCACCAAGCATTAAAACAAATACCTGGCATATCATGTAATCAGTACTAACAATGTGCTCTACCAAACTTTTTAAATGTACCATAAAATACCTCCAAATTCTTAAGCAAAAAAAAAAAAAATCTTCACTGATATGTGGACTAAATAAAACCACCACACAATAATTATTAACCATGTTATCACATAAACTGGATGTATTTAAAGTGCTTCTGTACTCTCTGGAGTTTCTATGGATTTGAAAAATATCCACTTTACTTAAAATGGGGAACAATGTGGGAACTGATAATTCTTTCAAAACAGAAGAAAATTTCTGAGTGAAACCACTATAGAAAACATCACAGCATACAGCGTATAAGATCCCAGTGCAATATTATGTTGGTTTGACCTCTTCTAAGAGCTTTGGAATGAAGCTGTGTTTATTTGCTTCAAGTGATTGAATTTAGAAAACAACTGACTGAAACAGACTAAATAATAAGAATTAAAAAAAATCTTACTAATGCTTTTGTACTGCCATAACAAGTGATAATCACAGGAAATTTGGAACAGAATGGAAAGTATAGACATATTAAGCCTGTAACTTTTTTTTTTTTTTTGCTTTTGAGACTGTTCTATGATACAATGTTCTAATACTACCCACCCACCAATTTAGCTACAGGGATAGGAGCCAATCTCATAAATCTATTCATTCAAGTTGTCCTTACACATGCAAGTAGTTCTATTGACTACAATATTCCAGGCCACCGAACTTGCCTGTGTTGTGAGACGGACTCAGTTGTCCAGGCTCATGGGACCAACATCCTGGAGACTCACTGAGAATGTCAATGAGATTCCTTGCAAGCCACACCTAACATAAATCTATGTAATTGATTCTGACCATCTCAAATCAGCCATGGAAGAAATTTAAAGGAAATATGCAGCCCAAAGCAGTCCCTTCCCTGATGACCTCTGGAATGGCTCTGCCAGTGAGAAACTTTTGAGGACATAGCTAAGGTTGATAGATTTGATTTTGTTTCTGTCCAGGAGATAACAATGGGTTAGAAAAATCAGTATCTCCTGGTTAAAATAGTGTAGTGTTTCTTGTATCTTAATCTAGATAAAAACTATGGCCAATATTATAAAAATGGGTGCTGAAAGCTAGACGCCTAAATCCATATTTAGGCATCTAAATAAATGCCCTGATTTTCAAAGGTTTGAGCAGTTCCTCAACACTTCTGAGAACCTGATAGATCCCACAGCTGATGGCTAGGTTCAATTTTGCCAGTATTTTGTATTTATTCTAGTTCAGTTCTACAAGATTTTATAAAATTCATTCAATGTTTCCCATTAGGCAAGATCTTTTTAAGGTATAAGGATTTTCCACCACAAATATCTCAGAGTTTAAGATGGATAGATATGACACATGGTAATTAACATTTCCATTTTAAATTTTCAGATTTATACACGCTCATGTCAACAGAAGTCCACATTTACTGTAATTACAGATTATTTACATTAACACAAAATAAGAAATCAGTATGTAAATGTAATGTTTGTTGTAGCTAATGCAGCAGGAGATGGCAGATTAGATTCAAGCAGCAATCAGTTAGAAAATCTGGCTAACATGTAAATGAGCAGAAGCCCTTATGTTTACATTCTATTGCGTTTTAAACGTCAGGATTTTAAAACTGTCTCATGAGCAGATGTGAAAATAAAACATTAATCTTACCATTATTATTGAAGCTTTTAAAGTAACTAAAGCAAGCTCTAGCTCCTATCCAGCTAAACAGACAATACTAATAATTGCAGTTGCAGATTACATCATTCTTAATTAACACTCTGCTACAGTTGTTAACATACACCAAGACACCATGTCACAATCACCACCACTCTGTAACAATCTTAAAATTGCAGTTGAAGAATTGGCCTATTACTCTGTGGGTACTTTTTATTTCCTATCCATACATGTGATTAAATTGCTCAGATAAATTAGAATTTATACTAGAGGAAATACAGCATTTACAACAATCTCTTGAAGAAACCAGAAATTTTTTTAAATTCCACATGGCCAAGCAGCTTTTATCTGTTGTGGTCCAGTAACTTATAAATATAACATTACAAACCTTTAAGTAGTTCACAGAACACTTTGCTATAAAACACCAGACTTCTGTTCACTAGGAGGGCAACTTGCAGAATCCAGTCGGGGGGTCGGGAGGGAGGGGTGTTTCACAGAGATGGCCTGGCAGTGAATATGTGGGGGGAAGGGAAGAAGGACAGGATGCTTGGGGCCACATGAAGTCTTGTGAAACCCCTTCCATCGTGTTTGCCATTGCCTCCTTTCTGCCCTTTGGCCAGTTGGGATGCAGCATTTTAGGGAGCAGAGGAAGGAAGGCCAGGGTAAGAGAACACACACAAAAAAACCCCAGAACTGGCAAAAACAAGTGGCAGGGAATTTACTCCCCGGTGAATGAAAAGACAAACATCCTCCAACTTCCTCCCTTTTTATTTTTTCTACAGGTTTTGGATGGCTGAATGTGGTAGTCTATACCCACTAACATCATTCAAACAGGACATTTAGATTTAATTAGTTCTATTTGTATATAAAGATTTCATTTTTTAAAAGTTACCTTAATACATCAAATAAGACTAGGCAGGTTTTCAGAAAAGTTAACTGTAAGAGGTATTTTTTTTTTTGTTAAACGTTGATAACTATGTCTTTTAAGGATAATTAGGGTGTGCTGAATCCAAATATGGTTGTTACCAAGCCGTATGTTGTGTATTAAGATCTCTAAAGAGCAAACAAAGCAACACCCAGAAATTGCTGAAGTGTAAAACTTTATTTCCTTTTATTTTAGGATTAACATACTTCAGTTGGATCTTTATTAGCAGTAGAATGTAACAAAAGTGATCAAATAATATGCACAACCTTTTTCTAAAGCTATTATATGTCAGTTTCTTACTTGCAAGAGGTACTACAAATATTTTAATGCATTATGCAACCATGACAGAGCGTGTTTGCAGGGCTCTTATAACTTGAGCACTAGCACCTTGAAACAAAAGTACAGTGATTAAACTATCAGAAATTTAAAACAAGTGAAAATAGTTTCTACACTAAACATTAACTAAATATTTTACTGCACACAAGTTAAGTACACGTTACTGTTGTACTATTTCAAGAAACTTTGGTATACAGTGGAAGACAACGTCTTATTAGGTCACTTCTTATATGACACATCTACTTATAGATATTGTCCTTAAGCACTAACGGCAGGTCTACACTGTGGCTTAAGTTGATCTAACTTAAATCGTGTTTCTAAATCCACAAATTCACAATCCTATCAGCTTCACAGGCAGTTTCTCCATGAAGCTGTCCAGTTGCACTTGTCCTAGGATCTTTGCATTCAAGAGGGTGTCTTGTATGGCTTCAGTAGCCAGATTTTTTGTTGTAATATCTTGCAATGAAGTGGGTAGTTCCTCCCCAGAGAAAACCTTAAACCTTTCAAGTGTTTGTATGAGTGCATCCTCATTTCATTGTTGTTGCTTCCTTGCCTTTCTTGACTAATTGTGAATAAGTTGGTCACCCAAGCCAATATGGAACATGGCTCTAGTATCTGCTGAGATATGGGCTCTCAGATTGTAAGACAAGGCCCATCTGCTGAGGGCTGAGTGAGTCTTGGTGATGCCTACAATTCCACCTTCTTTCTTTCCTATGCCATTAAGCCACTCTTGGCTCTGATCAGGGTCTACTTGGTTGAATTTCTGACATGATCTCTTGACAACAAAGCTAGCCTGCTGAAACTCCTTGAGCACTTCAGCCGGCAGCTGATGCATTTCTTTGATGTAGATGGCACCCTACCTTGCATAGCTTGTGTGGTCATATCTCAGGAAGAATGGCAACATGCATTTGAAGGTGAAGAGATGCAGCTCCCAATTTGCCTCTCTCTGGGCACAGTTGAACATGAATAATAGGGCCACCATTTCCATGTACTGTCACCAAAACCTGAAGTTCACAGTACCTTTTCAGGTCAGAAATGTGGAGATGAAATTCTGAAATCTTTGTGAAGTACTAACTGACATGAGCTCACCATAAAAGAATGTGACTGATCGGTTTTGCCAATATCCTTTTTGAGCTCTTGATCATGCGCGGCTATAAAGTCCAAGAGTTGTGGACGAATCAGGTACCACAGTGCTCAAAATGTCAGTTTGTGAGCCCACATTGCCCTGGCACATGACTTGCCATTCATAGTTTGTTTTACTGTGTTCCATCCAAGCAGCTGCTAGTCCTGAAGACTGAGTGTGATGGCCTATAAGTTTTTGAAAGTTCACTGAGATATGGCCCTCCTAATTGTGGAATAAGCCAGCTCTGCACTCTGGAGTGACCCACTGTAGTTCCATAAGTTTATGGCACAGAACTTCATCAACAGTTAAAACCTCATACTGTTGCCCAAACATGTATGCATCTCTGTACAACAGTATGAAGGGCGTCTAACTCATGGGCAAGGGCTTGAATGGATTGGCAAGTATCCAATGGTAGCTATTTCTCATTCTGGTGTCATGTGCAATTGGTTGAAATGTGTCCATCCACATTCTGGGTTCTCGTTTTGACATTTAATGATAAAGGCCATATCAGACGCAGTTGCCTGCAGAGCAGCTTTGCAGTTTTCTTCAGATTCAGAGAATCACTGTTTTCAAATAGGGTCCTTGAATACTGGTTTTGTTTTACTATTTCTTACATTGGCTAGTATGTCTGTGTCAATTGATTTAGGAACACTGAGTGGATGTTGTTTGATGGCTTTAGATCATTCAACATCACACCAGGAGCAGGTCCTCTTTGCCAAGCAGTGACTTGTGTTGCACAGAATGTGTTTTGCACAGAATGATGAGAAGCATCATTTATGTCAATATTGTCGGCTGTACAGTGAACAAACTTCCTGGGAACCAGGATGAGAGAACAATACCATTCTCTGCATCTATAGTTAGTAGGGTTTTCTCTGTTGGGCTATGTTCACTTTTAGGATTCCTTCATAACTAATGCAAATACATAATGTGGTCAAATACAGCTGCCTTCATTATCTGTTCACACATCTTCAATGTAGTTACAGAAATGAGTCTCTGTTTGAGGCACACTTTTTGACAAAACATGCATCAGCATCTCCAATCCATAGGTTTCCCTAAACAGGACTGTCTTGTATTACAACATTCGTATCTATACTGGGATGACTACAGCTTGCCACACATGATACATTGGTTGTCAATGCACTTGTTTTCTGCAACCTCTGGTTTTTGCCTTTGTCAGTGTACTGGGCATAGCAACTTCTGTGCTACACAACTAATGCTGTCTATTCTGAATGAAAGATGGACTCAGTTCTATCAATGGCCTCTCTGTATTTGGCATCTTGCAGTTTCTTTTTAATGTATGTTGCCTCCCTTATTCCATGCAATCTTTGTACACCTGCTTCATGCATATCTTCTTCACTTGATTACCAGCAAATAATGCAGAGACTGTAGAAAACTGGCATGGAGCTTCTGTGACCAACACAAGTGTAACCAGGCTCCTGTAACCAATACAAGTGCCATAAACCACCACCTCATCTAACTATTGTGCTCTATCTGTAAAAAATACCACCACCACCATTTCTGTTAATTCTATTCTAACAAGAAAGCACTATGTACTATAAAACAAACACTAAGCATGCAAGAAAATGATTTCACATATTACAGGAAAAATAATGTCTATGTCATTATTAATTTATTTCTCATATTATGACATATGGATGACCAAATGGTATAAAAAGTTGAATATTAGGGTGCAACAGGTGTTAAAACTATTTTTGTTCTTAATAGACTGAAAAGGAATTATGCCAAACAGTTTGATTTTGCTGACAAGTTCATGCACATTCTGTTGGTGTATCAAACATTTCTGGTGAATTTTGGTAATCACACTTTGTTTGCAAGTTTGAGAGTATAAATGTCAGAATTCAGCTTGGTAACAACCATTTTCCAAATCAGCAGGTTCAAATTATGTCAGAAAAAGTTGTTATCAACTTTTAACACAAAATGCTTCCAGACCTCTTTCAAAGGATCGAGTCTGAGATTTCCATCAAATCTAAAATTGTGGTTACAATTGTCATACCACCAGTCTAATAAAATCTCATCCCACAAAACGATTCTATGGCTAAACTATAACCTTTATCCATGATTTTATCAACACTGAGTAGTAATTTGTTGTGCCTTTGTTGACTTAAAAAAAATGTTTTTGTTGTTATATCTAGCACACCATGAATGGTTGTAGATTCAGATCTGATGAAACGTAAACTCCTTAAAGCCTATACTGAGGCTTTATTGCAGGCCAAGAAAACTGTCCTATTAGCCTCCACTGAAGCTGCCAAATCCCACCCCAAGGAGTTATCTAACCAAGTGGTTTACCACCTTAATACTGAATGCTTACAGCCTGCATCAGAGCAGAGCACAAAGTGCTGCAAAGAATTAGAAGTATCATTCTACTTTGCTGAAAAGATCATGCACATTCAGGAAGGCATCTCAGCATGAATCCACTTTGCCTATGCCCACCAGCCAACAACCACCTGCATTCCCAGAGTTCAGCACATTCACTCATCAAGAAGTTCTGGACTCCTTAAAGTAGTCTCAACCAAAGACTTGTGAAACCCACCAATGTCCTTCCTGGCTTGTGAAAGAGAGTCATGAACAACTGATTGAAATAGCGAATACCTCATTCAGAAAAAGGAATCTTCCCTTCCTCCTTCAAACATGCAGTAGTCCAACTAACACTGAAGAAACCCACCATGGATGCTTCAGTCCTAGCCAACTACCACCCAGAGTCAAACCTCCCAATCGTGGGCAAGCTCACAAGGAAGTTAGCAAAAAGGACAACTACAAGCTCATCTAACTGAAGCTAACATTCTAAAACTGCTCATTCTGGATTCAGGCCAAGACATGGAACCAAAACCATCTTAGTGGCACTGATGGATGATCTCCTGTCAACAAACAGAAGACAGACATCCATTCTCATCCTCCTGTCCCTCTCTGCAGCATTCGACACTGCTGATCATGAGATACTGCTGTTTCACTTGAAAGAGGCACTGGGGTCCTGGGCAATGCACTAAAATGATTTGAGTCCTTCCTAGAGGGATGCACCCAATGAGCAGTGATGAGAAACTGCACCTCGACCAGAAGGCCCCTCACTTAGAGAAAGAGAATAGATCCTTGTGGAACTCTACGTTCCTTTTCAATCACTATTTGAACTGGTCAGACAACATAGACTCAAGTGTCAGCAACACGTAGATGATACATAAAAAACGGTTCCTCACTTTCTCATAGCTGTTGTTCTTTGAGATGTGTTGTTCATGTCCATTCCAACCAGGTGTGTGCGCGCCGCGTGCATGCAAGCCGGAAGATTTTCCCTTAGCAGCGTCCGTAGGATGGGCCTGAGCACCCCCTGGAGTGGCGCCTTCATGGCGCCCAAAAAAGGCCCTGCCAACTCCCCACCCCCTCAGTTCCTTCTTGCCGGCTATTCCGACAGAGGGGTAGGAAGGTGGGTATTGGAATGGACATGAACACCACATCTCGAAGAACAACAGTTACGAGGAAGTAAGTAACCGTTTATTCTTCTTCGAGTGATTGTTCATGTCTATTCCAACCAGGTGACACAAGCCAAAGCTTAGGAGGTGGGGTCGGAGTGATGCACTGATTGGAGCACAGCACGTCCAAAGGCCGCATCATCTCTGGCCTATTGTGTAATTGCATAGTGCATCATGAATGTATGTATCGAGGACCATGTAGCCATTCTGCAGATTTCCTGGGTGGGGACTTGTGCCAGGAACGCAGCAGAGGAGGCCTGGGCCCTGATAGAGTGGGTGGTAATCAGAGGGGCGGACACCCTCGTCAGGCCATAACACTCCCGAATGCAGGACATGATCCACGATGAGATGCACTGAGAAGAGACAGGGAGACCTTTCATTCTGTCCGCCAGGGCCAAAAAAAGTTGGATGGACTTCTGGAACGACTTATTCCTCTCTATGTAGAAGGTTAGGGCCTGTCATAACTATAAAGGGAAGGGTAACAGCTGTCCTGTGTATAGTACTATAAAATCCCTCCTGGCCAGAGACTCCAAAATCCTTTTCCCTGTAAAGGGTTAAGAAGCTCAGGTAACCTGGCTAGCATCTGACCGAAAGGACCAATAAGGGGACAAGATACTTTCAAATCTTGGGGAGGGGAAGGCTTTTGTTTGTGTTCTTTGTTTGGGAGTGTGTTCGTTCTCGGGACTGAGAGGGACCAGACATCAATCCAGGTTCTCCACATCTTTCTAAACAAGTCTCTCCTATTTCAAACTTGTAAGTAAATAGCCAGGCAAGGCGTGTTAGTTTTCCTTTGTTTTTCTCAACTTGTAAATGTACCTTTTACTGGAGTGTTTATCTTTGTTTGCTGTACTTTGAACCTAAGACTAGAGGGGAGTCCTCTGAGCTCTTTAAGTTTGATTACCCTGTAAGGTTAATTTCCATACTGATTTTACAGAGATGATTTTTACCTTTTTCTTTAATTAAAAGCCTTCTTTTTAAGAACCTGATTGATTTTTACTTGTTTTTAGATCCAAGGGGGTTGGATCTGTATTCACCAGGAGTTGGTGAAAGGAAGGAGGGGGAAAGGTTAATTTCTCCTTGTTTTAGATCCAAGGGGATTGGATCTGTGTTCACCAGGAGTTGGTGGGAGGAAGGAAGGGGGATGGTTAATTTCTCCTTGTTTTAAGATCCAAGGGGTTTGGATCTGTATTCACCAGGGAATTGGTGAAAGGTTTTCTCAGGGCTTCCCAGAGTGGGAATCTAATTGGGAAATGGTACCCTAAAGTTCAAAGTGGGGATCCAGCCTTGACAGGGCCCTACGTACATCCAGTGAGTGCAGCCTGTGCTCCCTATCGGAGGAGTGTGGCTTGGGATAAAACACTGGGAGGAAGATGTCCTGGCCCATGTGAAACTGGGAAACAACCTTAGGAAGAAAGGCCGGGTGACATCTGACTTGGACCTTGTCCTTGTGAAAAACTGTGACGTGAGGGTCCTGAGCTCCAGTCTAGCCAAGGTAATTGCCACAAGGAACACAACCTTGTACGAGAGATAGAGCAGGGAGCAGGTCGCCAGTGGTTCAAATAGGGTGCCCATAAGTCTGGAGAGGACTAGATTAAGGTCCCAGGCCGGGACAAGCTGACGCGTCTGCGGGAAGAGCCTGTCCAGGCCCTTGAGGAAATGACTGACTAGAGGGTTTGCGAAGACCGAGAAGCCGTCTGTGCCCAGATGGAAGGCGGAGATGGCGGCTAAGTGGACCCTTATTGATGACAGGGACAGGTCTTGTTGTTTTAGGTGAAGGAGGTAGTCAAGTATGAACAGTATGGGGGCAAGCAACAGCGACTGACTGCATTGTTCTGCCCAGATGGAGAACCTCTTCCACTTGGCCAGGCATGTTGCCCTGGTGGAGGGCTTTCTACTACCCAAGGAGGACTTGTCTGACCTGATCCGAGCATGAGAGCTCCACAGTGTTTAGCCATGGAGCATCCAGGCCGTGAGGTGGAATGACTCTAAATTCGGGTGCCAGACTCAGCCATTTACCGGGACCAGCGGTAAAGTGAGCGGTGCCGCTACGGACATTTCCAGGAGTGACGTGAACCACGCCGGCACTATCATTATGACTCGGGCTCGGTCCCTGTGGATCTTGAGGAGCACATTGTGGACCAGCGGAATTGGTGGAAAAGCATAGAGCAGTCGGCCCCCCCCCACGAGAGGAGGAAGGCATCCGCAATGGACCCCGGACTGTGACTTATGAGGGAACAGAACAGCTGACATTTCCTGTTGCCGCAAGTGGTGAGAGCCCCAGAGACGGAAGATTGAGCTCACCACGTCCGGCCGGAGGGTCCACTTGTGGCCGTGGAAGGTCCGGCTGAGACTGTCCGCCAGCTCGTTCTGCATTCCTCGGAGGTATGACGCCTGCAGGTGGATCAAGTGCTCTACGCAGAAGTCCCACAGCGAGAGGGCTTCCCAGCACAGGGGAGAGAAGTGTGCGCACCCCCCCGTTTGTTGATATAGAACATCGCCAAGGTGTTGTCCGTGAGGACTGAGATGCACCTGCCTGCTATGTGGGTTTTGAAAGCATGGCAGGCCAGTCGTACCGCTCTCAGCTCTCTGACATTGATGTGCAGAGCGAGGTCTTCCTGAGACCAGAGGCCTTGAGTCCTGAGGTCCCCTAGATGAGCTCCCCAGCCCAGATCCAAGGCGTCTGTCACCAATGAGAGAGAGGGCTGAGGGCTGGCAAAGGGCACTCCCGCACAAACCACTCGCAGGTCGAGCCACCATAGGAGGTAGTCCAACACCAGGCAGGGCAGGGTTATGATGCCGTCCAGAGCATCTCGGGCTGGCTGATACACCGATGCCAGCCAAGACTGGAGTGGGCTTAGTCTGAGTCTGACGTGCTGTACCACGTAGGTGCACGCAGCCATATGCCCCAGCAGCCTTAGGCAGTTCCTTGCTGTGGTCGTGGGGAACTGTCTGAGGCCCCATATGATGTCCCCAAGTGAGCGAAACCTGCCTTCTGGGAGGTACGCCTTGGCTTGAGGTGAGTCTAGGACTGCGTCCATAAACTCTATCCTCTGCACCGGGGACAGAGTAGAGTTGGCCTCGTTTAAGAGGAGACCTAATTCGAGGAAGGTCCTTCTTATGAATTCGACCTAACTCTCCACTTGGGCTCTTGAGCAGCCCTTGATCAGCCAGTCGTAAAGGTAAGGAAAAACATGTATCTGGCGCTTGCGCAGGAACGCCGCAACGACTGCCATGCACTTTGTGAATACTCGGGGAGATGTCGACAGTCTGAACGGGAGGATGGCAAACTGATAGTGGCTGCTGCTCACCACGAATCTGAGGTAGCGTCTGTGATGTGGGACTACTGCGATGTGAAAATACGCATCCTTCAAGTCGAGGGCGGCGTACCAGTCTCCTGGATCCAGTGAGGGGATAATGGAGGTTAGTGAGACCATGCAGAACTTGAGTTTCTTTACAAACTTGTTAAGCTGCCGCAGGTCCAAGATGGGTCTGAGGCCCCCCCTTGACCTTCGGTAATAGAAATACCGGGAGTAAAAGCCCTTCGGTAATAGAAATACCGGGAGTAAAAGCCCTTGCCCCTTGTTCCTGAGGAACCTCCTCCACTGCCCCCACCAAGAGGAGGGACTGCACTTCTTGAATTAGAAGTTGCTCATGAGAGGGGTCACTGAAGGGGGACTGGGAAGTGGGTTGGAGAGGCGGGGGGGGGCACAGAATTAGATGTGTCCTCTCTACCGTCCGGAGCACCCAACGGTCTGAAGTAATTCGGGACCAGGCATGGTAGAAAGGGGATAGATGGGACGAGAAGGTAAGAGGGGAAGGATCCAGAGTCCGTACTGGTGAGCCGTCCTCGACAGCACCTTCAAAAGGGTGGCCTAGGGCTGGGCGGAGGCTTGGGCTGGCCAGAGTTTTGCCCAGAGGAGGGATGTTACCTTCTCCAACCACTCCTGTTTCGCCTACGCGGAGTGTCCTGGCAGCTCTGCGGCTGGTAAGGCCGAGGGGCAGGCTGAGGCCTAAAATGCCTGCGCTGGGTAGCTGGTGTGTGGAGTCCCAGCAAGCGCAGAGTAGCCCTAGAGTCCTTCAAACTGTGAAGTCTCTTATCTGTTTTTTCAGAGAAAAGGGAGGATCCCTCAAAGGGGAGGTCCTGTATAGTCTGCTGGACCTCATGGGGCAGTCCAGAGACCTGAACCCAGGAGCCTCGCCTCATCACCACCCCTGTGGCCAACATTCGCAAGGCTGCATCTGCCGCATCCAGAGCCGCTTGCAGAGAGGTCCGGGAAACCAATTTCCCCTCCTTCACAAGTGCGGAGAACTCCACCTGAGAGTCCTGAGGCGGGAGCTCCGCAAAATTAGCCATTGCCGAGCAGGTATAAAGGTGGGTATAAAGGTGTTCGTACCCCTTAGATGGTATGAAGTAACGCCTCTCGGTTTTCTTGGCCATAAGGGCCAGAGAAGCGGGGGTCTACCACAGATTTTTGGATATGTCAACTACTGTTTTTATCAGTGGCAGAGCAACCCTGGATGGGCCAGAGGGAGCCACGATGTCCACAACAGGATCCAAATTCTCCTCCACCTCCTCGACCTGTATCCCCAGGCTTTGGGCAGCCCGCCTCAATAGCTGCTGGAGAACACTGTTGTCCTTGAGAGCCGGGGCTGTCGATGTCCCCACGACCGCTTCATCAGGCGAGGATAAGGATGGGTAGCAGGCCCTGTTCACTATCCTCAGCCCCTCTGGGGTCCCTCAGCACATGGTACTCGAGCTGCGGTGCCGGTGCTGATGGGGGATTTGGCACCGCAGTTGGTGCCAGGGCCAACAAATCTGGCGGTGCTGAGCCCGATGGTGCCAGCAGGGTCGAAGTTGGAGCACTGGGTGGTGCCATTGCCTGAAGAGATGGTGCCAGAACTGGCTGGGCCAGCGGTGCCATTCCCTCGGATGACGGTGCTGCTGGCAGCGGTGCCAGCTCTGTCTGTGGCACGAAGGATGCCGAAGACGCCGACACAGTCCTGGATCTCGGACCGTGGACTTGGCCTTGGCTTTGATGGTAAGCCCAGGGTGTCCAGAAGGGCCATTGAGCAGATGGCTACCACTGTTGCTGTCACGGTGCCTGTTATGGCTGGTGACTCTGTTGAGACCTGGACCTCCTGCTCCACGATCTGCTGGAGCAATAAGAGTCCGCCTCCGCCTCCGACTAGGACGACCAAGGAGGAGTATTTCCCTGGGTCGCCGGCGAGCGGTGCTGCAAAGCCGGGGAACGGTGCGGCCCTTCGGTCTGCGCGGGCGGTCCCAGGGGTGCTGGTGATGGAGACCAGTGGGCCATCATGGCTGGCTTGCCCCTGGAGTGGAACGGGAGGCGCACGGTCACCAGCGACTTGTCCCTCCTCTGTGGGGTGGACGGCACCGGGAGGCTCATCAGGTCTGTGGCCGCCTCGAACGCCTCCAGCCTCGACGGTAGCTGTATGTCCTCTTGGTGGTCCAGGGACCGATGAGGGTTCGGGCTCAACTGGTCCCCAGCCAGGGCAGGAGTCGATGAGACCCTGGGCGGAAGCAAGAAGGGGACGGTCTGTCCCGACACACTCATGGACGCCGTAGACCCCTTAGGTTTCAAGAGGGGTGATCGACCCCTCACCGGCCTCTTCTTCTTTACCGGCACCGGGGATGGAGAGAGGTGCCGTGCTGAGGCCGACTTCTTATGGCCTGAGCCGTGGCGGTGCCGGGGGGCCTTAGAATCCTTAGTTGGGGCCGTTTCGCACGCCGTTGGTGCCAGAGCGCTGCGCACCGATCGGTGCCGGTTCAGTGGGTTCCAGGTCGGAGTGTGGACTCAAAGCCGCCTCCATCAACAGAAGTTTTAGTCTCTGTTCCCAGTCTTTGAGGGTTCTGGGACAGAAACCCTTGCAGATACGGCACTTCTCCTTCTGATGACTCTTACCAAGGCACTGCAAGCAGGAAGAGTGAGGATCACTCTTTGGCATAATCTTGCCACAGACCTTGCAGAGCTTAAACCCTGGAGACCCGGGCATACCCCAGGAGGGGAAACACTGTTGGCAGGGGGCCCCCCAAACCAACTAACTATAACAATAAGGAACAACTATTAACTGAGAAACCATATAAACGATATGCTATCAGACACTGCTAAAGCGCTTGCTGCAGGAGCGAGCAAAGTTGTTCCAGCTAGCCGTAACCAGCAGTAAGAAGGAACTGAGGGAGTGGAGGGTCGGCAGGGCCCTATATTGGGCGCCATGAAGGCGCCACTCCAGGGGGCGCCCAGACCAACCCTACGGACGCTGCTAAGGGAAAATCTTCCTGCTTGCGTGCACGCGGCATGCACACACCTGAATGGACATGAACAATCACTCGAAGAAGAACTCTACATATCCTTCACCACATATAACCATGCCACTACCACCAAGATGGACCAGTGTGGCTTGGATGATGAAGTGCTAGCTGAACCTGAATCCGAGCAAGACATAGGTGATGCTGGTGGGGAGAGGAGAGTATTTTGAAGAGCTTGCAGATACAGTGCTGTCTCCGTTGGATGAAGATACACACGCACAACTGATTAATTCAGTCTGTAGTCTAGGAGTACTCTTGGATTCCTTGCTGATGCTGAGGTCTCAGATAATAGCATCCATGAATAACACTTTCTATCATCACCACTTGGCTAGGAAACTCCATCCCATTCTAGCAGATGAAGACCTGGCCTCAGTTATTCATGTTTTCAATCACCTCTCGGTTGGATTACAGCAAAGCTATATACCTGGGCATGAAGCCTTCAGCACTTAGGTAACTCCAACTAGTTCAGAATGAAGTAGCACTTCTCAGCAACACCGGTTACTGCAAAAATATCATACCTGTCCCCCATTCTCTAAACAGGTTTCCCACAGAATTTTGACTCAAGTTCAAAGTCTTGGTCCATATAGATTCCAAGCCCAGAAGGTACGATTGTTATCCTCTAGTCTGACCTCCTGTATAATACAGGCCACAGAACTTCCCAAAAATAATTTCTAGAGAGCATTTATTTTAGAAAAGCATCCACTCTTGATTTAAAAATTGTCAGTGATGGAGAATTCACCACAACCCCTGGTCAATCATTCCAATGGTTAATTACTCTGTTACAAATGTATGCCTTATTTGGAGTCTGAATTTGTCTAATTTCAACTTTCATTCACTGGATTATAGGATACCTTCCTCTGCTAGATTGAAGAGCCCATTATTAAATATTTGTTCCCCATGTAGATACTTCTAGATTGTAGTCAAGTCATTCCTTAACCTTCTCTTTGTTAAACTAAATAGATTTAACTCTTCAAACCACTCCAAGACCTGGGCCCAGGATAGCTAAAAAATCATCTAAAGCTCTGAGACAAAAAAGCATGGTTGAGAACTCTGCTCCTCTGGCTCAATGGAACTCTCTACATAAGATAAAGCTCATCTGTGCAGGAGACGGAACTGTCTCTAAGGGCAGTCCAAGACTCTGGAGCAAACTACCCCAAGAACTAAGGACCACCCCTGACCTCACCACTTTCCACTCCAAAAGCAAAGCACATTTCTTAGACCTTATCTTCTCCAATATAAGCACATAGCAACAGAGGGGTGTGTGTGTGTGTTTTATATATACACACACACACACACACACACACGCAAAGACACTATCAAAACAAGACACACTGCTGCTCATGCTTCTCCCTCAGGGGAGAGGATGAGAGAACAAACACATGACAGATGTGTAGTCATACTGCTTAATGCACTACTGGAAGGCACTCAGATACTATGGTGATGAGCGAGGTATAAAGATCTAGGGAGAATAGAATAGAAATCTTGGCAGATTTTGTTGCATAAACTATTCAACCACTTCGCTGTAATGTTTAGATACTAGCCCTGATCAGTGGAGATGTTTAGATGACTCAGCCAATCTTGAAGATTAGATTAGATCAAGAAAACTGTATGTTTGTAGGAGAAGCTGTGCATAAACCACACAGGAGATGGGAGGACCCTTAATGTCAAGAATAGGAACAAGAGGGGAGCTTGTAGAATTATAGTCAGATGCTTTCCTTGAAGAAGGACGCGTGTGTCAAATTAATCGCAGTTAACTCATGCAATTAGCTCAAAAAAATTAATCGCGATTTAAAAAATTAATCGCGATTCATCGCCATTTTAATCACACTGTTAAACAATAGAATACCAACTGAAATTTATTAAATATTTTGGATGTTTTTCTACATTTTCATATATACTTATTTCAATTACAGCACAGAATACAAAGTGTATATTATTTTTTATTACAAATATTTGCACTGTAAAAATGATTTAATTTTTTTTTTCAGTTGACCTCATACAACTGTATTGTACTGTAGTGCAATCTTTTTGCCGTGAAAGTGCAACCTACAAATGTAGATTTTTTTGTTACATAACTGCACTCAAAAAACAAAACAATGTGAAAACTTTAGAGAAGTCCACTCAGTCGTACTTCTTGTTCAGCCAATCACTAAGACAAACAAGTTTGTTCACATTTACAGGAGATAATGCTGTCCTCTTCTTATTTACAACGTCACCAGAAAGTGAGAACAGGCATGGCACTTTTGTAGCTGGCATTGCAAGATATTTATGTGCCCGATATGCTAAACATTTGTATGTTCTCACTTTCAGGTGACATTGTAAACAAGAAGTGGGCAGTATTATCTCTTGCAAATGTAAACAAATTTGTTTGTCTGAGTGATTGGCTGAACAAGAAATAGGACTGAGTGGACTTGCCGGCTTTAAAATTTTACATTGTTTTATTTTTGAATGCTGGGCGGGCCGTTGTACATAATTCTACATTTGGAAGTTCAACTTTCATGATAAAGAGATTGCACTACACTATCTGTATTAGGTGAATTGAATAATACTATTTCTTTTGGGTTTTTTACGGTGCAAATACTTGTAATAAAAAAAATACAAAGTGAGCACTGTACGCTTTGTATTCAGTGTTTTAAACAAATTCAATATATTTGAAAATGTAGAAAACATCCAAAAATATTTAAATAAATGGTATTCCATTATTAACAGTGCAATTAATCGCAATTAATTTTTTTCATCACTTGACAGCCCTACTCTAAAGATATTATATGTTATGATTATCTATCTCCAGTACAAACCAGTGCATTTGAAGAGACAGACAGAAAGGACGGTCCAGTGATAAGGATGCTAGTCTAAGACTTGGGAGACCTGAGTTCGTTACTGCTCTACCACAGACTTCCTGTGTGACCTTGGGCAAGTCATTTAACCTCGGTGCCTCAGATCCCCATCTGTAAGGGGTATTGTGAAGATAAATAAATTAAAGAGTTTGAGGTGCACAGACACTATGGTAACAGTCACCATATAAGTAGCTAATATAGACAGATAGCTATCCAGATGGATTTCATGAATACGTAGCAAAGTTCCTTAATGTCCATTTTAATGATAGAAGTTACCTGTATTTCTTAAAAGAGAGATGCTGTCAAACTAATCTGAATTGTCACTGACTTAACAGTAGGCAATAAATAGTGTAACTGGGTTTGGTACATTGCTTCAATTAAATGTGTTTTGATCTCCATTGATGCTTTAATTGGTGGCAAGCGTCCCCTTTCATCTAGAATTTATGACTTCAGGAGATGATCTAACTTCAAATCATCCACATTTAAGTAGCCACTAATTAATCATCATTTACTATCCCAAAGCTTCCAAATTTATTTTTAAAATACCCAGAACTAATTCCCACTGAGCAACAAGTTTAAACGGTAAAGTAGTGACAGTAAACTCTGATTTTACCAAGCAATGCAATATTATTTTTAAAAGTGTTCAAATCAAGTGGTCATATAATATTATGATCACATTATTTTCATCCAAAATATAAGAGAGGACTCATAAGCATTCCTTTAAACTCTGTTTATTTTATTTCAATTACAATAAATACAATTTTAAAGTGGAGCAGCCATCTCAAGCTCTGGGCATCTTTACAACATTAAACAAATTTTCAATACTACAACCAGGGCTGGCCAAAAAGATTTGAATTTTCTAAACGGGATTGAAAGGCAGCAATTTTTAAAATCAGCGTATAGAATTGGTAAAAGATTTTTCAAAAATTCGAGACTGAAAGTTTTCCCACAACTTAACCATTTTTCAACTATATGCATGTACACAACTGTTCTCTGCCCTTGCACTTACAACGTAATTGCTACCAACAAACAGAACTCTGATATAAGTAATAATATCGCCCCTTTAACCCCTCACTGTGTGGCCTGTCCAAATGCCTGCACTTCTAAAATAGATGAGCTTTGCCATGTCCAAAAGGTTAACAAGTCTGACTCTGGTGGTCCAATGGGGTGAAGAGCATTCTAAAAGTTCACAAACTATCACAGAGTAGGTTACTGACAGTTCCCGCCCCCCGTATTTTTTGAAAAAACTGCAAGGACATTCCTGTATGAGTGCCTCTACTTATCACAGCCATGTCGCTATAACACAAGGAAAGGCAGTTTTTCATGTAACCTAGTCCCAAGCTTCTAAGGCTCTAGATTCTGATTCAGCACGTTAATTAAACTCATACCTAATTTTAACGACATGAGTAGTCCCACTGACTTCAACATATAGCTCCGGTCACACTAGCTAAAGCTATTTTCTAATAGGCATTTTGGATATGAGACTTTGTGGTGCCTGACCAACCTCCAACAATACATGGCTGAACCCTCAAACTATACAGGAATATCTCTATAGCAATCCATAAAAGGGTGAGGAAAGGAGGGGAATTAATCTTTAGGTTTTTAAAGATGATGTACAAACCTGTATTTTTCATTCTTTCTCTACCATCTAACCCCTTTCCTCCCCAACCCTGAAGCTGCTTTACAGTTTAGTTTAAATGCTTAATTGGGAGCCTTAAATCATTGCCCAATGCAGCTCTTAAGCACACCAACCACTAATATACCAGTGTGAAAACACCACATAGATGCTAAGATTGAAAGGGAATAAGCACCCAACTCCCATTGAAATATTATGCAAATTGAGTACCTAACTCCCTTATGACTTTTAAAATCCAAGCCAGGGTATTATTCATTGCCTCTGTGAAGCAGACTTTTGTGAGCAAATATCTTATGATAATATTGGAATATATATTACTAGTAGTTAAGATACAAGACTTATTTTTCCAATTGATTCTCAATCATTATCATCAGTGACATGATTGTGTTGGCAACTCTCCCTTGCAGAGAGTCCAAAGTTCTTCTATCCAGTTACAAGGTTAGGTTACATTTCTTAAGACTATTAGAATAAATTGCAAACAAGTGGCAACATGTGGCTCAACTCACAATTCAACTATGTCTACTTTCTTGATTTTCAGTTAGACTACAATTATAGCTATTAGACTCAATTCCTGTGCACCCCCTAGTGGCAATGTAATAATGTTACCTAGCTTTTTACTAGTTACATGTATTGTTCTATATTTTGGGGAAAAGAAATACCAATTTGGAAACAATTTTTGGCGATCAAAGTATAAGAATAATAACTTATGCTAAACAATCTGTTCCACCTTGTATTTAGTTGTGACACTCAGAGTACACTGAAGAAGTGCTGCTCTGCATAAGCGTGAAAGCTTGTCCCTCCCACCAACAGAAGCTGGTCCAATAAAGATATTACCTCACCCATCTTGTCTCTCCCATATTCATTTATGGCAGTGAGAATTACGTTTCACTTGTCAGAAAATAATAATTTATTGATTTTCAAAATGTTCCAATATCCACAGATGTCTCATTAAGCTATTTTAATATAGTATGTCTTTATTTGAGGATTTAAACCACTAAAGTGTAACATGGAAGAGAATTTAAATTTCCTTTAATTGAAGAGAATTATACAGCACCTCTACATACACTCAAATATCCACAAGTCCAACAGGACAGGGCAGCATAGTGTAACACTTTAACCATTTGGAAAGGAAGATGGCTGAACTGCTGGTGACCTGGTAATGATTTGTAGATATTTATGTTTAAAGTAACTGCTATCACGTGAGAAATCCTTGAACGCCAGCATCCACTATTGTGGGCACAAAAATTGCATTCATTCATACATTACCCACACTTAACAGTATGCATCCGAAGAAGTGGGCTGTAGTCCACGAAAGCTTATGCTCTAATAAATTTGTTAGTCTCTAAGGTGCCACAAGTACTCCTGTTCTTCACTTAACAGTATGTACAATTTATACAGTCTGATCTTACGGCAGATGAGAGTTAGAGAATTTGTGTTTGCAAAATTTCTTTTCAATAAATGGGTGTTGAGGTTGTAAATCCTAAGACTTATACACAGTGGTGCAAGTAGGGCAGTACAGTACACCGTACCATTAAGAAATTTATTGCCGGTACGCCGTATTGGAAAGACACAGGAGCGGAACGTTGGGCCACTGGGTGGCCCCACGCCGGCAGCTCTTCCGGCACAGTTATACCACCCCGAATCTCACCCCCATCTGTTCCATGCAGCTGCATCTCCTGTCTGGGGTCTGTACACCCCCTGCCGGAGGACAGGGCTAGGGCTGGGGCTGGGGGCGGTACAGCCATGCCAGAAAAGCTGCCTGCATGGGGCTGCCCAGTAGTGCCAGGTTCTGCTCCTGTGTCTGCTCCTTTCACTGCTGCGGTTCCGAAGAGCTCTGTGGTTCAGAAGTCTGTATCCAGCACAGCGGGAGGACAGAGCCCCCACCGCCCTCCATCCTCCCTCCCTGGGGAGGAGTCACGTGGGGGGGGCACATGGAGAGGTCATGTGCCCCCTTTAGCCGGTGCCCCCCCTTTGTGTCCCTCCCATGAGTTGCCTACGTGCAGCATACCGGTAAGAAATAAATTCTACTTGCACCACTGCTTATATAATAAAAAGTGTTTGCACCTATTAAGTGCAGATGCATGTAAGTGCACACTCAGTTTTGCATGCACACCAGTAGAGACCTGGCAGATGCTCTTTTGAAAGTTTACCCCAGTTTTTCCATAGAGATAAAATGAACCCCCATCTAAATTCATATTCATAAATGTATGACAAAGAGCCTTACCCAGAATTACTTGAAGAAGGTGGTGGAAGATCAGGTGTTAGAACATAAAGACTGTTATTTTTTGGTAAGTGTAGAGTTTTTAATACAGTCTGCAGGAAAAAAAAGAAAACATTTGTTCAAAAACTGTAGATTATGGTTTTTTTTTATCATTTGCCTTTTTTAAAAATTATTTGATTTTTTTTTAATTAGTTAAAATACACATATTGAAAATAATTCCTTGATCTGCCATAGTAAACTACTACGTTTGTAGGAGAATCCTTTCTAAAACACACAGACAGGCAGACAAAACAGCAGCTCCTTTAGGCTAAGAAGAATAAATGAACAGTGGTACAGACTTGCATAGATAACTAAATTAGTTTACAGAAGTTGATTCTTTTCACACCAACATTTTAAGTGAACTGATTCTTTAATAATGTTACTAGAATCAAAATAATGTAGAAATCAACAGTCCTTGTGTTTATGCTCACTTACAAGCACTTATTGGTTTCAAACATTTAAATCACTTCACTGATAAAACTGTAGGAAACTTACACTATCATCTATGTCTCCAGTCTTCCAGCCTTTTAACAACATTTTCGATACAGGAATCTGAAGTTCATTTTCTAAAATGTGTTTGATCTCTCCTGCAGAGAAGGCAAAGAAAAAATACCAACAAAATCATGTTCACATTCTTCTATATTTAGGAAAACAAAGCATCAGACCCTGCCTCACCGCAATAGAACAACATTATGGCTCCAAGGTCCAACGTTCAACTTCTTTGCTGTTAGATTATATCCATTTTCAAAAAGCATTTAATATTTGTGCATCTTTCTCCACTACATACAATACCTTCACATAAACAAAAACAAAAAACAAAAAAACAAAAACAAAAAACACATTATTTCAGCAGCCCAGGCTTCTAGACAAAAACTAAACTAAATAAAATGGGAAAAAACAGTTAGTTAAACTAATTTTCATTTAATGTTGCTAAAGTCCAAAAGGTCCATTTCAAATCAGGGGTGGGGGGGAAGGAGGGGATAGTAATACACACATACCCGTCTCACAGCAGTGTCCTTCGCTTTCAATATAAAATGATCACAATTTTCAAAGATGTCTAAAAGATATGGAGGAATTATCCTGTGCCCACTGACTTCAGTAGTGCAGGATCAGGACCTTAGACCCACATCTTTCATTAGCAGAGCTTGGTCGGGAATTTTTTGATCAAACTCTTTTAGCCAAAAATGCTGATCCATCAAAACCAAAGCTATTCACAGGAAAGGACCAGTTTCAAAAAATTTCTCATTTCAAAAAAAAAGAAAAAGAAAAAAAAAAACCTTTTGAATAATTTCAAAACTTTTTTTTCCCCCCAAACATCCCATTTTGTCATTTTTAAGTGAAAATTTCCAGTTTTTTGTTTCAAAACAAATACTCATTTTCAAATTTAGGCTAATTTTATAATAAAACATTTTTTTAAATGAACATCAAAATGAAACACTTGAAATTTTCAAAACAATACATTTTGATTGACCCAAACTGATTTTTTTTCTCCGGGTCTCTGAAAATTTGAGGCTGGGTCACAAAATAGGATGTGAAATTTTTCAAAATCTCAATTTTTTCCCCAGGACAGGAAAATACATGAGCTGAACCCTAAAAGCTGTTTTGAAAATATCAGCCAATAATTTTATGATGGAATTAATAATGTTATAAACTAAATTCCTAGTCACCAAGTTCATTCAGGTACAGTAAGATTAAGTTTTAAGATTAAGTTAGATAAGTTTATGGAGGGAATGGTCTAATGGAAAAACATGATTTTAGCCAAGGAATACTGAGCCATGGCAGGTAAATAGTATAATGGCTAACAAGGGTCAGGCTGGAGACTCTTGCCTACATGCTCGGGGTTTTACTGATCGCCATATTTGGGGTCGGGAAGGAATTTTCCTCCAGGGTAGATTGGCTGAGGCCCTGGAGGTTTTTCGCCTTCCTCCGCAGCATGGGGCAGGGATCACTAGCAGGAGGGTTCTCTGCCAATTGAAGTCACTAAGCCACAGGATTTGGGGACTTCAACAGCAGAATCAAGGGAAGGGGTAGGGACAGCTTTGTGGCCTGCAGCATGCAGGGGGTCAGACCAGATGATCATAATGGTCCCTTCTGACCTTAAAGTCTATGAGTCTATGAGTCACAGCTCCATCAATGTACAGACTTCAATATGAATTTGAAGGATCAGTTACGTAATGAGGATTTGGCAGTTCAACTAATCACTTTTTTTTTTTTTTTTTTTTTAAGAAGATAGGTCAGAAATTTTAACCACAACAGCAATCTGTCATACACATTTTAATTTGCATATTAATAAATAACACTAGTAGTTGACAACGAAAAGCAATTGCTTAGGAATTACAGCACAACAACTTGTTCTGAATCTTAATTTTAAAGCATGGTTAGGATGGTTCTTCGAGTAGAGCCATTTTAAAATTAGTGCAGTTAAGATTAGTTTTCCAAAAGAAAGATTGCTTCCACGTTTCCCTTTGGTCCTCCCCGTATTTTTCCTCAACTTTCATATCGCAAGCAAAAGCATTCTGCTGACACCACTGTGGGATCCACAGGCAGTTTTAAATAAAAGGATATGATATGGCAAATAGATGAGGCAAGCATCAAGATGAAGTACTGGCTGATGTAAATCGTCAAAAAAAGAAAGATAGCCATTGCTATCAATAACTGTCTCCCAGACTAAAGATCAACAGCCAGCCATGAGCAGACAGAGATAATCACCCATAAAATGAGAGAGATTCAGGGCCACCTGGAAGGACAGGAGGGCAAGTATCCGGGGAGCATTCCATTAACAACAGCACCAGCAGCATTAGTCAAAGGTGCAGAAGAACCCATTCTAAGGCTGAGATTGGGAATATGATTGGAGGGGAAAGGAAGTGCACGGGCATAACAATTCTAATACAACTAATTATTAATGCACTTTGCATGAATTTCCACTTTTTTTCCCTTTTTAAATAAACATACTTATGTGCAGCACACCAGGAAGACATATAACGAGTATCTGGAGCTCTGCATGCTAAAATAAATGCTGCAGCAGCCAGTGTTTCTGTGTTCTAAAGCCAAAGATTAATGCATCTCAGCAGGAAACCAGGTTGGCACTGCAGTTTGCAGGTAAGAAATTCCAATGAACAAAGATGAGTGAAGGAACAAGAGGACATGCAAAGAGGAAGGAAGAATTACTCATTGTTAAATATACAATTTATTACAGCTTTTAACTAACAGTTTCCCCCCCCTAAAACCAATTGTCCATTGACTTGAAAAAGGTGCCTTATGTGGGTAAAAATGTCTTCAAAAGTTGACTTCAACCATTACATCCTCACTGTCAGCCTATCACTTAATCAACCTCCTACTTCAAGAATTAACTCTACTCCAATTAATATATTACACATAAATGTACCAAGCGTATGGCTATTTCAGTATATACACATAAATATACTATTACTATATGCATTGAGGAACCTGATTTAAAAAGGACAGTTACCTGTTCCGTAACTGGCATTCTTCGAGATGTGTTGCTCAGGTGTATTCCACTATAGGTGTGCGTGCTCGCCACGTGCACTGGTGCCGGAAGTTTTTTCCTTAGCAGTATCCGTAGCGGGGGAGCACTGCTGCAACACCCGGAATGGCGCCGACATATCACGCCCCCCACCCTCAGTTCCTTCTTGCCAGACAACTCCGACAGAGGGGAAGGAGGGCGGGACATGGAATACACCTGAGCAACACATCTCAAAGAACGCCAATTACAGAACAGGTAACTGTCCTTTCTTCTTCGAGTGATTGCTCATGTGTATTCCACTATAGGTGACTCCAAGCTATCCCTGATGGAGGCGGGTAGGAGTTTCAAGTGTAAAAAATTTTAGGGGTTACCGCCCTACCAAACCCGGCGTCATCCCTTGCTTGGGAGACGATCGCATAGTGCGATGAGAAAGTGTGGACAGAGGACCACGTAGCAGCCCTACAAATGTCCTGAATAGGGATATGA
Source organism: Chrysemys picta bellii (assembly GCF_011386835.1). NCBI lineage: Eukaryota > Metazoa > Chordata > Testudines > Emydidae > Chrysemys > Chrysemys picta. The sequence goes on from NC_088798.1 coordinate 9,747,380, forward strand.
GCCACATAGGCCGCGGATGAGGCCTGGGCTCTCGTCGAATGAGCCTTCACTATAGGAGGTGGGGAGACCCCTGCCAGGTCATAGCAGGTGTGAATGCACAAAGTGATCCATCGGGAGATCCGCTAGGTGGAGACCGGTCGCCCCCTCATGCGCTCGGCCGAAGCAATAAAAAGCTGGGGGGGGCCTTCTAAATGGCCTGGTTCTGTCTAAGTAAAAGGCCAGCGCTCTGCGCACATTTAACATGTGCAGGCGGCGTTCCGCATTAGAGGATCAGGGCTTAGGACAGAGGATCGGGAGGAAAATATCTTGATCCATATGGAAAGCCAAGACTACCTTTGGCAAAAAGGCAGGGTGAGGACGGAGCTGAACCTTGCCCTTATGAAAGACCGTATACGGTGCTTCAGAGGTCAGGGCCCTGAGCTCGGAGACCCAGCAGGCTGAGGTGATAGCCACTAAGAACGCCACCTTCCACAGGTGGGACTACGAACACATGGCTAACGGCTCAAAAGGAGGCCCTGTGAGGTGGGAGAGTACCAGGTTTAGATCCCAAAGCGGGACCGGGGGTCTGGCGTAAGGGAATGCCCGATCGAACCCTTTCAGAAACCGGGCCGTCATGTGATGTGAGAACACAGACAGGTCCTGCACCGGGGGATGGAAGGCCAAAACGGCTGCCAGGTGCACCTCGATGGAGGAGGGCGCCAGGCCTTGGGTCCGAAGGGACAGGAGGTAATCAAGGACAAGCTGGATAGGGGCAGAAGAGGGAGAGGAACCTCTATTCCTCGCCCACATAGAGAACCTATACCACTTAGCCAGGTAGGTTCGCCACGTGGAGGGTTTCCTACTTTCCAGTAGGACCCTTCTCACATCCTCAGAACACCTCCCCTCCTCCTCATTCAACCACGAAGCAGCCACGCTGTCAGATGGAGCGTGGCTAGGTTGGGATGGAGGAGTCAACCTTCCTCCTGGGAGAGGAGGTCCGAGCGTAGCGGCAGCCTGCAAAGTGGGGCCGCTAAGAGTTGCAGCAGGGACCCATACCAATGCTGATGGGCCCAATCCGGGGCTATGAGGATCATCCTCGCCACGTCTGACTTCACCTTCTGTAGGACCCTGTCTATTAAGGGGAAGGGCGGGAAGGCGTACAAGAGGGACCCCGACCATGGGAGCAGGAACGCATCCGATATGGCTCCTTCGCCCTCTCCCGCTCTGGAGCAGAAGCAGAGTAAGGACACTGTCAATTCTGGGCGGTAGTGAACAGGTCTACCTGGGGAGCACCCCACTGTAGGAAGATCCACCTGGTCACCTGCTTGTGGAGGGACCACTCGTGTTGCTGGGAGAATACCCTGCTCAGTCAGTCTGCGAGCGTGTTGCTCTTGCCGGGCAGATAAAAGGCCTGCAGGAGTATATTGTGGGCTATACAAAACTCCCACAGGAGCTGGGCTTCCTGGCATAAGGCCCGGGAACGTGTGCCCCCCTGTTTGTTGATGTAGTACATGGCGGTCGTGTTGTCCGTGAGGACTCTGACCACCTTCCCTTGTATGTGCTGGCGAAATGCCACGCACGCCAGGTGTACAGCCATGAGCTCCCTGACATTTATGTGCAAGGTTAGCTCCTTTGGTGACCACATACCCTGGGTCCTGAAATCCCCCACGTGGGCTCCCCAGCCCAGGTCTGAGGCGTCCAACACTAGATCTAGTGAGGCATGGGGCTCTTGGAACGGGATACCCCGGAGCATGTTGCTCAGGAGGGACCACCATTGGAGGTCTGCCATCATCTTGGGTGGCACTGTGACAACCTCGTCCAGGCCGTCCCTGGCCTGGGAGTCCTGGGAGGCCAGCCAAAGCTGGAGGGGCCTCATCCGAAGCCTGGCATGTTGCACTACATAGGTGCATGCTGCCATGTGGCCTAGTATTTGAAGGCACACGCGTGCCGTGGTTATCGGAAAGGCTGTGACGGAGGCGATGAGAGCCTTGAGCGTCTCAAACCTGTCCTGTGGGAGGGAGGCCGTGGCTACTTGGGAATCTAGAAGCGCCCCTATGAATTCTATGCACTGAACTGGAAGTAACGTGGATTTCTCCTCGTTTACCAGTAGGCTTAGAGCCACGCAGGTGTCTAGCAGGAAATTCATCTGCTGCTGCACCAGAGTGCGAGACTGGCCCTTGAGCAGCCAGTCGTCGAGGTACGGGAAGATCTGCAGCCCTTTCCTCCTGAGGTGGGCCGCCACCACCGCCACCATACACCTGTGGGCAGTAGAAAGGCCAAAGGGGAGGACCGTAAATTGGAAGTGGTCCAGACCCACAAGGAAATGGAGGTAGCGCCTGCGACCCTCGAAAATGTGGATGTGAACATACGCATCCTGGAGGTCCAGCGCCGTAAACCAATCCCCCTGGTCTAGAGATAGAATAATAGAGGCCAGGGACACCATGCAGAATTTGTAACGCACCAGAAACTGGTTGAGCTTCCGCAGGTCGAGGATGGGTCAAAGCCCACCCTTCGCCTTGGGGATGAGGAAATACCTGGAGTAAAAACCCCTGCCCTGGTATTCCCGAGGTACCCTTTCCACCGCTCCCAGAGAGAGGAGACGCTCTACTTCCTGGTAGAGGAGTAGGGCATGCTACGGGGCCCTGTCCGGGCGGCCAGATGGGGGACAGGTGGGAGGGGCTGAAACAAACTACAGCCTGTACCCTTGGGAGATGGTACTGAGGACCCATTGGTCCGACGTGATATGGGACCACCGTAGTCGGAAGTCCGATAAACGGTTTAGAAAAGGTAACTTTATTAACTGGGTGGGGGGTACACTGGCAACAGGCCCGATGACCCCCCTCAACAAGTCAAAAAACGCCGTTTTCCCTGCCATTTGGCCTTCAAGGCCCCAGGCCATGGGGCCGAGCAGGATTGGCGTTGGGACTGACGTCTTTGATCCCTCTGCCGCTTAGGCGGGGGTTCATATCTGCCCCTAACTTGCGGAGCAGAGGGTTGAGGCCTGGGTTTGTCCTTAGCAGGCGGGACATACAGGCCTAGCGTCTGCAGGGGGGTACGGGAGTCCTTCATCCCGTGCAGATGGGTGTCTGTCTGGTCTGCGAAAAGGGCCTTGCCATCAAACGGCAGGTCCTGCATTATGGACTGGGATTCTGACGATAGCCCCGAAAGCGAGAGCCAGACGCCTATCGCATGGAGACAGCGGTAGCCATTGAATGAGCGGCTATGAAGCCGCCTGGAGAGCCGCTTTGGTGGCGGTCGCACCCTCCTCAACCAACGCCCTGAACTCCTTCACATCTTTGTCAGGAATGAGGGGCTCAAATTTGGGGAGGGATCCCCACAGGTTAAACACATAGAGGCTCAGAAGCGCCTGATGGTTGGCCACTCTGAGCTGGAAACTCGTTGACGAATAAACCTTTTTACCAAAGGCATCAAGTCTATGAGCATCCTTGTCCTTTGGCGTGGGCGTGGGCTGGCCATTCTGTTCACGGTGGTGGACCGACTCAACCACTAGGGAGTTTTGAGCTGGGTGGGTATAAAGATACTCGAGACCCCTCGCGGGGACAAAGTACTTCCTCTCGGCCTTCTTAGAAATAGGCCCAAGAGAGGCCGGGGTCTGCCAAAGGCCAGTGGTGATGTTGGCAACTCCCTGATGGAAAGGGAGTGCCACACGCCCCGGTACCGAGGAGACGAGGACATTAAAGAGGGCGTCGGAGGGCTCATCCATCTCCTCGGCCCGGAGCTCGAGGTTGGCTGCCACCCTCCAAAACAGCTCTTGATGGGCTTTAAAGTCCTCCTGGGAAGAGGGAGGCGGTACCGCAACCGAATCGCCCTGCGCCGAACAGGTGGACGGCATGGCGCCTTCGGCGGCCAACGGCATCGTGGGCTCCACATCCGGGTTCGGTGCTGAAGTCTGTGCCAGGGGTTCGGCACCCACGACTTCATCCCGGTGCCGGGAAGGTGACGTGGGTCGGCAGTGAGAGGCTCCAGCCACGGAGCGAGGGCCTGGCTGCGCAGGTGCCTGAGGCCATGGTGCCCACTGGCACCACTGTCCCTGCCAGGGCACAGCCTGGAGCAGAGATGCATCGGGCGCCGGCAGGGCAGGCTGGTCCTGCGGTGCGGTGCGGCCCTGGTAGAGACGGCTGTGCGCCAAGGTCCGGGAGGAGCGCACGGTGCCGTAAGAATGGCTGGAGCGGTCCCGATCGTGACGGCTCCTGCCACGAGATTTCGACCTAGAGGAGGTCGAGACATACATGTCCAAGGAGCTGTCCCTGGACTCCGTGCGGCACCTGTGGCCACAGTGCCTCGGTCTCTCGGGATGGGCCACGAGCATGGCCTCCATGACGGCGGGCACTTGAGTAGGAGCGTCGGTGCCGATGGCGTCGCGACCTGTCCCTCTCTGACTCGCCGGAAGAGGAACGGCGCTGTCTCTTGCTGCCTCCTCAACGGCGCTCAAGGCCGGAGGAGCGGGATCCGCTCCTGGAAGAGTCCGGACGTGGAGTCGACGCGTCGCAGGGCTCTGATCGGCACCTCGACCCGGGAAGGTGCCTTGGCCGCCAACACCTCCGAGGAGTGCTGATGGGCCCCTTGCCACAGTACCGGGAGCCCGACTGCAGCGGTGCTCCCGGCACTGGAAGTGTCAGTATATCACACGCGGCCTGAGCTGCCTCTGGCGTCAAAGGGATGCGTACCTCCAGTGAGGCTTGCGCGGACAGGACTGAACTACTCCATTCAGCCCAAGGTCTCTGTCCCGAAGGGTATCGCAGGCTGCCCAACTCGGGTCTGGTCTCCCCGCTGTCCTTCTCTCAGCGCCGCTGAGACTTCCCTGGCTTCTTAGCTGGGGAGAGGTGCTGGGACGTCGACGGTGCTTCGCTGCGCACCAAGGATGCGGTGCCGGGTGCCGATTCGGAACGGCACACTGGAGGCACTTCCACCATGTGCCGATGACGCGGAGCCTGGCGCGGTGTCAGCTCGACGCGCCGGTGCCAGGGCCAATGCCAACTCCATTAAAAGAGCCTGGAGTTGCATCTCACGCTCCTTTTTCGTCCGCGGCTTGAAGGAGCGTCAGATCTTGCACTTCCCACTAATGTGAGACTCGCCCAAACAGCAAAGACACTGATTGTGTGGCTCACTTCTGGGCAAGGAGTTGCGACAGGAGTCGCACAACTTGAAGCCTGGGCCACGGGGCATGCCCCGAGCCAGGCACTCGCGAAAGAAAGTTCAGTAATGGAAGAGATCAGTGAAACTGGATACCACTAAGCTAGAAACGCTGCAGCTACGCTAAGCTGGAGCAAGTTCCAACTACCTTCACTGGCGGCAAGAAGGAACTGAGGGTGGAGGGAGCACGCAGCCCCCTTTATGGCGCGATACGTCAGCAACACTCCAGGGGTCGCAGCGGTGCTCCCCCACTACGGATACTGCTAAGGGAAAAATTTCCACTCTAGGTGTGCGTGCTCGCCACGTGCACCGGTGCCGGAATACACATGAGCAATCACTCGAAGAAGAAGAATTGTTTCTGTTTCAATTTTATTATTACTCCTGAGGGCATTCTGTGCCAAAAAATTAAAAATTCTGCACACAATATTTTAAAATTATGCCAAATTCTGCAAATTTTGTCAAATCAATGTGGAGGCTCCAGCATGGCATTGCGGAGCACAGGCCACTGGTTGCACAGAGGTGGGAGATCACTGTGCAGCTCCCCCACAGGATACAGACTCAGCAGTGAGGCTGCACCCAATCCTGACACAGCACAAGGACCAGGCCTGCCCCAGACACACTCCAGTGCCCTGCCCCTCTGTGCCAGGTGCACCATGTGTGGGCAGGTAGGCTCCGCATGGCAGGATCCAAGTGTGGAGGGGCTTAGTGTGGGGGGATCCAGATGTGGGTTGAGAGGGCTCTGGGGGGGCAACCTGGGTGTTGGCAGCTCAGTGAGGGATCCGGGTGTGTGTGGGGATCTGGATGCACAGGGGCTTGTTGGGCGGGCTCTGGGTGCAACAGTAATGGGACTCTGCAGGGGGATCCCGGTGAAGGTGGTTGGGGCTCAGCGGGAAGGGGGGCTGGGTGTGAAGGGGGATAGAGTTTGGCAGGGGGTCTGTGGGGGGGGGGCGGGCTCAGTAGGGGGTCCAGATGCTGGGGGAGTGGGGCTCAGTGGGGTGGGGATCCAGGTGTGGGTGACTTGTCAGGGTGGTTCAGGTGCAGGGGGAGTGGGAGTGGGGATCATCGGGAGGATTATGAGTGCAGGTGGGGTGAGGTTCAGTGGGAGGGTCTGGGTATGAGGGGATCTGGATGCATGGGTTGGGTGGATGGGGGAACAGCTCTCTGTACAGGGATTTCCCCTCTCTTTCCCCCGCCCCCCCAGCTGAGAAGCGATGGGTGCAGGAGGTGGGGCAGGGAGGAGAAGAGCTTCCTGCAGCTGCAGGAGAAATCTGTGGGTGGGTCTGACCCAGCCCCGGTTGCCATGCAGGGGAAGAGGAAGTCCTGTCCTCCCCATCCCAGCCGGGACTAGCAGTTGAGCCCAGCGCAGGGTAGAATCCACCAGTCGTGTCTTCCCCAGTCCCGCCACCTGCGCAACAGTGATTTATCTCTCTGCCAGCTGCCCTGGGCACCCGAAACATACTGCTGGGGAGGGTCACATGACCGCTCTTGTGGCTTCCCTTTCCTGCAGAAAAATGACTTTCTGACAGGGAAGCAAAGCAAAGAAATATGCGGGGGACATAAATTCTGCGCATGTGCAGTGGTGCAGAATTCCCCCAGGAGTAAATAATTATTATAGATGCATTGCTTTTGGGGGTAATGTATTGTTGAAAACTGAGCAAATTTTAAATCAATATAAATATAAAATCTGTCCTTTTACAGAATCATATTTTCAGAACATAATGCTTAGTCACTTTTAGAAGATTACACCCACATTCCCTCACAAATATTGTATATACCATGTACAATCTCAGTGCATTATCAAGTAATTACAAGTAAACCAAATTAAATCTTTGCAGACACTGTAAGAATGTGGATGTAAAACTTTGAAACAACAGCTGCTCGAGAATCCCAGCTCCTTTCTCCAAGCCGCGAGGCGTTAATGCAGTAATTGGATACAGTGATGCATAATAATTTACATGAAAAATAGGTTATAGTATCCAATTGACTGAAATGCTGGCCAGATTAAACAAGGCTGTATTTAATTTATAATGTTTAATTAGTTTCCTTCCCCCACCCCAAGCTATTTATCAGGCAGTGAGTTTACTCTTTCTTGAAGATTTCCCAGATTTTGTTGCTGTGGTTGATTATGTTAATATAATAAATACATTTCTGTGGATCCTGTAGTCAGCTGTTTTAAAGTTTATCATTATACCCTTGTTTTTCCAATATATTTCAGTAATAGACCCAAAAGAATAAGGAGCTTTTATTACTAAGTTCAAAATCACAGTGCAAGATTTACATCCTTCTATTGTTTAGCTAGCAAACAATAAATCACCAATCTAGAGATAGACATCTTTCATCAGATTAGTCTTGCACCTACAGTACTCAGCTAATTTAGCATCAGAAGACCCAGAAACATTCCCTACTACCACATACTTGCTACTGATTCAGTTTCTCATTTGTGAGAATCAATTTTCTCATGTGCTGGAATCTTGCTTGACTTGGGGATTCATATGAGGATTTCTGTAATATTTTAACTCTGCTATCATCCAGTTTACCAATATATACACAGAGTGGAATTTTCCCAAGCCCTCTGTGCATGGGCTGAATCTCACTATGGTTACAAGACAAGGGTGGATTTAAGATAATTAATCCCTTTGTAGGTGTGGTAAAAGATTAATTTATTTATATGCATGGCAAAAAAGTTAATGTTCTTGCATTTATAGGTTATATAGAGAACCAAACAATATACTCACAGGAAATCTTAATATAATACAAACAATACAAAAGCCCAGATAACTAACCCTAGGAAACAACTTTCCTTCCTATTGCTGACACTTATGCATCATACATTGGGTGCCTTGCTCATTCCAACAGTTACTATTTATTTAACCTTCCTTTAAGTTCTCTTTGCTAGTTAAATGTCCCTTCTGTTTGGATCTCTAACCTGGGGTGGTTGTGGCATATTTCCATCTAGTGGAAATTTGATATAACTGCAATATAAATTCAAGCAAACTGAGAAACAGGCTAGACAGATGTGGAGCCTCAGAGAAGTTTTAGCCATATCTAAATGATATTGAATGGTTGTTTCCAGAAGAGCATTTTTGGAAGCCTAGTTTAATAAGAGCCACTTTCAGATACTTTACACTCTGTGCTTCACAAAGAACACCACACTTCAGTGATGAGCTATTGACAAGGCCGGCTCCAGGGTTTTGGCCGCCCCAAGCAGCCAAACAAACAAAACAAAACAAAAAGCTGCGATCACGATCTGCGGCGGCAATTCGGCGGGAGGTCCTTCGCTCTGAGCAGGAGTGAGGGACCGTCCGCCAAATTGCCACCGAACAGCTGGACATGCCGCCCCTCTCCAAAGTGGCCACCCCAAGCACCTGCTTGGTAAGCTGGTGCCTGGAGCCGGCCCTGGCTATTGATATGATGGCGATAGCGGAGAAAGATGGCAAGCTCCAGTTTACCACGATTCATGACTTTTAACAAGAATGCAGCTAATCACTACACAAAAAATATGATGTAAATGGAATTTTTCTATTTCTGTGAGATTGACTATGGATTAGATATAGTTAGAGCCAGAAAAATGAAATAATTGACATTAAACTCTAGGAGTATCTCCATGAAGAATTTCCTCTAACTTATCAGGTTAGAAAGATGCAGCTGAAGAGATGAACACAGTCCTAAATTCTCGTTTCACAACAAATAGAAACGTGGTTTCAAAGTAATGCAAATTTAGAGAACAATTGCAAATTGTTGATGAATCCACTGTCTCACATTAAGAAAAATCAGCTGACAGGATGCAGACAGGGGTATCTGCCAATAGCCTTTTGTAAGATCCAATGTGCCAGGCCCAACTGCTCTAGCAGCTCATCATGTTCATTGCAGCATTGGGTAAGTGTCAAACTTTGTGATGGAATTGACTTTACAAAAGTCAATACAAAACCAGATCATGCTGTCCACTTTGGGGACCAGGACTAAAGGAGTCCTCCAGGTGCTCTTGGACTCCTCCATGACCCCCATTCTCAATATCATAGGCACTTCTACTTGGACCATGTTCCACATCTTCTTGGGCAAGGGCTGAGGATTTTCTCTAACCAGTTGCCCTGGTGTGGTCTTCAGATGTTATATGGTGTACGTTCTCCCCAGGCTCGTGGAGAATACCATACTGAAGTCTTGGATCATTTGCAACAACTGGGTCTTCTGTTCAGAAGCAATGGCCTCATTTAATGGTAAAAGTCCAGACTCTAGGCTATCAGCTACATTGAGACCTAGTTCAGGGCTCGCTGGCCAGGAATCTATCAGGAGGGTTTCCCATGTTTTCCACGGCTTGAAAATGATAGACCTTTGTCTCCCTCCTCTTGCTGGGTAGCTTGATCTCATAATCAACCGGATCTATTTGTCTCAGAACCTCAAACAGATCCTACCAGCGAGCCATTAATTTTGACTCAGATGATGGTAATAGGAGCAACACCCTGTCTCCAGGGTGGAAGGTTCATGCCTCTTGCTTATATCCCTGTTCTTGCCTCCATTGAACAAGATTCTCCTTTGTGAAAGTGCTCAACTTTAGATGTTCACATAGTCAGGTGATGATGTACTGGGTTGCCCCAAGTGTGTTTGCATCTTGCTCCTCCCAACTCATCCAAGATTTCCCAGAGCTGGCATCCATACAGCATTTTGAAGGGCAAAAAACCCACAGAAGTTTGGAGTACCTCTTGCACAGCAAATAGAAATGGTGGGAAGAGGTGGTCACAGTGCCTAGACTCAGTCCCAACAAAACTGCTTCAATATCTCAACATCTTGTTAACCCTTTCCACCAGGCCATTTGTTTGCAGATGACACTCTGATGTCCGCACAGCCTTTATTTTAAGAAGAGAACATAGTTTATGCATCACCTGCACACTGAAGTTGGAGACCTGAACAGTCTATATTTCCTGCAGGAAACTTACACAAGCAAAGCGAGTCTCATAAGTTTGGAAGCAATTGCTGTCACTGTAGCCAAGTGTAAGGGTATCACTTTGGGGTAGGGAGTGACATAGTCCACCACTACATGTATATACTGGTTTCCCAAGGAGCTCTTCTCTAAAAGGCTCTACCATGTCCATCCCTATTCTTTCAAATAGGATTTCCACTTAGGGCATTGGGACCAAAGAGCCTCAGGACATTCTTAGCTGCCATCTATTGACACTCAGGACAGGAAGAGCAATACTCCCTTACTTTATGGTGCACCCTCACCCAGAAAAAGTGAGTCAATACCCAACTCCAGGATCTTCTCATTCCCTATATGCCCTGTGCAGGGAATATCGTGTGCCAGCTGAATTACAGCCCTTCGGTACTTATGGGTACCAGCAAATGAGTTCTTATTGCTCACAACTGAGGGTGTCTTTTCACATGATACAGACACTCTTTCTCCAGCAAAAAGTGGGCGTGGTGTCTCGGGTGCTAGGGGTCTGCTGCCTCCCTAAACATGGATACCACCTGTTCACAGACACTGCTCAGCACTGCATCATCATGCTCTTGGATGAAGCTTCCCCCTTGTAGTAAGGTCTTGAGGTCCACAGCCAGTGCCTGCCATCCCTCCATCTGTCTGGCCATCCCTGGTCACAGGGGGCATCCCAGAGGGGGTCTTCAGAGTCCCCCAGACTCACTAGGTCCATGGGGTCCGCAGGCCAAGGCCTGATCTGGGGCTCAGATCGTTAATGATTTGCCAAAAGGCTGGCCAGTCTGAGCCTATAATCACTGGGCATGCTAATTTCTCTGCTAGCACGATTTTAATTGAGTCAGTGTGGGCCCCAACTGTCAGTTCCAGTCACTGACTGGGCATGGGCTTTACAACTCCATGTATACACTCCAGACAAACAGTCCTCTTTGAGTTGATTTTCTTTCCTGCTAAGGCAGCTTGTATCACTGTCTGGCTACACCTCAAGACCCAGTACCTCCTTCCCTTGAACCCATTCTGGGATCATCAACATGGTGGGGACAAGTCCTATTACGTGTCATCTTCTGCCATCCAACCCTCTGCATAGTCACACACCAACAATGGGAACTCTTTCCTCATATGCCCCTGTTGCCAACAGGAATAGCAGATCACTGAGCTTATCCCTGCAGGCTCTGGCAGTGGACAGACTACAAGGAAGACCTTTGGACTTCAGTCATTTGTGTCCCCAGATGGTTGGTTATCTGGGCAACACCTCATCCAAACTTGGCCCTGTGTCTTGCCACAGTCTTCCTCTCTACATGCGTGTAGCTCAGGTCGCTGTGGTGGGGTTTGTACACATTTCCTGTTGTGCTTGGGGTTCGGTATCTGCTTGTGGGGGTCTGGTGTCCTCAGTGGCCCTCACTGGTGAATGGACTGAGGCCACGTGTCCCATCTCCAGCAACCCTTCAGCGGTGATAAAATTTTCCATCAGCTGCATTACCTCTGACAACGACTCAGGGTGATGCCAAAGAACCCACTCCAGGTCCCTCACTAGAAGTATAGATACAAACTGCTCTGTGAGGACCTACTCTGCAACTTGAGCCCTGGAGCGCTCCGGGAGAGAAAGCCATCACCAGCAATGCTCTTTGAATCATTGCACCATTTCCTGGGGGTGAGCCTCCTTGGGGGAGGTCTCCACCCAAAAACACTGCTGATGAGTCTATTTGCTAATATCCAGATAATCTAAAATAGTGGTCTTCACCCAACAGTAGTCTCTAGCCTGTTCTGGGTCAAGGTTACAGTATACCCGCTTTGCCTCTCACATCATGTAGAGGGCTAAAACTAATGCCCAATGCTCTGGAGGCCATTGAGAGACCAATGCCATCCCCTGAAAGGTGAGAAGGAATGCTGCTGGATTGTCTTGGAGCCCATGTTAGTTAACTTTACTGACATCGGTGGCAGAGCTCCCTCTGGCCTACTGGGTCTCCCTGTGCAGAGGGCAGGTTTTTACTACTGCAAAAAAGTCTCAAGTTCTTGCTGGTGGGTCACAACCTCCTTTAGCAGCTGCTGCTGCTATCCTGACTGGACCTGCTGCTGGAACTGCTATTTCTGATTGGCCTGCTACTGTTGCCATTCTGCCATCCACGTATACCAGTGCTAATGGTGCACCTTGACTGATGCCCCCTCTCCAAGGACTGATGTGGAACCTGTTACTGTCTCAAGGCCTTGTGTCATGCGTAGGGTATCATGCGTAGGGCATCATGCCTGCCTTCTCCACCACTTTCAGTGAACCAGCTCTCAGCTTGAGCTTGGAAGTCATCTCTAGGTCTCTTGCCTCTGGGTGCCCACCAGAACCCACACCCCTGGGTAAGCTCATTGTTCCCTGCAAGAATTGGGCTCATTCCCAGGGTCTTTTCACAGGCTAATTACCTCCAGTCCCTGGTACTGCTCCTCAGGTCCAGCTACAGGGCACAGACAGAGAGCAGACATCCATAGCCCCTCTCAGGACTGCAATGTCTGTCTAAAGCAAAAGGCAGGGGGTGGGGGAGAAGGGAAGGCTAGTCATTGCCTCGGGCTGGGTTCCCCTGGCTACTGAGCTCCTTAGCAGCCTCTCTTCTTGGGCAAAGGTCCCCCAACTTGCTCTGTGGCCAGCTTCACCTTTAAAGTTCCCCTTCTCTAGGCAGAGCATGCTCTGCAGGTGCGCCTAACCGGCACTGCCTGAATGCAGGGACGCTGATTAGGCTTATTGTCAGTGGGATGGAGCCGTCTCCCATCCTACTGCTATTGTTGTGCACTACTCCAGTCAAACCATTTCCAGCCCTCACACCTCACTGAGATAGGAAGAAAAATGCTGGAGGGGAAAAAAGAAGCCTGAAAAGGACAGACGGTAACTATTCTAGAGAGCAACAAACACTCACTCAGAGTCGGAAGAGTTTATTTTGGGAACTCTGGAGTAAGAGATAATGTGACTGCTAATGGACAGAAATTAAAAATAGTCAAAGATACTGGATGTGAGAGAAAGGATGTCAATGTTGACCTTTTCTGAAACAAAATGTTTTAGGTTTTTTCTGTTCATTCTTCTGTGCAGTACTAATTTACAGTCACATATTTTGTTTTATGTCTGAATCTTGCAGATAGTTGCTGTATGATCTTTGTAGGAATTATGGGCATTTCTGTATGTAAAACTTTATTATGCAAGGAATATAATTAAATACTTGGATTTAGAATTAGGTTGAGAGAATTCAACTAATGTACTGAGAGAAAGGCAGCCTTTTTAAAGCAAAACTGGACATTTCCACCTGGATAGAAGTAACAATTATGAAACAGTAGCTCCCCAACTGTGGTCTCAGCACCATCGGGAGTCTGAAGAGACCTGACCAGTCACATGTGCTGGCTTTTCTCATTTCCAGCTGCTACATCACATTAAGAGAGTTAAGCATGCATTAAATACTGACCTAAGATTATTTTTCCACTTTAGTAATTGTTCTAGCTGACACAGGGATGTTATGCAATTACAAATAAGAGGAAAGGAGTCCTTGAGACATTTTCTGTAGTAAAAGGTGGTCCATGTAATGAAAAAGATTTAAGACCCCTATCTATACGGTAATGAGTATGTGTTGTCTGAAGGATCATATACAGTTCAAGCAAACATATGAACTGGTGTAGATAGGCAACAACCACCATGGGATATGGTTCTGATGACTTATATTCAGATAATTATACATAATATGATCCCTTATAAAGGGTTTGTTTGGCCAAAGAAACAGGTAGTTCTTTGAACTAGTGTGCTAAGAAAACATGTGCGGTACTTTAATGTACCACCTTTCACATCTGGGCACCTGGACTCAAATTCTACCATATGAGAGAAGTAAAAGTGAGCACAGTGAGCTAGTTGCTACTGGACAGTTTTCCAAGTCACATATCCATCTCACCGTTTGACACAATTAACACATTCCCCTCACAGAGGATGCCTAGGATTGGAATAGCAGGGAGATGCAGGTCAGGAATGTGGTGTACTGATGTTGTTTGCAGAAGCTTATTCATCACTTACCTGCATTAGACCTGGTTCTACACAGTCCTATTAATCCCTCATGCCAGGGCTTTGAATCTCCCATGGTACTAGTTCTCTGAGTTAGAATACTTGAAAATGGTGGCAGTGACTCCAAACAGAGAGATGGAGGATTTTTTCTTTTTAAAAAGCCTCTTTTAAAGACAAAGTCTATTAGAACATTAGGCTTTCAAATATCTATCAATCATTCAAATGAAGAAGAGCATTACAATGGACAGAATATTAATTTTTTAATATTTTTAGATGTACCCAAATACAAAGTTTAAAATAAAATATGCACAATGTATTGAACTTGTCAACTAAGCAGAAGTTAGTCAGTCACCTTGTACCGTAACGACAGTTCTTCAAGACGTGTGTCCACTGTAGGGGTGTCTGCATCCCTGCGCTGCTGATTGAAGATCTTTGGTAGCAGTCTGTCCCGCCCACGCATGCACTGCACCTCGCCTGCCACGAGGTTAGCCAGCATGCGTGGGTAACCCTCAGTTTCTTTTCTACTGCAGAGTCAATGACAAGAACTCCAAAGTAGAGGGGAGGAGGGTGGGCTGGGGAGCACCCCCAAGGGGACACATCTTGAAGAACCATCATTACTGCACAAGGTAACTACTACTACTTCAACTAGTGTCCCTATGGGTTCTCCACTGTAGGTAACTCCCGAGCAGTGCCCACCACTGGAGGCTGGGACTCTGAAGTTGAGTCTGATATGGATGATAGCGCCAAATTTGGCATCTGCAGCTGAATCCCCCAGGATGGCATAGTGTTCTGCAAAGGTAAGCGCAGATGCCCAGGTAGCTGTTCTGCAGATTTCTGAAACAGGGATACCCATGGAGAAGGCGACAGATGAGGAGATCGACCTCATAGAATGCAAGCATATTGAAGATGGGGGTGTTACATTACGCAATTGGTAACAGAGTTTAATACAGCCCAAGACCCAGTTGGAGTGTCTCTGAGTTGAAACCGCTGTGCCTTTTGATTTATCTGCAATGCAGAGGAAGAGTCTTGGAAATTTTTTGAAGCTTCTTATCCTGTCCAAACAGAAGGCCAAGGCTCTCCTCACATCAAGCACATGAAGGATGGCTTCCCTATTATTCTGATGAGGTTTGGGATAAAAAGCTGGAAGCAAAATAAGCTGATTAATGTGGAATGCAGAAGTCACCTTGGGAGTGAACTTTGGATGTGGTTTCAGCATGACCTTCTCAGGGAATAACACAGTGAAAGGGGGATGCGCCACCAGAGCCGCTATTTCCACTACCCTTCTTGCAGAGGTAATGGCAATCAGGGAGTTAAGGTGAGTTAATGAACAAGTGGCCATAGGTTCAAATTGCAGTCTAGTCAACCCTTTTAGCACTAGGTTGAGATCCCATTGAGGAGTGGGAAGTCTGGGTGGTGGGAAGAGGTTCATTATGCCTGTGAGAAACCTCTTTGTAGTCAGATGGGAAAAGACTGCGTAACCTTCTACCTGTTGGTGGAAGGTTGCAACCGCTGCTAAATGAACCTCTAGAGAACTAACAGAGAGTCCCAATTTCTTGAGAGCCAATAGGTAGTCCAGGACTACTGGTAGGGTGGCTGTATTAGGGGTGACATCTTTAGGCTGGCACCAGATCTGGAATCTCTTCCATTTTTGCAGACAGGTATGACGCATCGTTCCTACTCTACTGTGTAATAGCACCTCCTGTACCTCCTCAGAGCAAGATATCTCTATGCGCTGGAACCATGAAGGAGCCATGCTTTGAGTCACAAACTCTAAGTTGGGATTGAGAGGCATCAGTGGATATAATGTCAGCTGTGACAGGTAAGTGTACCACATCTGCCTGGACCATGTGGGATCATGCTTTTTCTCTTGTCACTTTCAACAGTATTTAATTAATAGAGGGAATGGGGGAAAGATGTAAAGAAGGCCCTTGTCCCATGGGAGGAGGAGAGCATCTCCCATGGAGTGTCATCTGATCCCCGCTCTGGAGCAATACTGTGGACATTTCTTGTTCTGGTAAGTAGAGAACAGGTATATTACTGGTGTCCCCCATTGTCTGACTATGGGGAGTACCACCGACTATCTCCCATTTGTGATAGTCATGGGCAGTGGGTATAATAGACCAGCCTCCCCTGGTGCTGCCGCAGCCGCCGGACCCCCGTCGCGGGGTCTGGGGGTGAAGTTTTTGATTTCTTATGCCCCATGTAGGTTCTGGGGTGGCTGAGGAGGCAGTATGTGCTATTCAGCTTCCTAGGTTCATTGGTAATCTCCCTGGACCCAGGAAGCTGAGTAGAAGATACTGCCTCCTCAGCCGCCCCAGAACCTGCATGGGGCATAGCAAAAGCTTCTTCTGGACCTGAGAGACGCTTTTCCCCGGGCAGCTTGGGGTCTGGTGAGGGGAGGCGCAGCTACAGCTGGCCCAGGACTTCAGGCAGGGGTGGGGGTTTGGGGCATCGGCCAGCCCGGGGCTCCTCAAGGTGGGAGGTGTTGGGAGGGGGTCAGGACTTTGGCTGGTTCGGTGCTCCCCCAGCCAAGAGGGGAAGCGCTTGGGGCTGTTCCGGGCAGGAGGTGCGGGGGGGGGAGAGGGGGGGTCTCGATGTTACCAGGATAGGCGGGAGGCAAACCCTTTCTTCTTCGTTTTTTTTTCTTCTGTTTTTGTTTTGTTTTAAGGCATGGCTAAATAAAATGTAAATGAAGTAACAAAGAAAAAAGCTTCAAGGGAAGCTAAATTTAGCAAATCTAAAGGGAGGTAATGATCCACGCAGGGACAGCTCTAGTTCCGTCTCTAGCCGGGATGATTGAAAAGGAAATGACGAGAGTCACCTGCTAACTCTGGCTAACCTCATGGCAGGTAAGCTGCAGCGCATTCACGGGTGGGACAGACTGCTACCAACGTTCTCCGATCAGTAGCACAGGGACGCAGACATGCCTACAGTGGAGTAACCATAGGGACACCACTCAAAGAACATATGTTTCTTAACAGTAACATACTAAAGGAAGATAAAATGGAGCTGATTTCACCTGTCCTCTATTTAATTCACTCTGGGAGCATAAAGGAGAGATAAACAGCCTATGTAAGAGGGTAGCCTAGGCAGCATGGAGTTGTCACAATCACCCTATACTACTCCAGAAGTATGGGATGCGCAAAGAGTAGGGAGTTGGAGAGGTGGTGTAGCCAGAGTATACTGCATTCTAGCTATCCTGGGCTGACAGGAGGCTACCGCAGCCAGAACTCAAAATCAGAGCAGCCCTGAATTTCCTCTGAAGTACAACAAGGGCCTGGCAAGCCCCTGGACAGCAAGTATATAAAGGGAGCATAAAGGTGGTTTAAAGCCACCTTTGCTTCCCTCATTTCTTTCCCCACTTCACTGGCAAGAAGCAGTCAAGAATCAAGTCACTGTTCCTTTTTACAGTAACACTAAGCCAATATAAACTGTACCTTTTGAACTAACACACATTTTAAAAAGTTTTAATGTATACGAACCCAGGTAGAAAGTGTGGGATTTACTTTGAACATCACATTCTAGGGTGCACCATTATGAGCTATATGCACATGGATGGCAGGCAGCTATTTCACAACAGCACGTACTATTCCTTTCTTATAAATTGTGCAAAATCTTTCTGAATATGGGGTGCAGTTAATATTTTATGGGATTCAATTTCAACTGGTTCGAACAGTTTTAGGAACTATTCAGGTCTTTTTAAGCAAAGTTTTCATTTTCTAGATGTGTTCCCCAAAATATTCCACTCAACCCACAGTCAACCTGAGCCAATACTGCTCTGGGAGTTATGCCTGCAGTGTCATGGCTTACTACAAGAGGTAGTATCTGGGTCTCGACTAAGAAAGCAGCCTACATGAGAAGAAAAAACAGCTATATGTTTAAGAACACATCTATTTTCCCACCTGTATTCTAGCTGGAATCCAGTTGAATGCTGAAAAATTTCCGTTTTGTTTCTCCACCAGCATTGCTAAACAATCTTTTATACTAATTGATTTAATATTGCTATTGAATTTAGCTTGTAACTTTTCAGTAAGACTATCTTGACGAAGTTCTGTATGTGAATAATACATTCTAAGTTCTTGCACCGATCTGATTCGCCACTGCCTTGGTTAGTCATTTATACCTGTGCCAAGTGGGTGTAAAAGGGTATTATAGGTGTGAGTGCAGAATTCTGATTTGGTAATGTTTTTATAACTACCTTGCACAGATGTAAGTGACTGCACAAAACATAAGGAAGAGGACAATCAAGCCCAGTACAGTCTCAATAGACCAAAATAATCACCACTAGGTGTCACCCTTTGATACTGTATAAAACACTATACATACGAACAACTGTTTCACTTTAAAATTATGAGAGCAATTTTACTACCACACTGACTGCAATGTGGTATTTTATTCAGCATCTCTTCACTTTACTCCTAGTTTTGATTTTTAAAAAGTATCTCGGGTAAATGAATTAAGGAATTTGCTTCTACATCAGCTAAAAGGAATTCTTGTAGTCACAGTTTTACAGAGAATGTCAGTACATGACCCTTGCAACATGAACATATGTTGCAATATGCTAGAGGTATCAATTTATCATTCTTAGGTTACTTTTACAAAAAGGAGTCTTAAGGAAAAAGTGTAACTAGCAACAAAATAATGCATTTTTGAAGATGGGTAAGTAAATTACATTCTCCAATAGTCTGAATTCCTCCCAGCCCTGAAAAGACAATTAAAATCTTTATTTGCAAAGAAGTAGGGTGCAACCATGCCCAGCCCTGCACAGATTCAGAGGGAGCCTGCCCACGAGTGACTGATCTGAAGTGAGAAGGAGCTATGCATCCAAAAAGTGATGGAGATCACATGCTCACTGGGGCACAATGGCTGGCAGTTCACATCTGCACCACTCCCTACTGTGGACTGTGCCTTAATGCTACAACGAACCATTAGTCTCAGTCTGGTTTCAGAAGCAATTCTAAACAATTTGACTTCAAAACAATAGTTTTGCAGATTAATCATCAAAATACAGTGGTGCCATTTTATCTAAGGCTACACAGAGGTTTGTGAATGATCAGTATTTGCAGTTGTTACTGTTCATTTTTCTTTTTATTATTGTATAGGGTGACCAGACAGCAAATGTGAAAAATCGGGACAGGGGGTGGGGGGTAATAGGAGCCTATATAAGAAAAATCCCCCAAAATCAGGACTGTCCCTATAAAATCAGGACATCTGGTCACCCTATTATTGTACCACAACACATATTTTTATTCTAAATAAACCTTACCAACTGTGCAGCTGTCTTCAAGTACTACATCCACATTTCTGTCTCTGTATTCAACTCTGAAGTCAAGCATCCGTGGTTGTCTTTCCACTATTTGTCGGGATGGCACTACATGTCGAAACGCTGAGGATGAGGAAGGAGTTGAAGAAGATGCTGTAGGATGACTTGTGGGACCATAGGCTGGTCCTTGCAAAGTCTCTCCACCATATTCACTGAAAGATATATAGTTTAGAGAATTTAAACAGAACAAACTGATAACTGAAGAACTATTTGAAGAAACGCGAGGCAAGCGAGATGAGCAGTATATTCCCTTACTGTCATCCACAACTTGCACTTGTGACTGCTATATTGTATCACATATCTGACAAACAGGCTGTTTTACTAACAATGTAAGAAATTATAGTATCTACAACATTTTCTTAAATATTAGCAACTAAAAAGTTCAAAAGCGATTGTTTAAAAGCTGGTCCTACAGTATTTTAACAGTCTTTTGGGCCTCAAGTTTAATATATGTATTACAAATCACAGAATGACTTGTAGAGTAAGGAACACAATATTGCAACCCCATGGAAGTACTACATATCCATACCAGAATCCCAAGGGTATCCCAGGCTTAAAATTCTGCAGCCACCATTTCACTACTACATCATCAGGCTAGTGTCATCCCAAAAGAGTCTGGGAGAAAGTGCAGCAGAGATGCATCTGATAATCTTAGAGAGACAAACCTATTTGCAAATTAATCAGACAAGTTAAAGAGGAAAATAAATAATTTTTTTGCTTCAGGCAGTTAAGGGAGATTATATAGACATCAGTGTATCCGTTTAAGACCAAAATCTAGAAATATATGTTAATTACAGAATGTTGAATTCCAGCTTCTCCTTGAGCCTCATCTCCCTCCCCACTATGCCTGAGCACTTGCATATGGACCACAGGATAGTGAAGTGAATGTAGCTTTGCACAGATTAATTTGGAGAACTCCAGCTACAGGCTCTTCATTTAGCCTCTCTCCAAAGAGCACGGTGCTGGAGATTAGTAAGCAGAGTGATAAAACAAGGCATATTAAGAAACACCATTCAGGCCAAAGAGAATGTAGAACCACTTTGACAAAATGAGCATTTTACATACTAAAATGAACATTCCACCAAAGGAATCCAGGAAATAATGTTTGTAGAGTATGGCTGGAGTTCTGCTTTGCAGATGTCCTCAAGTGGAAGACAGTGACTACAGACATACAGTGAAATCTGTATGGGAAACTATCCTTACTAGGCAGCTCCAGATGTCCTGATGGTTGGTGCACACTAACAGTGTGTGCTTCAAGGATGGAATTTGAATGAATGATACTTTAATTTTTTTAATAGGGCTGCTGAAATTTGGGATCATGCCAATTTCCTTTTTTTTTTTTTTTTAATTTATTAAAGGGACCTTATTTAGAAGGCCATATTCCACTTTCTTAAAAAAAAAGTCAAGAAGTGTCTTGATGCAAAAGCTTTATAAAAAACTGTTAAACTCCCCCTCTCCTCCCCCCCCCCCACCCCGTGATGACATGAACTCAGTGAGCATAGCCAGTTGCTACACACACATGCTATATAATTAACAAACACTGTCTACATTCCCAACTGTCTGCTGGTGCAATTCCTATCATTTTACCTCCCACGTTCTGAAAAGAAAAAATTAAGTGTTATGCTTTTCTGGTAGTACAAAGGTCTCTTTTCCTTTTCTCTAGTCAGCAGACACACAAAGAGGAATTCTCAGCTATGTGAAACCTACAGGGATTTCAGAGTTCTAAAGTACACAAGGAATCTGTTTTGTTTTGTGCAGCTTTTAATTACAATATTAAGTACCACTAGGAATTTGTTATGCAGAGTTAAACAATGACCATATATTGATCCAGACTGTTTCTTTAAAAAGGGAGGGAGGGGGAGAGATTACTGAATGTTAAAATTAAAAAGTGATACAATAGTTTCTGTGACAATAATTTTGTTAGTAATCCTAAATAGCATTCTCAGGACATACTTCTTTAAATCACAACTGTATTACATTTGGTGACCGAGAGGATATTTGTTCTCTGAAAATATTACTTGCATCCTGTTCACCCCATTAAATAACATTAATTGCATAAAAAAAAAAAAAAAAGACCGCCAATAAACACACTTAGCTACCAGCAGCTGGACACTCACATAATGATTCAATTTAGCAAAACCTTTGCTTTAGGAGATTATGGGTGAGATTTTCAAAAGAGCATAAGGGAGTCAGGTGTCCAACTTCCTTTGAAAGCCAATGGAAATTGGGTGCCTGACTCCCTTAGGCCTCTGAAATTCCACCTTATATCATCGGGGGGGGGACCCCACAACAGCTTGACACACATTCAACTGCCTAGAATTTTTTTTAAAAGAAAGAAAGAGATGCTGAAAAAACTACAGAATTGACTTTTATCAAAGCCGTCACTTATTGCTGAACCAAAAGAAAAAAGTACTGCTAATCAGTTTGGTGAGTATTTAGATTGAAAATGCTTTGTATGCATATGTTCAGGGGGTCTCTGGGCCCTACACTAATACAAATAAAAAGTAAATATACATTCACTGCACTGAATAAACAAGGATTTAATCCTGAGTGTAAAAAAAGTGACTGTTGACAATATACATTAAATAAGTTAAGACCTAATAATTAAATACAGCCTAGCTGCCAAAATACTGATTTACTTACATTATAAGTAGCATCTACCATAAGTTAAGAACATTTTAAAACATCATATTGAGTATTTGTCCTGAATGCTTTGTATCACAACATTCTACTGGCTCTCCCAAAACAGCTGAATTCCTGTTCTGCTGTTTCCGATTGCCTCATCAGCATTTAGCAGATCATGCTTCAGTGACTTAGAATCACACAAGCCAAAACTGAATTCAAAAGTTTGAAAGAAAACAAGTGCATTGACTTTTTGAAGTGAGTAATCTACTTCCTCTGACACTGTATCCTTTACCTGCAACCCACTGAAAGGACACCAGTAACTCTAAGAGAGAGAAAAATTGTCACCACCTTTCATGCACGTGTGTGCATGCATCAAAAGAGAAAAAGAAAAAAAATTAGCCAAGGATATGGGGGCAATTCCCAGTTGATAGAAAAAGTGCTTTGGGATTTTTTAGGTCCATGCAGAACAGATGGGACCTCACTTTTAGGGAATTATCTGACAGACTCAAACTTAGTCAACTGTATATCCTATAGGGACTGATCCCACACCTACTGAAGCCAGGGGAAAGAATTCACTGATGTTGATGAGGGTTGGATCAGGTCCTTAATCAGTCTTGGAAAGTTGAGGGGTTCAGTCAGCCCTCCCAGGAGTTGAACTCATGGCTCTTGGGAGTCTAACTATTTCAAAATGATCCTTACAGTATTACATCTTCCTCCTAAGGGATAGAATTGGAGATGAAGAAAGAAGAGGTAGGGGAAGAGAAAGTAAACCTCCCACCAGGACTACTATTACACAGTACCTCTTTCTATGCATTATTGCTCCAAGCTTCTTTACTTACCTTTGTAGAATGCCATTTTCTTGTGGTATTACACCATTTATAGCTGCCTGTAAACAAAAGATATACAGTAAGTCAAACCAGCCAGGCAGCAATAAGACATCAGAAAAACTTGAGATATTTCTGCAAAGCAATTCAAATGGGCTTATACAAAAATGACTCAAGTTTGCTTAAAAAAAAAAATCCCCAATGCTCCCTAAGCACATTGAATATTCTCCATTGAGTTCATACAGAAGCATCTGACAGTGCCACTAAAGTACATTCTTGTAATAAACCCTATTTCAAAGGAGACAGGCCTGAAACAAGACTTTGGACCCAAACTGTATATATCTTTAACAGGTCAAAATAAAACTAAAACTTTCTAAATTTAAGGATTCAAAATGTTAGGGTGGTTAGATTTGTTTGATTACAGACATGTTTGAATTACAGTTTCAGAGCCAACAGAGATCTGAATGCAAGATGTTTGTTTATGCCCATTCACATATTTCAGTACTTTTAACACAGAGTGGACACTTAACATATCAAATCTCTATCTAGAAAGTATTTTTCCTCTTTAATATTTTTGTACGGTTCTTAATTTGCTATATGAATTTTATGGGTAGGTACCATGATTTTAGTTTGAATTCAGTTTCAGCTTCTATACCGGTTACAAAAATTAGTTTATTGCACACTATCCCAACTAGGTTAGCTCAATTTCTCTGATCATACGTGTTTATTGCAATGAACATTTCTCAACATTAGTAGTAATGTTAAAAAAAAGAAAAAAAGCCACCCTCAATAGAAAATTTAGTTTCTAACAGAAAGAATGCCAATTCTAGGATTCCTAGTTCAGGGAATGTTTGCAAAACATCATTAAGAAAGACAATACAATCTAGAGAACAAATGTGATTGAAAGGGGTGACAGCACAGGACTGAGAGCTAAGAGTTACAGTAAAACCTGAGAGTTATAAACACCTCAGGAATGGAGACTGTTCGTAACTGTGAAATGTTTGTAACTCTGAACAAATCATTATGGTGGTTCTTTCAAAAGTTTACAGCTGAACACTGACTTAGTACAGCTTTGAAACTTTACTATGAAGAAGAAAAATGCTGCTTTCCTTTTTTTGTAGTAGTAGTTTATGTTTAACACTATACTGTATTTGCTTATTTGTTTTGTCTCTGTTGCTGCTTGATTGTGTATTTCCAGTTCCAAATAAGGTGTGTGGTTGACTGGTCAGTTTGTAACTCTGGTGTTCATAACTCTGAGGTTCTACTGTACCAAATTCTACTCCCAGCTCGGATACTGACTCTCTTTACAACCTGGGGTAAGACTGCCAAATTTTAAAACTAGTCACTAATTTTGGGTTCCCAAATTTAGACACTATGGGCCTAACCTTCACAATTATTGAACAGCCAAAACTGCAAATGAATCACTAAATGATAGAGGTGGGTGTTCAGCACTTCGGGGGGGGAGGGGGGGAAGAGGGGAATCATGCCCCAGATACCTAAAGGACAGCCCTTAACAAATGGGCCGGCTTTCAAAATCTGACCCTTAACCTCTTTCCTTCAATTTTCCCACCTGGAAAATAGAAATGATAATACTTACTCCTACAGTTCTTACCTACTTCCAACCCATTTGGATGAATTTTTGTAAATCACTTTTAAGATTATAAATTATGCAGTAATAAAGTGTCTAAGGTATCCATCACCATGGTATCTGGGTGCAGTATTATTCGTTATTATATTATCATTAGTTGTCAAAAATTCTGATGTACATGTTGTGGGGATATTCCCTGTAACAACCTAAAAAATTCTATACCAGATGGAACGGTAGTATGTTTAAACAAGGAGAGTAACTAAAGCCAATTACACTACACTACCTGGTTGAATTATAAATTGTCTTCTGTCATGATTATAACATTATTCCACTCTATAGTAGCGAAGACACTATGTTCCCAAAACATCTGAAGCCTAGTATATGTAGGAAAATAATACTTAGAAAAGATTGGTATTGCGATAAGTGGATTTTGGGCATATCTGCATATAGACTTACTTTTTCTAGGTATGTTACAAGTTGATAAAAACAGAGCATGGGATCTTATGCTTGACCAAAGCTTTCGCAGTAATTAAAAAGGGGACAACTGTGTTGGAACTGGATTCCCAACATGGCTGTAACTGTAGCATAATGGCCCTTTAGATATAGTCTGCCACCATATGTGACTATGGATCCGATCTAACAAAGAAGGGCCCATTTTCCTGAATGTTGGGCTAGCCATCATTTCTTAGCATGAGATGATTCAGGGATTGGAGGGTTATGTATTAAACAATACTTAGCATTTCGGTAGCATGTCAAAGTCAAAATTAGTCCTCCAAACATACCAATGACATAGGTACTATCCTAATTTTTAAGATGGGAGACTAAAACAGTAAAGATAAGGAAATGTCAAGGGCCAGAGTGGAAGTCACCATCAGAGTCAGGGCCAGAATTAGAAAGCAGGAGTTCCTGGTTCCCGTCCCGTGTTCAGCTATTTGTGTAAACTTGTACACACACAAAAATTAAGACAATAGGCAGGAGTGCCAAGAAACTCCTCACATTATGTACCCACTCATGAACACAATCCGTACTTTACAAAATAAAGTACTGCTATATAAGAGGCTCCCTGTACTTTGATTCCAGTTAAGACAAAGGTATTTCTTTTCTTTTTTTTTTTTTAAAGCTGCTAAGCCTGTCACTTGCCAGCAAAACTATTAGCTAACAAATATGCAATCATGGCACTGGACAAGAATTTTATAAAGTCATGCTATGATTGACCAAATTAGCTTTTTTGATGTTGGCCCACATATGCAAGAACCCCTAGAAAATATGCTGTTCAGACTCCACACTCTACAGAAACATAAACAATCCGGAAGTCACTATACTTTGGATCAAGATTCTAGAAGAACAGACTTCTGGTCAGTGTGTGGAAGATATCTGGTTTAGGACTGCTTTGCACCACAAAAGGGTGCACCTTCAGGCCATCTCAACGCAAGGATTTTTCAGACTTGACATTCCCAGTTGTTGCACTGACAGATTTTGAAATATAGACAACACTCAGGCATTTTACTACTGAGTTGTTCCTGACCCTGCTCTGAGTAGGGGCAGAAGATATGGTAGTAAAAATGCCAGAATCTTGTCTACACTTCAGTCTAGCGGACACATCCTAAGACAGTTGAGTTACAGTGGATCAGCACAGGAGAGTTCACCAATTCTAATTGTCTTTGGTGAGGAGGAGAAAAATGTGTCTCTTGGAATGTCTTCATACCAAGCTGCTTCTGCACTTTATTGGTCTCCATCAGGCTGAAATTCAGAAGTTCATTTTCAGTCTGTTGTGCATTCAGTGCCACTCAATTCACTGGACTCTGGGAAGCCAGTGTCCACCAAGGTGGCTTTTACAAACTGGTAGCACAGCTAGCCATATACTTACCACCTCTTTTTCTGTATTAAAGAGATGTTATATGTAGTACTGTAGTTGGCTAATGAATCATACAAAAACTATGAACTAAGATTTAAATGCTAACTTGTTTTATTCCAATAAACCTCCAATTCTGAATTTTAATATATATTGTGTTATATTACCTTAGAATATCAACAAATCATCACCCTATGATGCTCTTAACATTTGTCATGCATCTTTTTAAAAAAATATACAAAGAACAATACAGTGAGTCAACTAGCTTGCCATCATTTAAGTGGTGGTGTTTTGATAACCATAAAATGCTTTGTTAACCATGTGTCTTGCACATGTACATGGAGGGTTGCAGCTGTTTACAGCTACTGATCATCTTAATCTAATAAACCATCAGGAAAAGGTCTCACAATGCTCTTCAGCAATAGTCATTTTCTCCATTGTCACTTAATAGGACTGATATATTCTTCATTCTGTATCTTGTGAATCCAAACACAGCAAGTGCAATTCTTGTCTCATAGGAACAGTCACCACTGATAATGGTAATTTGACATCCTGGAATTCTCTTTACCTTGAGAAAAAAGTTGCATTGGCAATGAAAATCTAGTACAGTAATTGAGATATTTAGAGTTCAGCACTTGCATAGTTTGTCTGGTAAAACCTAGTTTTTAATAAAAATCTCTGAGGATGAAACTAGCTCAAGATTTCCCAAATTCAAGTACAAGAGCAAAAATTATTAGATGAGGTGGGGGCTCCAAGTTATTTGGTCAAAGACTGAACAACCCTTCTAAGCCTTCTCTTATGTCCCAAACTATATGATCTAGACAGCATTAAAGGGTCAAAGAAATGAGAGATAATAATGGCCATATTACATAATTTCTTGGTGAGGTGGCCTGCACTCGATAACTACAATGTAGAGTAAAACTGCGTAAAGAGTTTGGGCAATGTTTGTTAAGCAAGATAGAAATTGGAAAGATACAAGAGATCAGGAGGGGGTGCACGTGTCTCTCTTGGTGTTTTGAGTAGGCAATCATTTCTGAGTCCCAACCTTGAAAATGCTGATAAAGGACACATGGACAGTCTAGGCTCTGATGCCTGAATGACTGTAACACAAAACTAAATACACACAACTGATTAACTAAAGATTTTCCTAACTAATTTTTTGAAAAAATTAGTCTCCTCTATTAGACAATTAAGTCTTCAAGGTTAAGCAAACATTTAATATACTGAGAGGACTCTCTAAAATATTCTTAACTTGTGTGCCCATCCAAATAAGAATAGCGATACATAATTTAAAAAAATTAAACAAAAACTGCTTCCCTTGAAACGATTTTAGTAAAGTTATAGTAAATCCATTCATTGCTATCTTTACATTAAAGTTTAACCAACCTTAAGCAGAAACATAGACACTTATAGCAATCAATTCATGAAGCCAACAACCTCAGTAGTGTCTAAATCAGTGGTTCTCAATCCGCAGCCCACGGGCCCCTTGCGGCCCAATCAGCACACAGCTGCTGTTCGTGTGACATACTCAGGGCGATACACGTAGTATATATATTGTGTGGATGCAGCCCACATAGCACAGAGAGCTGCATATGTGGCCCACAATGGTAAATAGATTGAGAACCAGAGATCTAACTGCTATATTCATATACAAGCTGTATCCATTTCCATTTAATATTCTCATTCAAAATGCAATCTAAAATTTCAGCTGCTAACTTGCTTATTAAAATAAAAAGTAATGTCTCCACCACAAATTCAAAATAGGTAACTCACCCAAAGAGCTACCACCTTTGTCTTTGGAAATTATAAACAAAATGTAATTATTGTTGATTTGTATATTTTGTTTCAATATATCAGTGATATACCCAGAAATTGATATGATATAAATTAGGAGCATTTGGCAATACAGGCACTGAAAATACATAACACCCAAAACAGGGGGTGAAGAAGGGGAGAACATACGGCATCATAAACTACAAGTGATCTATAAGACTATATAATTGCATTATCAAATTTCAAGATCCACAGTAATGCTACTGCTATGAATATGAACTCTCAGGCTATGAAACAATAAAATAGTTATTTAGAAACAGTACGTACAATATATTTATTTGGCCTCTATCATGCCAGAGCTGTTTCCTGGGAGAAACAACAATACCAAAAAGCTGCCCAACCATTCTAAATATCTGTCTAGTTTGAAACAGTGAAACACTACAAAAATATTACAATTATTTAAGATACCTATGAATCATTGTGAAGCATAGGGTGTTAAATTTTGAGTTTTTCCCTGGGAAAATACTGCCTTAACGATTGGGACTGTTCTGAAAAATTCTGCCTGTCCCCTTACAAATACAAAATAGCATATGGCTTGACTCAAAATACACAATTACAACTGGTCACCAACAAACACTTAATTATTAACAATTACCACATAGTGGAAGGAGAGAGAGCACGTTTTTTCCCTTTACTTAAAATAGAAAACAACTGTGGTATCTCTGATACCACTATGTGGTAACTGTTAATTTATGACATTTAATGGAAACCACTGTAGATTTCAAAACTGTTTGGCTGCACTGATCATGCTTACATAGTTTTAAAGCTAATACAGAGGTTTTATTTTATATATTTCATTCCTACCAAGTGGCATCCGCTGCACCACATGCACTTTCAAATGGAAGACTGAGGATTTCCCAATGTATAAATGGGATGCATTATTTCTAGATATCAGGACAAAGGCTTAAACTTACCTTCTTAAGAACCAAACCCAGGTCCATACCTAAAGCCAAATTTAAGGGCTTTTGCACATGAGAATTCCTGGGATAAGGAAGCTTCTCTCCTAAGCCTTTAAATACAGTTGTCCTCCTGCCTCCCCACATTAAGCAATGAAGTTTTGGCTGGTGCCATGCTAAAAACTACACCTCTACCCCGAAAAAACGCGACCCGATATAACATGAATTCGGATATAATGCAGTAAAGCAGTGCTCCGGGGTGGGCGGGGCTGCACACTCCGATGGATCAAAGCAAGTTCAATATAACGCGGTTTCACCTAAAACGCTGTAAGATTTTTTTGGCTCCCAAGGAAAGCGTTGTATCAAGGTAGAAGTTTTTTTCTCCATGCTAATTTTTTCCCCTACTGTTACTCACACCTTCTTGTCAACTGTTTGAAATGGGCCATCCTGATTATCACTACAAACATTTTTGTTCTCCCGCTGATAATAGCTCATCTTAATTGATTTGTCTCATTAGAGTTGGTATGGCAACTTCCATCTTTTCATGTTGTGTGTGTGTGTGTGTGTGTGTGTGTGTGTGTGTGTGTGTGTGTCTTCCTACTGTATTTTCCACTCCATGCATCTGATTAAGTGGGTTTTAGCCCATGAAAGCTTATGCCCAAATAAATTTGTTAGTCTCTAAGGTGCCACAAGTATTCCTCGTTCTTTATGCCAGGGATAGAGGCCCTATACAACTCTCTACATTCAAACCTCCACCCCATGCACAACAGAAAAATGCTGGTCCCACTCCAATGTGTCAGGAATTATGGATTTGACTTGAGAAGACATATGGGCATCATGAATTAAGATAAACCAATCAGTGGTCCATGTAGTCCAGCATCCTTTCTCTAATAGTGGCCAGTACCAGATGCTTCAGATGAAGTTGCAAGGAAATGTGATGAAAATTCCCTGTCCACAGGGAAATTTTCTTCCTTACTCCCATAGTGATTTAATGGCTGGCTTATGCATATGAGGGTTTATAGAGTTTATAATTTTGCTAATATTCTGTAACCAGTAACTGTGGAGGTTCTCATTATCCATATAAATGTTTAATTTTTTTTTTAATCCTAGTAGGACCTTTCTTCAAGAAAATGACTCATTTTTATTAGGGCTGTAGAAAACAAAGGTAAAAAAAAAAAAATCAAAACCATCTGATTAAAAACAAAACCAAACCCTGAAGCTATACTGTAGCTCTGCTACTCTGCCTTAATTTCAAGGAATTTTTGGTGAAAGTTTTGAGAAATACATACTCCTAAGAACGGCCCTGTTTTCTTTGGCTCTCTAGCCTATTGAACAGAAGGTCAATCTTAATTTCCTTTTCTTCTACATTTCAGTGCTGCAGCTGATTGTGCAATAAAACAACACCTTCCAGAATTCTACTCACCATGTTTTTATTGCTTAATCCCCATTTCGTTTATAATCCAATACTACTAAATGTATCTGATAGTTACAGAAAAAAACATTTGGAAACTGAAAATGATTATGCAAAATGCATTCAAACTGCCTTATGAAATCCAGAATAGATGAGAGAATATCACACATCAGAATATATATTTCAGACAGATATGAAGAAAATGAGGGTTGGAGCAGGAGGGAGGGATGTTCATGCACTCATCCAACAAATTTTGTAAACCAGTGATGCATAAAAAAGTTTCACATGGTCTTAAAGTTTGCTTCAGTTTTGACATCTGCACAAGGAGGCTTTGAGCTAACACTTTATAAACAAATTACCACAGAACCAATCAAAATAAAATATAATGGAGCAAGAAAAAAATTTAATGGTGAAAGTTGCATTTAAAAACTGTAGCCAATATGCATATGGTGTGCTTTTCTTTATTTCCCCCCCCCCCCCCACACACACACACACACACAGTAACTTCTCATTAACTACACCTCTACCTCAATATAACGCTGTCCTTGGGAGCCAAAAAAATCTTACCGCGTTACAGGTGAAACCGCGTTACATTGAACTTGTTTTGATCCACTGGAGTGCGCAGCACCCCCCCCGGAGCACTGCTTTACCGCGTTATATCCGAATTAGTGTTCTGTCGGATCGCGTTATATCAAGGTAGAGGTGCACTGATAAAAGGTCTATTAAACATTTACCAACACAAAGTCTCAAGTTTTATTTTATTTAGGGCTGTCGATTAATTGCCATTAACTGACACGATTAACTCAAAAAATTAATCATGATTAATCGTAGTTTTAATCGCACAGTTAAACAATAGAATACCAATTCAAAGTTGTTAAATATTTTTGGATGTTTTTCTACATTTTCAAATATATTGATTTTAATTATAACACAAAATACAAAGTGTACAGTACTCACTTTATATTACTTTTGATTACAAATATTTGCACCGTAAAAATAACAAAAGAAATAGTATTTTTCAATTCACCTCATACAAATAATGTAGTACAATCTTATCGTGAAAGTGCAACTTACAAATGTAGATTTTTTTTGTTACATAATTGCACTCCATAATAAAGCAATGTAAAACTTTAGAGCCCACAAATCCATTCAATCCTACTTCTTGTTCAGCCAATCGCTAAGAGAAACAAGTTTGTTTACATTTAAGGGGAGATAATGCTGATCGCTTCTTATTTACAACGTCACCTGAAAGTGAGAACAGGTGTTCGCATGGCACTTTTGTAGCCGGCATTACAAGGTATTTATGTGCCAGATATGCTACACATTCATATGCCTCTTCATGCTTCAACCACCATTCCAGAGGACATGCTTCCATGCTGATGATGCTTGTTAAAAAAAATGCATTAATTAAATTTGTGACTGAACTTCTTGGAGGAGAATTGTATGTCTCCTGCTCCATGGTTTTACCCGCATTGTAAACAAGAAGCGGGCAGCATTATCTCCTGCAAATGTAAAAAAACTTGTTTGAGGGATTGGCTGAACAAGAAGTAGGACTGAGTGGCCTTGGAGCCTTGGAGGCTCTAAAGTTTTACATTGTTTTATTTTTGAATGCAGTTATGTTTTGTACATAATTCTACATTTGTAAGTTCAACTTTCATGATAAAGAGATTGCACTACAGTATTTGTATAAATTGAATTGAAAAATACTATTTCTTTTGTTTTTTACAGTGCAAATATGTGTAATCAAAAATAAATATAAAATAAGCACTGTACACTTTATGTGTTGTAATTGAAATCAATATATTTCAAAATGTAGAATACATCTAAAAATATTTAAATAAATGATATTCTATTATTGTTTAACAGCACGATTAATCGCATGATTAATCACGCTTAATTTTTTTAGTTATGCAATTAATCAGGATTAATTTTTTAATCATTTGACAGCCCTAATTTTATTATACATAATTACATTATTTTGAAAAGTTTAGTCATTGTTCTGGGAAGTTTTGTTAACATTTGGATTTTGTCTCTTCTATTTCTGGCCATATTCATCAATTTTTCCCAAACCCAGTGATAGACTGGTATTATTCTCTATGGTACAGTTTACTTTCCAAAATGGGTCCCTCTGCAGCACCATTGCGCGTGCACGCGCACACACACATATACAGTCAGAACTTGGTGGAGTCAAGAAATTCAAGATGTGGGCAGCAAGAATTTCAGGAAGATCTGCTTTATGAATACCTAATAGAACTGGTAACTTTAACAGGCATACACGAAAGAATGTCATGCTGTGCACATGTCATTTGACAATGAAACTCATGGGATGCAAATTCTAGACGTTTTCCTGAGAACGAGGTGTCAAGTCAGTTGCAGAAACTGGTAAAGGCTTTGAATCATAGAATCATAGAATATCAGGGTTGGAAGGGACCTCAGGAGGTCATCTAGTCCAACCCCCTGTTCAAAGCAGGACCAAATCCCAACTAAATCATCCCAGCCTGGGCTTTGTCAAGCGTGACCTTAAAAACCTCTAAGGAAGGAGATTCCATCACCTCCCTAGGTAACCCATTCCAGTGCTTCACCACCCTCCTAGTGAAAAAGTTTTTCCTAATATCCAACCTAAACCTCCCCCACTTGAGATCATTACTCCTTGTTCTGTCATCTGCTACCACTGAGAACAGTCTAGATCCAGCCTCTTTGGAACCCCCTTTCAGGTAGTTGAAAGCAGCTATCAAATCCCCCCTCATTCTTCTCTTCTGCAGACTAAACAATCCCAGTTCCCTCAGCCTCTCCTCAGAAGTCATGTGCTCCAGCCCCCCCAATCATTTTTGTTGACCTCCGCTGGACTCTTTCCAATTTTTCCACATCCTTCTTGTAGTGTGTACTGTGTCCAAAACTGGACACAGTACTCCAGATGAGGCCTCACCAATGTTGAATAGAGGGGAATGATCAAGTCCCTCCATCTGCTGGCAATGCCCCTACTTATACAGCCCAAAGTGCCGTTAGCCTTCTTGGCAACAAGGGCACACTGTCGACTCATATCCAGCTTCTTGTCCACTGTAACCCCTAGGTCCTTTTCTGCAGAACTGCTTCCTAGCCATTCGGTCCCTAGTCTGTAACAGTGAATGGGATTCTTCCGTCCTAAGTGCAGGATTCTGCACTTGTCTTCGTTGAACCTCATCAGGTTTCTTTTGGCCCAATCCTCTAATTTGTCTAGGTCCCTCTGTATCCTATCCCTACCCTCCAGCGTATCTACCACTCCTCCCAGTTTAGTGTCATCTGCAAACTTGCAAAGAGTGCAGTCCACACCATTCTCCAGATCATTAATGAAGATATTGAACAAAACCAGCCCCAGGACCGACCCTTGGCGCATTCCGCTTGAAACCGGCTGCCAACTAGTCATGGAGCCATTGATCACTACCCGTTGAGCCCAATGATCTAGCCAGCTTTCTATCCATCTTATAGTCCATTCATCCAGCCCATACTTCTTTAACTTGGCGGCAAGAATACTGTGGGAGACCGTATCAAAAGCTTTGCTAAAGTCAAGGAATAACATTCATGGCTTTCCCCTCATCCACCAACCCAGTTATCTCCTCATAGAAGGCAATTAGGTTAGTCAGGCATGACTTGCCCTTAGTGAATCCATGCTGACTGTTCCTGATCACTTTCCTCTCCTCTACGTGCTTCAGAATTGATTCCTTGAGGACCTGCTCCATGATTTTTCCAGGAACTGAGGTGAGGCTGACTGGCCTGTAGTTCCCCGGATCCTCCTCCTTCCCTTTTTTAAAGATGGGCACTACATTAGCCTTTTTCCAGTCATCCAGGACCTCCCCTGATCGCCATGAGTTTTTAAAGATTTCCCTTTGGTTGGGAAACAAAAGTCCCAGGCTCACCTGGTGAATGGACTGAAAGACAGACTCAGTTGTCCTTCCAAGGAGTGAAGAGCACATCAGGCTATCCAGGCTACAAAGGGATAGCATCTCCCATTTTCAATACAGTGACAGGGTAAAAGAATCAAATCACACGCTCTCCCCCCTGCCCCCGATTTGCTGCTTGGCTTGTACGAAGCACGCTTACACAAACTGAGCATGCTCAGCAAGACTGTTGAAGCCTGCTGCCCTCACTCTACCCCCCCCCCACGACCCTCCCACTATCAGCGTGTTGTCTCTGCAGCTCGCTATGGCCCCTTTGCAGCAGAGCTGTTATTATCATCAGCTACACCAAGAACCACCTTCAGGTTTTACATCCGAGGGATTAGGAGGATAAATTCAAGATTAGATTAGCACTCATTTACCTGCTTAAGGGCTGCAAAATGAGTGACAGGATGCTACAGTACAGAGCAGCTGTCCCATCATATTCACTCACTTCCTTCCACTGAACCCAATACACGGGAATTTCACTAGGACTAAAGAAAGGGGAGTGGATGATTCTGCTGAAGAACCATTCCTCCCTCTGCATTTTCTCCCCAGTAGGGTTCTGCTTTGGATGGCCCCATCGATCCACAAAGAAAGTACATGCACCGTTTATGTAGTGTGATCAGGAAAAAAAAACTTATGGCAGATAAACTCAAAATTTACTATTTTTGAAAATTAAGGTGCTGCAAACTGTAAAATGCCAAATTTACTTTCATCACACCAAGTGTCACAGAACATTGAACAATTCATATGTTACTTAATGATTTAGGCCTCATCTACGGAAAGTTTTACTTGTATAGTTAGAATCATAGAATATCCGGGTTGGAAGGGACCTCAGGAGATCATCTAGTCCAGGGGTCTCAAACTCAAATGACGACGAGGGTCACATGAGAACTAATACATTGGCCCAAAGGCCGCATTACTGACACCTCCCACCATGCCGCCCTCGGCCCCACCCCCACTCTACCCCTTCCATGAGGCCCCGCCCATTCCCTGCCCCCATTCCAACCCCTTCCCCAAAATCCCCACCCCAACTCGGCCTCATCCCTGCCCCCAGGGGGTACAAGAGGGGTGTGGCATGGGCTCAGGGCAGGGAGTTGGGGTCTGGGATGCAGAAGGGGTGCGGCAGGGGGTCAGGATGCAGAAGGGGTGCGGCAGGGGGCTCAGGGCAGTGGGGGAAGCTGTGCGGGGTGGAGCAGGGGGTTCAGGGCAGGGGGTCAGAGTGCAAGGTGCAGCATGGGGCTCAGGGCAGGCAGGCAGGCAGGGAGCCTGCCCTGCCCCTGCTGCGCATCAGGCCCGAGCCGCTCTAGGTAAACGCGGGGGTGCGCGGCGGGGGGGGGGGCGGGGGGCGCGGCGGGGGGGGGGCACAGAAAATAACCCCGCGGGCCACATGTTTGAGATCCCTGATCTAGTCCAACCCCCTGCTCAAAGCAGGACCAATCCCCAGACAGATTTTTGCCCCAGATCCCTAAATGGCCCCCTCAAGGGTATAGCTATACTGTCAAAACCCTACAAATGCAGACACCGCTAATACCAGAAAAGAGCGCTTTTGCAGAGATACCTGAGAGAAATAAACTAAATTAAACCAGCAAAAGCACTTTTATGCCAGTATAACTTGCATCTACGCTAGGGATTTTGCCAGTGTAGAAAATGTTACAAAACCCCACCCCCACCCCTCTAAACAACATTGCTATGTCAGCTCAAGTTTCTAAATCTGGCCTTGGACTTCTTACCTAACAGTTTTGGGGAACTGAAAGTCAGATTTACCTGTACATTTATTTCTTCTGAATTACAATATGTGGCCATTCAACACATGGTGGGTCTACTCACTCAGAAATTTTGCAGCAATTAGAGCTTGTTTCCAGCAGATGGCACTAGGACCTACCTACCAACTACTACTTAGCATGGACAATCAAATATTTCTAAAAAGACTACAACAGATTAATAATCTGAATACTAATGATTGGGTAATATAGGCCCAAAATGCTTTCCACTGAACTATATGAACTTCCTACTCTGAATGATGATTCAAAATCCATGGAACTGCCAAATTTACTGTTTTGTGAGCAAAGAAATGCATGGGTAAGAAGCAAAATCTCTCTCTCTCTCTCTCTCTCTCTCTCTCTCTCTCTCAAAAGAATGTCTTCAGTTGCATTAATGTGGGATGCAACTAGCAGTGAATTCAGGAAGATTAGGAGAAGGAATATATCCTTGTGTTTCTTCCTCCCCACCCTTAAAACTCTCTCTCGTGCACGCACACACACACACACACACACACACACACACACACCCCTTATGCTGCTTCCCCATCCCTCCTCCCTCCCCCTTCCCCATGACTCTGCTTAACAAATGCTACAACCAGCAAACCTAATATTTTCAGTTCTAATGTTTGGTAAGCAGATGGATCAACTCCATATAATTGATTTTCATATTTCCTTGATTCCCATGCTCACCTTGCAGGAGTTCCCACTGATATTCTAGATTGTGCTTTGAGGTCTGGCAAAGAATTCTTCTTTTGCTGATGGTTCTACTAGGATTTATGAAAAATAATAAATGCTTATCCCATACTCTGTGCACCCTTTCATAATTTATTGTCACAGTAAGTTGCAACAGATTTTTCAGCCTGCTTCAGCAAGTAATTGTATATCAATCACACATATTAAGTTCACTCCACGGGGAAGCTATGTGATTGAATTGTACAGAAGGACGCATTACTCCCTGAGCCTTGTAGAATGAAGAATGCAGAAATGCATTTAGGCACCTTGTTTTTGTGAACTGCACATTATCCATCCACTATTGACTGTGCCCCCTTCAGGCACTCCTGGCCAAAGTTATGGAGGACCAACAATGCTATTTTGATAGATAAAAAGTCTAGGGACATGTAGTGTACTGGCTTCATTAAACCATGTAACACTACATATGGATTACAGGGTGGACCTTTCACCTCCAATAGATGACACATTGTAGCTTGTTTAAAAGGAGCTAGCAATATAAAAGAGGACTGGACAGAGGCTCTCGCAACATCCAAGAACTGGAATTCAAGGCTATTGTTAATTCTATCTTGCAATAGGCTGGCCTCAGGTCTGCTGACAGGCTCTTGAAGGAGTTGGTAACACACAGCAGACTGGAGGGTTCCAGTGTCTCAAACAGCATTCTGTATGCTAATGAAAAATCTGGGCATGTTCCTGAGTATTCTATTTATTTTATTTTTCTTCAATGCTGTTAATAGATTAATTTCTTGTCTGGAATATTCCTGACTTTCCGATATTTCCTTTGCAGCATCAACACTGCTAACTTTCCGCAGAATAGTTCCACAAGGTGATTCATTCCCCATTGCAGCAGGTTTGGTCTGGTTGGCAAATTTCCAGGCCTAAAATTGGCACCAGGACCATTTTGGAGAACAATGGCCTTCTTGGCCAGCATGGAAAGGTTGAGGGGGTAAAATGGAGTTGGGAATACAAATTATTAGTTACATAGCCAGGTCTGGTACAATACTTCCATTACTACAGCTCTGTCATTTTCGTTCTGAAATGTATTTTTCTCTACCTTATTTGCTAAGCACTGATATGAACCAGTCTATATTTGATGTAGGGGCAGGTCCATAGATATGACATATATGTCTAACTACTACACTGACAGGCTCACTGGAAATACAGGCAGATTAGATGGCTCTGATTATATAATCAGAACCAACATACAGTGAAAGAGACAAGTAGGAATATATACCTATAGATTTGGAGGGAGCATTTCTAGTACCCTATTTACATTGCTATTTTCATGACAGGCAATGCCCCCATCACTAGTATGGATTAATGTAGGACCCCCATTTTAAAGTATTTAAGAATATTACATATAGATCAGTATTATTTTAAGTTGATTTTGTTGCTTTCATGTGATAAATTATATTATACTTAAAAACCTAATTTTGTTTGCACATTTCCTATTCCAACAAAATAAATGGGTGATAAAAATACAAATGAATAAAGTGAAGCTTTACTACAACTCTGTAAAATTGCTATCTGGTCAGATCTTGGAGACGAGAATGAAAGAGAAGCATGGATGAGAGGGCCAAGGGAAAGAGGAGCTGAAGAGGATTCCCAGGTTATGAACTTGAGTGGCAGGGAGGATGATGGTACACTTGTTAAGAGGACACCACCAAGTAATGTTCCATTATACACCTCTACCTCGATAGAACGCTGTCCTCTGGAACCAAAAAAATCTTACCACATTATAGGTGAAACCGCATTGTATCAAACTTGCTTTGATCCGCCGGAGTGCGCAGCTCCGCCCCCCCCCCCCCCCCGGAGCACTGCTTTACCGCGTTATATCCAAATTCATGTTATATCAGGTCGCGTTATATCGGGGTAGAGGTGTATTTGTTTTAATATTTTAAGATATGCTACAAAAATATTTTAAAATAATGTTCTCTCAATAATCTCATTTTCTATCTGTCAGATATTGGTTTTGGCCTGTGTTTTAAGCGGAACTGAGACTAACATGGCGATGGTTTAACAACTATTGCTGGGTCTTTGCCATGTCAAAACATTTGTTCTGACCAGCTGATATTACTATCCAAAAAGAGGTGCATGTTTTCGCCCGTCAGTTTATAACCAGGAAGCAGGGTAAAATTTTGGGGCTAAAACCTTTAACTGTCAATGTATAAAACAAGCATGGTAGAAGATGCTTAACTAAGCAGTACTGAAATATTTACTGCAAAGAGAAGGCAAATAGCACAAGCAGCCTAGATTAATAATGTTAGGATTTATTTAGTTCACCTGTAATAATACAATTTTTTCCTAGTCATTGAGGCTGCATTGTTAGATTCCCTGTAACAATGTGAAATCTTTTAAAACGGCTCCATGAGCAAATAAACGTCTGTAAACAGGCAAGTCTATGAAGATCTCACTGGCACAATTCCACAAGATGCCTATTAAAAAGGCCAGTTCTTTTATATCAGAGGCTCTTTGATTTCAATATACACATAAGAATACCTTAAAACACACCAGACCCACAAACTGATATTGTGGTATCAGCCCTTTAACAGCCTGACTTTTTCTAAGGTACAAATGTTATTGTCCATTCATTGCATTTAAATAAATGTAATAACCCCTGAAGCAAAAAGAACCAGTTGTCCTCTACAAGCAAACCAACAAAAGCAAATTCCATCTCAGGCAAGTTATGCAAGGCAAAGAATCGAGTCAGCTTATTCCTGTAGTTTGCGTTATACTTTGTTGGCATTCCCCTTATATCCCAAATCTCAACACAGAGTATTTCCAAGTATTAGGCGTGAAGTCACACCCACAGTTTTTATAGAAAGCCAACATTTTTCCCCATCTTCTTTTTAAAATTCAACCAAAGACTGTAACTGAGCTACTCTGAAATGCCTTCCATGCCATCTGCTGTATTTCAATTTGTTGTTTCTTCACAATGAACACACTTCATGAAAAGCTGTAAGACGAACAGAATGACTAACAAAGCAAAATTAACATTAAAAAAAAAAACACCCCACACAAATATTTTCATATAGATTCCCTCCTTCATCCTCACCAATAGGAAAGCGCACTGGAATAACTTACAAATAGCACTCTAGGTACAGTTTTCTGTTTTTCCCCCAACTATATTGTGGGTTTCAAACAAACTTTAGCCAGATTCTTCGGGACATGACATAAGCAATGCATTTAAAACATCCAGCCAATTAGAGCTACCTTTATAAACCTAAAACCAAACACATGGTTCTTAAATACCCACTGTGAATTTTATACTACCATTGGCAGTGGAATTATCCATACACCGCAACACTCTTCAGAAGACAACAAAATAACTTTTTCCCCCTTTTTCCTGTGAGCACACATACGGAAAGCCATAAGGAAATAGTAGAGATTGATCCTGTACCAAATTCTACAACTGGTTGATACATGTCTAGGGTGACCAGATAGCAAGTGTGAAAAATTGGGACAGGAGGTGGGGGGGGGATAATAGGAGCCTATATAAGAAAAAGCCCCAAATAGCAGGACTGTTCCTATAGAATCAGGACATCTAGTCACCCTATACATGTCACTACAGTAACTCCTCACTTAAAGTCGTCCTGGTTAATGTTACGTTGATGATCAATTAGAGAACATGCTCGTTTAAAGCTGCGCAATGCTCCCTTATAACGTCGTTTGGCAGCCGCCTGCTTTGTCCACTGCTTGCAGAAAGAGCAGCCCATTGCAGCTGGCTGCTGGGGGCTTGGAACCAGGGTGGACCGGCAGCCCCCCTATCAGTTCCCCACTCCTCTAAGTCCCCTGTGCTGCAGCCGCCCACAGGCTATCAATTGCTGGCAGTTCAGCTGTCCCTCCCCTCACTCCCATGGGCTGCTCCTGCCCTCTGTCTTGGAGCTGGTCCCGGGAGCCTCCTGCTTGCTGGGCGGAGGGAGAGGGGGGAATAGGAGGGCTAATATCAGGGTGTCCTCCTCCCCCCTGCTCCTGCCCCCCCCACTTACCCCCATCTCCATAGAGCGGAGGGGACACGACAGGGCTCAGGATGGAGGGAGCTACTGTCTCAACTTGCTGATCTACTTAAAAAGGCAATGTACTTAGAGTGGGGTCAGAGTACTTAAAGGGGCAATGTGCATCTCTCTCTCTCTCTCTCACACACACACACACACACACACACACACACACACAGGATGTGTGTGTCTGTCTCTGCCTGCCATGCTGTCTCTCCTTCCTCCATCTGTGCTGCCTT
The DNA here is from genome assembly GCF_011386835.1 of Chrysemys picta bellii. Classification (NCBI taxonomy): domain Eukaryota; kingdom Metazoa; phylum Chordata; order Testudines; family Emydidae; genus Chrysemys; species Chrysemys picta. The sequence goes on from NC_088798.1 coordinate 9,788,444, forward strand.
GTAGAGCGTGAGGCTACATTAACAACTATGTGTTAACCTTTGAGGGCTCAGCCGAGTGCTAGTTCATCATTTAGCAGTAAGGCATTCCCTGGGAAATATTCCACCCTCTGACTCCACCAAGCTTCACAATCATCATTGCTGTGTACAGTATTAAATATAATATAGTCTTTTGTCTGGTGAAAAAAAAGTTTCCCTGGAACCTAAACCACCCCCCCGCCCCCCATTTACATTAATTCTTATGGGGAAATTGGATTTGCTTAACATCGTTTCACTTAAAGTCTCATTTTTCAGGAACATAACTACAACATTAAGCGAGGAGTTACTGTATTTGGAAGTAACACATGCAATATCCAGTTAAAGTCCTCCCTCAGCAATCCACTCATTGAGTTTCAAAAATGGATGCATTTTACAGAATTTTTATAGTTCTGTATCAAAGGAAGTATTTGAACATACTTGTCTGAACGCAAGAGGAAGCAGTTGACCCATCTTCACCCAAGACTGAACTCCACTTGCAGGGACTCCCTTTAAGGCCAGTACCAGCCCTTTTATCAGCCCAGCAACTATGGTCCTTTTATACAGAGGGGGAAAAGGGCAGGAGAAAAAACAGAAACACCTATTCACAACCCATTCTTACAGAAGGAAAAGTGAATAGAAGCCTGTTTTTATGTACCATGCGGAATGAACCCCTGAAGAGGGGTACCACAGCTTTTTAAGTTAATGCCTCCCAACTTCCTGGGTAAGGGAAGAAAAGGTGCTCTTATGCCACCATACAGTGATCCACTTTCTGGAATCCTAAAAAATTAAACTAGGCAGCAGTAAGGAAAAAAAACAAAAAACAGAGCTATATAGTGCAAAAGTGGTGCCTGAAAAATATATCTGTGCATTCAACCACCACATTTCCCCAGGCATTTTTATTTTTCCTCTCCTGAATTACTTCACATAAAATTTTAACATTTAAGTCAAGAAGTATAGAAAGGGGAGGGCTATCTTGTGACAAGATACTTTACTTTTAGCTTACAATCACTTCATTGTATAGTATGCCAGTTCTAAATAAAGATCAAAAGTACAGTCGTGCTGACAAGTTATGGCATGAGATAACTCAGAAAAGTACATAGGGTATTAAGAAGTATCGCACAATAATTCCCCTTTTACTAAATGGTGCGACAACATGACATACAATCTGTGACAATAACTGCTAAATTACCTTAACCTGGATCAATACAGTATCTTGTCAAACAAACGCACACTTAAAACCATTAAAATAATACTAAGAGTCTGGCTTCAAATCATGAAAACAAGGTAATTCAGAGTTGAATGCTGAAATCCAATCCTCAATCTGTTCCAGTCTCCCCAAACCGTGGATGATTATACATACTGTACCACATGGGGTGGGGCTGTAATCCAGAGTATGGTTGCCAAGTGTCCGGTTTTCAACTAGAATGCCCAGTTGAAAATGGACCTGGGTCGCTCCGGTCAGCACTGCTGACTGGGCCGTTAAAACTCAGGTTGGTGGCGCAGAGGGGCTAAGGCAGACTCCCTGCCTGCCCTGGCTCCACGCGGCTCCTGGAAGCAGCCAGTATGTCCCTGCGGCCCCTACGTGGGGGTGGGGGCCAGGGAGGCTCTGCACGCTGCTTCTGCCCCAAGCACCAGCTCCACAGCTCCCATTGTCTGGAAACCGCGGACAACGGGAGCTGCAGGGGTGGCACCTGTGGAGCCTTCCTGGCCTCCCCTCTGCAGAGTGGCTGCAGGGATGTGCCGGCCATTTCCAGGAGCCACCTGAGATAAGCACCTGAGGTAAACCCTAACCCAGGGTATGTCTTCACTACCCGTCGAATCAGCAGGTAGTAATCCATCTATCAGGGATCGATTTATCGCGTCTCATCTAAACACGATAAATCAATCCCCGAACACGCTCTCCGTCGACTCCAGAACTCCACCAGAGCGAGAGGCAGTAGCAGAATCGACGGGGGGAGCCGCGGCCGTCAATCCTGCGCCGTGAGGACCCGAGGTAAATCGATCTAAGATACTTCGACTTCAGCTATGCTATTCTCGTAGCTGAAGTTGCGTATCTTAGATCGACCCAACCCCCCTTGTGTAGACCAGCCTCCAGAGGCATTCAAGGGCAGATTAAGGATGGATGTTAGTGTTTAAAAAAAATAAATCTACAAATTGAAGTGTTCAAAATATGGTATGGTACCACACACACACACACACACACACTCACACTCACACACACACACACACGTCTTTAGATATGGATTTATGTGGAGTTTTGACCTGGCTGACCCACATGAGCTCTGGGCTCTGTGGTTACCAGTCATAGGGCAGTAATCTTACAAAACAGTAAGTTATTTGTGATGTAGCACAGTATCTGCAAAGATACTTTCCAAGTGTAATAACGTCAACTGAATTCATCCCATCCCCCACCCACATATATCCAGCATGATTAAGCAAGTGATTCATCACTAGTCAAATATACATTCATAAAATTAGTACCATTTTAAGTTCAAACAGAGTTACAAAGAACTATTAGTTAACTATTTTTAGATATTTAAAAACACTAATTACAAATTAATTTAAGTTTTAAAATGAGTTTTAAGACATTTGGTCCAGACTTGAATGTTGCAGGGCAAAGTAATGCTAAGTAGAAATCTTCATAGCACATGTATGAGCCACTGAAACTACGTATTAGTGATGGAAATGTTTTGGGGGGTTTTGTGGGGAGAGGGTAAGGTGAGGAGAGATACACTTAGGTATAGTACTGCTATAATCTCAGGTGCTGCTTTTTGGGTATGCTCAGAGCACAAAGAACTCTCTATTACAAGAAACAGATTAGTTTCTCCATCAAAAGAAATCTACATTTATTAGTCCTGCTGCTTGTTTGATGACTATGCATTTCTTGTTGGCAGACGTACAAGGAAAACAGAAGTAAAGGAGTTCATTTCAGTAGTCACTAAATTCCATCCATTATTTAGACAGGAGACACATGCTGCTTACATTATATGTTACATACGTTACTTCATAATGTTGATCCCAGAGTTCTACCTAAGGAAGGCTGATCAATCCAGCTGTCTTTCAGGCCACACATTAAAACTCCATATGCTACTTAACAGCCAAAACAGGCAATATGTGAGTATGCAAAACACTGTCTTACACCACCTGACTTACCTATTCACAATTCTTATGCGTTGATAATCCAGAACTAACTTGTTATTCCATGGTGTCAAAGGCAAGCTTCTTCCAGAATCTCAGGGTTACATTTAAATCACAAAGTGTGTACAGTAGAACCTCGGAGTTATGATCACCTCGGGAATGGAGGTTGTTCATAACTCTGAAATGTTCGTAACTGAACAAAATGTTATGGTTGTTCTTTCAAAAGTTTACAACTGAACATTGACTTAATACAGTTTTGAAACTTTACTATGCAGAAGAAAAATGCTGCTTTTAACCATCTTGATTTAAATGAAACAAGCACAGAAACAGTTCCCTGACCTTATCAAGTCTTTTTTTTTTTTTAAATAAACTTTCCCTTTATTTTTTAGTAGTTTATGTTTAATAGAGTACTGTACTTGGGGGTTTTGTGTGTGTTTCTTGTTTTTAGTCACTGCTGCTGCCTGATTGTGTACTTCCAGTTCCAAATGAGGTGTGTGGTTCACCAGTCAGTTCATAACTCTGGTATTCGTAACTCTGAGCTTCTACTGTATACAGAAAAGGTAGTTAAATATTTCATGCAGGAAATAATCATTTTACTACTTTGGAAACTGACAAACACTGCAAAATAGCCATTAAATTACTAGATTTGAGGGAGATGGAAAATATGGAATCACTTTTAGATAGTGAAGACATATTATACTTTCAACAGGAAGGAGAAGGATGTTCATTCACACACAGGCTGGTGGACACTTTGCTCAGCTCTATGCAGCTATACCTATACATCAGTTTTCCCATCTGGGGAGAATATTTATTTACTTTCTTCCTTCATTCCATCCCTCCCTTCCTCTTTCCCTCATATGGTGAGATGAAAATTAGTTCTTTAGCTGAAATCAGTAAATCCTCAAATTTCACATGAAACGGGGTGGGGGGGGTGGAGAGAGAGTACCAATAAGCAAACAAAGTAGGGATCTAGAACTGCTGAGATCTTAACTGTTTTATAGGAAACTTCCTTTTACTCCTTTTCCTTCCTTTCTTATAGGCCAGCAAAATTCTTGTCCCCAGAATAACTGACATGTATTTGCAGTGTTTGGGAGAATCACAGCCTCTACTTCACAATTTACTTTTGAAATACAATGTAAACAAAAACATATTGCCACTATTCTGGGGGAAAGAACCTTTTTGATCTGCCCTATAGGCAGGGTGGAGAAAGACAGTAAGAGGGAAGGTGAGGGAGAGCGGAGGAAAGAAGGAACAAAAAAAATTTAACACATTTTTATAGTTTCCTTTAATTTAAAGAGAGACTACATAATTTTAAATCTCAGTATAATTATATATAATTCAATAGTAGCAGCAATATTACAGGCTAATATATTTAAAGGCCTTTGATACCAGAGCCAATGTGAACACCTCAGATGATTAGTTACCTTGTAAACCCAGCAGCACTTTCAAATTGTTAAACAAGATATGAAAATAAGACAGACTGCATATTGCTGCCCAATAGGAAAGTTTGAGTCCATCTATACACTTAAGAACAGCCATACTGGGTCAGATCCAAGGTTCATCTAGCCTAGTATCCTGTCTTCAGACAGTGGCCAATGCCAGGTGCCGCAAAGGGAATGAACAGTACAGGTAATCATCAAGGATCCATCCCCTGTTGCCCATTCCCAGCTTCTGGCAAACAGAGGCTAGGGATACCATCCCTGCCCAACCTGGCTAATAGCCATTGATGAACCTGTCCTCCATGAATTTATCTAGTTCTTTTTTGAATGCTGTTATAGTCTTGGCCTTCACAACATCCCTCTGGCAAGGAGTTCCACAGATTGACTCTGCATTGTGTGAAAAAATACTTCCTTTTGTTTCCTTTTGTTTGCCTAGTTCTTGTGTTATGAGAAGGAGTAAATAACACTTTCTTTACTTTCTCCACACCAGTCATGATTTTATAGACCTCTATCATATTCCCCCTTTAGTTGTCTCTTTTCCAAGCTGAAAAGTCCCAGTTTTATTAATCTCTCCTCATATGGCAGACACTCCATACCCCTAAACATTTTTATTGCCCTTTTCTGAACCTTTTCCAATTCCAATATATCTTTTTTGAGATGGGACGACCACATCTGCACACAGTATTCAAGATGTGGGCATCTCATGGATTTATATAGAGGTAATATCATATTTTCTGTCTTATTATCTATCCCTTTCTTAATGATGCCCAACATTCTGTTCGCTTTTTTTGCTGCCGCTGCACATTGACTGGATGTTTTCAGAGAACGATCCACAATGACTCCAAGATCTCTTTCTTGAGTGGTAACAGCTAATTTAGACTGCATCATTTTATATGTATAGTTGGGATTTTGTTTTCCAATGTGCATTACTTTGTATTTAGCAACACTGAATTTCATCTGCCATTCTGTTCCCAGTCACCCAGTTTTGTGAGATCCTTTTTGTAGCTCTTCGCAGTCTACCTGGGACTTAACAATCTTGAGTAATTTTGTATCATCTGCAAATTTTGCCACCTCACTCTTTACCCCTTTTTCCAGATCATTTATGAATATGTTGAATAGGACTGGGCCCAGTACAGACCCCTGGGGGACACCACTATTCATCTCTCTCCATTCTGAAAACTGACCATTTATTCCTACCCTTTGTTTCCTATCTTTTAACCAGTTACCAATCAATGAGATTCCTTTCTATACCTTCCCTCTTATCCCATGACTGCTTACTTTGCTTAAGAGCCTTTGGTGAGGGACCTTGCCAAAGGCTTTCTGAAAATCTAAGTACACTATATCCACTGGATCCCCCTTGTCCACATACTTGTAGACCCCCCTCAAAGAATTCTAGTAGATGGGAAATCATGCCTCACCAATTACAAAAACCATTTTGACTATTCCCCAACAAATTATGTTCATCTATGTGTCTGACAATTTTGTTCTTTACTATAGTTTCAATCAGTTTGCCCATACTGAAATCAGGCTTACTGGCCTGTAATTGCTGGGGTCACCTCTGGAGCCCTTTTTAAAAATTGGCATCATATCAGCTTCTGTACCAAATGACTGGAGGATAGCTAATTTAAATGATAGGTTACAGACAACAGTTACTAGTCCTGCAAACACCTTGCAGAGATGTTTCTTAAGACCCTTTCCAGGGAAAACAGGAAAATGTTGCACTAGAGGAATATTTTTAAGAAATCAAACCTGGTTTCAATAAACTCCCAAACAACCTATGAAAATAACCCCTTAGGGATTCTGCCTTGCTCTGGTTGGAAGAGATGGCAGTTAAGAAAAAGACTACAATGTAAAATTGACCAAGAATGCAAACCTATACATTGTGTCCAATATATAAAAATGTCTTTATTTTTATAAAGAAGGTAGCTTATAACCTCTCTTTTACAACAAAAGCAAAGAACTTGGAAAGAAAGTAGGTGATCAATTCCAGAAACAAAATGCCTCTCTGTGCCTAATATATGGTCTAGTTATTTATTCTGTGTTTGTATCTAGAGGTCCTAAACAAGATATATGGCAATCTAACGATGAAGATGTTTGGAAAGCAGATTACATATGGGAAAACTGAGCCAGTGAGGTAAAAATCATTTGATTGAAGCCAAAAGGATTGTTAATATAAGAACTAGATTTACAACCCAGAAACTCCTGATTCAGAGTCCAAGACTGAAGCCATTACAGTATACTTCCCTCCAATCCGCTCACTAATTCTACGTGTATTGCTACACAAGATAGTGTAAATATCGAGACCCACACAAGTATACCAAATAGGCTTGCAACAATGAAAACTGTTATGGACTGCAAATATAAGTAACAGATTGGGTTTATTATTGTTGTTGGGTTTTTGTTTGTTTGTTTGTTTGTTTTAACTTCTAAAGGTATGTGCATGTATTCCACTGGCACAATATCACAATACCTTTTCAACAACCTATAAAACCATACATTGAGAATACTGGTATTTATTGATTTTTTTACTCATCACTGCACAAACATTTTTCACATTACAAAATACATTTTACAATAAGACCTTCAGTTTATGAAAGTCAGATGGCTCAAGGGATTGATAATGCAGTACAGTAGAACCTAAGACTTATGAACACCAGAGCCCCAGATTTGAGCCCAGGTTAGAAAATTCTTAATGCAGAGTTAAGAATCAGTGTAGACACTCAAGCCCTGGGCTCTCTAACACAAGTCAGCTGACTTGAGTCCCACTAACCCCGGGTTTACATTGCAGTATAGACATACTCAAAGACCAAGTCAGCCTGTCACTATTAAAGGTGGTCCTCCCACAGCAGTGTTAATGCACGCTGTTGGGGTGACATAAAGCAGGGGTTCATGTACCCATGGGTATATGCAGAGGTCTTCCGGAGGTATATCAACTCATCTAAATATTTACCTCATTTTACAACAGACTACATAAAAAGCACTAGCGAAGTTAGTACAAACTAAAATTTCATATAGACAATGACTTGTTTATACTGCTCTATATACTACACACTGAAATGTAAGTACGAGATTTATATTTCAGTTGATTTAGTTTATAATTATTTGATAAAAATGACAAAGTAAGCAATTTTTCAGTAATAGTGTGCTGTGACACCTTTCTATTTTTAGATCTGATTTTGTAAGCAAGTAGTTTTTAAGTGAGATGAAACCTGGAGGTACGCAAGACTCCTGAAAGGGATACAATAGTCTGGAAAGGTTGAGAGCATAAAGGAAGCTGAAATAAAGGAAGCTGTTGGTTACTCAGTACCTGGTGCTGTCGATAGAGGGCTTCAGTTCAGAGTTGCCAACATGGCCTTCTCATTTGCTTTAGTTTCACATATTTGTGCGCACACACGCACACACACACAAGTGATATCTACAATTGATTATACATTCATTTTGCCATATCTTCAAAATATAAAATTATACACACATAGCATACTTCTCTACTTGTAATGGAAGCATTCAGTAGTAAAATAATACAGAAAGGTGCTATAGAGATGAGCGAAACAAGAGATAGCATACTGTGCATTGCTGCAAATGGTTAGTGGGGGAAGACAAGAAGTCTCCATCCCCCGCTCACCAGCTGAGCTTAAATTTCAGCACTTGCACTCCCTGGAGAACAGGCACAGCTCCTTCAGTAGTCGTAATGTGTAGGGCACTTTAAAGAGTGGAAAGCAAGCAGGGACAAAATTATTTCTTCCCCTCACACCAGCCCACAAAGTTAGCTGGGCACACAGAGGGCATATGCTGCCCTCCAAAAAAAGGGTGTAACCATTGATGTTCTCCCCTTGTGGGCTGGGGAACTCAGAGAAGAGTTCTGACGGAATTCCTGCTAGTGATATCTCCATGAAGCAGTCATGGCCAGTGCTTATGTACTGAGTCCCCAGAAAGAAAAGTGCTTGTCAGACACGAAGAAAGGTCAAAATAGCACAAGCAGCTAATGTGGCCAATTATTTAGGGTTACCATTCGTCCGGATTCCCCCGGACATGTCCGGCTTTTTTCAGTTAAAAATAGCGTCCGGGGGGGGAATTTGTCAATGTCCGGACTTCCCCCCCCACCCCATGCAGAGCGTGCGGGGCTTACAGGGCAGCCGGCCGGATGGTGCCACTCGCACGGGGCTCCGGCAGCCAAAGCCCTTCCTCCACTTCCCCCCTCCTCTCTCCTGCAACTTGACACCACTCCCCTCCTCTCTCTCTCCCCCTCCCCCCCGCCCTGCATTCACAGATCGGCCTCCGGCAGTCTGGAGCGTGGAGCCTGCTCCCCTCCCCCGCTGCCGAGCACGCTGCTCTGCAGCACAGTAAGAGGGCCGGGGGTCAGAGAAGCGGCAGGGAGGTTCTGGGGGGGGGGGGGGGGGGAAGTCAAGAGACAGGGAGCAGGGGGAGGGTTGGATGGGTCAGGAGTTCGGGGGGGGCTGTCTGGGGGTTGGGGGTGTAAGGTTTTGGGCAGTCAGAGTACAGGTGGGGGGGGTCTCAGGAGGGGGCAGTCAGGGGACAAGGCGTGGGGGGGAGGGTTGGAGGTTCTGAGGGGGCAGGAAGTGGGAGGGAGTGGAAAGGGCAGGGGCGGGGCTAGGGCAGGACAGGGGCAGGGCTAGGGCGGGGCTCCTCCCGTCCTCTTTTTTGATTGTTGAAATATGATAACCCTACAATTATTATACATCTGTCATTACGCTTGAGCCTCTAGGTCAGCAGGTGACAGAAAGACCAAGTCTTAAAAAATGGTACCCGTGCAACAACAAGTCATTATTGCAATAATACAAAGTGAAGCAGCTGTCATGGCATTCGGGGCTGGAGAGGGAAGATCAGATAGCTCCCCTTCTTAGTGGTCTGAGGAGAGGCAAGTGGATCAGCCCTTCCCACAATAAACAAGCAAGGGGAGCCCACAGTACCTAAGGCACACTGAGCCCTCCACAAAGATTTCACGCATTTCACAGCAGAGTGGAACCATTTAAAATCCTGGAAATCATGACTTACATCACATCACATGGAGGATTTGTAAAACAACGTTTGAAAGTGTTCTGCTATTACAACTTTAGATTAAAATTTATAATGAAACTAATTTATACATTTTTTTTCAATGCCACTACTGGTAAGTATCATTTAAAAATTCACAAAAAAACTGTTATAAGCAACAACAAAAATTGAAAATTAAGGCCCTCATCCCACAAACACCCAGGAAGATATGTAATTTTACTCCCATCTATAGTCCCATTTTGACTACATCTGTGATTAAAGTTAAGCATGTGCAGAAGAGCTTGCATAAAAGAGGCTAAAATTGTATTTTTACTTTAAAAATTTCTCAATGATATAAAAGCTGTCATGTCAAAACACAATAGCTTCGGTACTAACTATGGAAGTAGTTTAGACTTTCTATCCATTAACTAAGTTACTGTAAACTTTCTTTAAAAAATACTCTCTCTTTCATGCCAGAGCAACTTCACAGACACAAGGAGCAGTACAGCATCGCTATTCATTCCTGTCTATGGCTCGTTCCTCTGTTAAGCCTAGCCTGGTCATGACACATAGTCCTACTAACTAGTCAGTGGTCAGCCTCCTGGTCGGACTGACCTCAAGTGTGTTTGCATTAGTTTCTTTAGTATCCCATCATCTATTTGTCTTCTGCAGTGTCCCCATTATTGTAATCATTTCAACTGCAGCCAGTCCCATACCCTGATTTCAGTTCCTATTCTCCTTTTAACTTCTTCATTTGTCTTCAAACAATGAGTAGAGAGGAATGATTTAAAGAACTCTTATCTCTATTGCCCCCAGCCTTTTGATGACTGTTTAATTTAATGCAGCTGCTTTCAGATCATGACACAGAGTAATACTGGTAGTACAGTGGTTTGATAAGTTTTCACTCTGGTACCAAACGTCATGTTTACATCAGTCCATAATTTTGTCAATTTCTGTGCAACATGTGCCGCTAAGGCACATCTCCTTTTAACCTCATACTTGATAGAGCTGTCAGCACCAATCAAGCTTCATAGGTACACATAAGAGTCCACTTGTTCTATGACTTCACCGCTACCACATTTCAACACTTTTTCTGTTGCCCCTTTTCCAAGATGCAACTACTTGGTCAACTTGGAATTTACTGTAAGTCCAAGTCTGCTAACCTTGGAAAACTGGTTTAATCAACAGTATCATTATTAGACAGGTTGCACCGAATATTAGGGAATAAGGTGCCATGAACCAACAGTACCTAGAAGAAGGAAAGCTGATTTCAAAACAGGACAGACAGAACCCACTTAGACTTTTCACACAAGACTGTCAAGAGAAGAACGGATTTCAAATCCAAGCAGTTCAAACTCGTTAGCCTTACGAACCAAGTGGACTAAAGTAGAACTATTGATACTTATTCTGAGTAGGCCAGCAGACTATGACATGGTATTCCTGTGACCTAAATAGGATGGATTGGCCTAACAAACCATTAGATCCAAAACTCACTTACTATACAAACAGTATAGCAAGCCAAACTGATTTATAGATTTCAATGCCAGCCCAACAAATGGAAAGGGTCACAGATTTTGGATAACAGCTAAACACAATATAGGCATTGCAAGCTGGAATGTTAATTATTCACCCCAGGCCAGACTGAGCTAGTATCAGAGAGTTAAGGAAGTTACAAGCTCCTCTTGCTGCCATACAGGAGACATGTTGGCTGGGTAAAGGAGAGCTGACAGTTGGAAGTTACACTTCTCTTTACTTGTCATTCAAATGGACAAGCAAAGTGCAGAGATTTGGTTGCTAGAGCAGTGGCAAGAGAACAGTTATGTCAATGAACAGGTGGTCGGAGGAGATTGTCATAGCAAGGTGTTTGAGGTTTGTTTGTTTTATTCCTAACAGGCCAAAATTTTCCAATATAAGAGCCTAAAGTGAGGCTGCTCAAGCGTGACAGAGTCATGCTGGAACTCTCCGAAACGCCATTCTGGCACTTTTTTTGGCGGGGTGAGGGGGGGGAAGGGAGAGAGAGAATCTGGAACAATATTCTGGTATTTCCAATACTCTCACTTACGAGTATGTTCCAACGCTTCTTTTTTAGGACTGGAGCACTGCTCTAAAGCCACATTTCGGCACCTGTAGGTGGCATTTTCAGACGCAATTTAGAAACACAAGTCCCACTGACTTCAAACCATGATGGAAAAGTATAGCCTGGTCGAAGCATAGACTGGTCCAAGCATTTCTGCTTTCTTGACTTGGGGAAATTCAATACACCTCAGAAGGTGGTGCTGGCTGTAAATATAGCACTGGGTCTTTGTGTTCTTCTCATAATAGAGATGTTATTGAGCCCTTGGAACTTGTCTCTTACAATACATGAGGATTATAGTGTGAAACTTCTTGGTTTTAAAAAACAAAACAAAAAAAACCCTCTCTATAAATATCTACAATTCTTCTGACAACTAGGGACCTAAAGAAACAAATTGCTAAAGTGGATTTCTTTTGCTTAAGATTATAAAGTGGGAACAAAGTAAAGAACTAGCAAATAAACATCTAATTTACAATTTTTAAATAAAAAAATATTAAATTATGGGTTTTATCCACGCTGTTTCACAGAAGAGTAGGGAAGTAAAAGCTGCTGCAACTGCCTCCAAATGAGGCAGAGAACAAACTGGAGCTGCAGCATAAGAAAGAATCTATCAAAGGTTGACAAAAATCTTCAAGTTTCTAATTGGTCAGCTTCTGCTTAGGTAGGGGACAGTCCAAAGTATGGGAGACAGATGCTACACATCATGATAGGGAGAACAGAAAAAACATTTGTTTTAGAAGTTTCTTAAATGAATCTAAAGAAACTTTTTCCTAAGTCATAACACCATGATTTAAAAGCCTGCTATCAAACAGCCTGCCACAACTAGAAACAAGAGCTGAATCTACTGGAAAGGGGAGATCCCAGATTTTAAATAAAGCCTTCATGCCCAACATAGTCCAAGGCTGAATATGGTCACACTCATACCATAGACCAATGCAATGCCGAAATAAACACATTTTTGATGCAGAGTTTCTGTTTGAGTGTTTAAAATTCAAGAAAGCTGCTCAGCGGTTTGGAGTATCTGAAGAACAGCATTAGTTCGGGGAGGGTGTCAAAGATGTAAGTTAAATCATATGGATCTCACCACCACAATATATAGATACACACACCACTTCCCCAACCACAGAAATGCAGGCAGCTGAGGCATGGAATGTAGCAGCTGCTTAATACCGCACACCTACACTGTCCCACACTAAAGAAAAATCCTGTGTCAATTTTAAACTGCACAGGTAAATTGGGAAGGCAAAATGTAACTAACCAAACTAATATTTGCAAGAGTCAAGCCCTAGTAATCTGGGGAATGAAGGCTCAATGGGATCTTTGATGCCAGAAGTTGTTAAAAGTTTTAATGTGACCTAAAGCTACATTCACACACAGATCAAAGGCACTATTGCTTTTATTTAAATGTTTAAGTGACAGAATTTGAGGCAGATTAATATATTTCTGAAGAGAAACACAGAAAGGTAAGATGATTAAAATAACATCTGAAAGCAGCGACAGTCAGTGGAAATCTCCACTGGCAACCAATGGTGAAACAGAAAGACCACTCAAGTGCATGTTACACACCACCTGCTATTGCTGCAATTGGTGGGAGAAGACAGCAGTCCTCACAAGTCCATCAGTTCCCATCAAGTTATGCAAGGATCTATTACAAGTGGTATCTTTGGAGATTTTATAGTTTCTAAATGTAGTTATTTTTTAAGTCTCAAACATAGAAAAAAATTAATTCATAGTTTAAAAGTTAGACACTTATTTCAGAATGGTTCATTTTTTATTTAACTAGACCTCCCTCAAAATATTAGCTCGATCTTTTATTGAGCATCTTAATTCAAGCTCTTTCTTTTTAATTGTCTACTAATGAAAAGCACTACATAAGAGTTAGGCATTATTATTCTAATAAATAGATCTATTAGGAGCATCCAGCCATCATCTTCCATTTCACAGAATTAAAATGACTTGAAACTATACACACCCTCAAATTAAAAAAAAAAAAAAAATCATACATTCCAACAGGATACAGCTCCTCCAATGCTCATCAGACAAAGCTCCAGCTATCTGTCTATAAGCCATTTAACGAGTTATTTATGCCCTTAATAAAAAAGGCTAAACAAAGGCCAACAGAGAGAGCAATAAAACTTACAAATAAAGATTTCTGATAAGCAGCAACAAGAAAAACACCAATTTTCCATTCAGGAATCCCATCCATAACTGGAAGTACAAGAGAAAAAGAAGTTGCAAAATCGAAGTTCATCTTTTCCAATTCAGATCTTTTAATTCATTCCCGGTAGAAAGTCAAGGTCTTTCTCTTTAAAACAGTAAAAATAAGCTTAAGAGAGCATTCTTTATATATAGTATTTATCTGACCCTCCTACAAAGTCAGTTTTTAAAAGGAGTACTGTTTAAAAGAAAAACTGCAAAGAGAAATACTATTAAGTTAGCCATAAATATACTACAGGTGTGGAACTGAAGCATTATAAAAACAGGTGTTAAAAACCACACGTTTTTTCTTTCCCAGAGCACAGAACAGTTTTTGTCAGCTGATTCTTGGAAGTCATGTAAGAGAGGAACTGCAAGTCATCACATTTACAGGTGCACTAAACCACTGTTTTACTGCAATTACACTGTGCTTTGAACCACTGCCAGCAGAAGGAATAAAAGAAGTTAAATACAGCAGCGAGGCACATATTTCTGCATATAGAAAAGCCCACTTTAAAAATGTATTTTTAAAATAGAGATGATCACTTCCATTTTGTGAGTTTTTGAAATTTATGAACATCACATTTATTCTGAAATAGCTATGTGAACTTAGAAAAATGAACCCACTATATTGATGAAACTGTAGTCTTTTTTAGAGCTAGATACTATTATGTTAAGTGGCGCATACATTACAATTTCTATTAAAAATTAAAAAAAAAACCTCTCCCCGTGTTGAGATGGTATGGGTTCCACAGCACCTAATTGTACAAGGTGGTTAATTTCCTGTTGTAACAGGGTGCTCCTGAGAGGGGTCCCTAAAGAGGGACAGGGGTGGGGGAAGGGTTAGGTGGGATAGAAATAAAAGGGATTGGAGTAGCCCTTCTGGATAATCTCTAAAACCCATTTGTCTGTTGTGATAGTGTTCCAGACTGGGTAGTATGGTGACAGACAGTCTCCGAATGAGCGAAGGATCATTTCTGGTTCCGGAGCCAGAGAGCGTAAAGGCCTTTTGCCTTCGACCACACCTTCAAAATGACTGCCTAGAGGTGGATTGTTGAGATGTCGAAGGCTGATCTTGGTTCTGTCGACATCTGTTCTGTCTCTGTTTATGCCGTTGGTCAAACTGTCTTTGGGGCTGAGAGGATGGCGTAGACCGGAATCTCTGGTTATAAAACTTGCCTTGTTTTTTTTTTTGGTTGCAGATACTTAGATGCCCAGGGTTTTTAAGGTCGCCCTTGAATCCTTTAGGGTGTGTAAAAACATCCGTTTTGTCTGCAAATAGTTTTTGACCCTTGAAGGATAAGTCATCGACTGTTGCCTGGACTGCCCTTGGGAACCCAGAGAGATGGAGCCAGAATGCACGGCGCATGACCACAGCTGTTACGATGGATCGTGCTGCCGTGTCTGCAGAGTCAAGGGACGCTGTAGGGCCATCCTGGAGATGAGGGACCCTTTGGAAATGTTCAGATATGTGACCCACAATGTTATGTATCAGGGGGTAGCCGTGTTAGTCTGTATCTACAAAAACAACAAGGAGTCTGGTGGAACCTTAAAGACTAACAGATTTATTTGGGCATAAGCTTTCGTGAGTAAAAAGCATAGCATCCAAAGAAGTGAGGTTTTTACTCACGAAAGCTTATGCCCAAATAAATCTGTTAGTCTTTAAGGTGCCACCAGACTCCACAATGTTATGTGGGCCGCATCCAATACTACCTGTATGGCCCTGAGGATGTCACATGAGTCGCAGCTCTATGCTAACTGGGCCGCAAGCAGCCCGCATTGAGCCGCAGGTTGAAAACCATTGCCTTATATTGTTATATATTGCCCGTGACCTGTCCGTGACTTTTACTAAAAATATCCATGACAAAATCTTAGCCTTACCCATAGATTATAGATTTGCCAGGGCCCAGGCCACTGACCCTGTGGCCACATGCTTGCAGGTTGGCTCTGGGAAAATCTTGCTGGCTATCCAGGTGATGGTTGATTGCTGGTGGCCACCAACTCCTCGCTCTCAGAGCCCCAGGAGGAATGATCTTCCTCTGGTGACCACGGTGGCACCACCATAGGGTAGGCTTCCCCACTATGTCTGCCGGTCTCATGCCTGCCAATCAAGGAGTGGTATTGGGACCCCAATGAGCCAGGCCACCTATACAGCGACCAGCAGCGCTGCTCATAGGCCGGGTAATAATTCAGAGAACAGTGTCACCCACTTCAGGAACTGTGTGCAAGCTCCAGTGACTGGGAGCCCGGCCATTTTCTATGACGCTCCGGAGACTGGCATCGAGATTCCAGCAACCAGCATCTGGGCTCTGGCAACCGGCATTGCTCTGAAAAACGGCGCCAAGACTCCAGAGAGTGCCAAGGATGCTCTGGTGAGCAGCGCCTGGGAACCAGGGAGCGGCACCTTTCAGGTGACTGCTGCTGGAATTCCGGGGACTGGTGGCATGCCTCTGTGGCCCGGTACCACAGATCTGGTGGCTGATATCTGGATCCCCGAGATCGGTGCATGGAGTTCAGTGATCAGTGTCGGGAACCCACCAGGTGGCCACAGGTCTGTGATTCAAGATACAGCTCTGGAGATCGCTGGCACGGTCCTGGTGAGTGGGCCGGAGTACAGTGCCGTGGGGGTGACTTCTGCAGGGGTGCCATAGAGGGCTTTCCCCTAGAAACGGATCCGTAGGCCTCTCTTCCTGAGGATAAAGCGACATCAGGAAGAGGAAGATGTCTTTTGCCGCTTGAAACGCTTCTGGGGTGGATAGCACCATGAGGTACTGTGTACCTCCACCACTCCCTGGCGTAGGAGGCATGTCGCAGGGCAGACTAGGCCCAATAGGCGAGGCTGCCGTGTGGCTGCGCTCCGGTGACAGCGAGATGGTCCGACTTGGTCTAGGCTCCTCTTCTCCCTTACGGGACCCCAGGGAGCGCCCTCTCCTGGCGTGCTTTTTGTCTTTGGGCCGCTACCGGTGACAAGGATCGGCATCGGGAGGAAGTCAGTACCGGGGGCGTACTTTTTGTCAATGCCGAAGTACTCGGCACCAAGTCCAAATGTGCCAGCGCCAAGGCCAGTGCAAGAACTGACTCCACGAGGAGTGCGCAGAGCCTAATGTCTCTCTCTCCTTTTTGGTCTGGGGCTTGAATCCCTTGCAAATATGGCACTTTTCATGAATGTGGGACTCATCCAGACACTTCAAACAACTAAGATGTGGATCGCTGATTGGCACGGGCTTCTTACAGCAATTGCACAGCTTGAAGTGTGGGGAGCAGGGCATGCCCTGTTCCTGGGCTAAGTCCCTCGGGGAACTACAAATAACTAAAATATACTAACACTATTAGGAACTGTTAACTATTTTAACTGCAACTATTTACATAAGAAAATTTCGAAGAACCACTGAAAAAGAACCACTTGCTAGAACAAGGAGAGCGTTCCAGCACCAACACTGGCGGTAAGAAGGAACTGAGGGAGGGAAGGGGCCGGTAGCGCCCCTTATACCAGTGCATACACGCACCACTCCAGAGGGCACCAGAGCTGGTCCCCTACAGATATCACTGAGGAAAATCTTTCAGCACTGATACATGTGGCAAGCACACGCACCTACAATGGAATGGACATGAGCAAGCACTCAAAGTAGTACACCTCTACCCAGATATAACGCGACCCAATATAACACAAATTCGGATATAACGCGGTAAAGAAGAGCTCCGGGGAGGCGGGGCTGCGCACTCCGGTGGTTCGATATAACATGGTTTCACCTATAACACGGTAAGATTTTTGGCTCCCGAGGACAGCATTATATCCGGGTAGAGGTGTAGTACTAAATTCATCATCACTTATTTTTAAAATCAAGATTGAATGTCTAAAAGATACAGGACTCAATAGTGTTCACTTACGTAATACAGAAGAATAATTCCCTCCACTGCGGGAATCGCTCAGTGGCATTTTAGTGGATTTAAAATCACAGGCGTCAACAAAAATCAGAAGCTTCTCCCCCCGCTCCTCAAAAATCAAACAGCAATAATCAAATCATATGGTAGTCCATTTTACAAATACCATCCTTCACCACACAAAAAGACCCTTGTAAAAGCTTGTGTCAAGAGATAACCCTTGCAGTATGCCCATTAAAAAGCAAACAAAGCAAAAAACAAACCTCACCACACACACAAGCATGGGTTGTTCTGAAGTATGGACTAATTCAAAGGTTGAGAGCCTCTCTGAGGCCACCCTTGCCACCAGCTTCTCTTTTATACAAAAGAGACTCCAGTCCGAGCATCTCTGCTACAAGCAACTGCAGCTGAATGGCACAGAAAGGGGGGCACTGTCTATTTATGGCTTCATAAAACATATTAAACCCCATCTGGACACGAAAAGGTAGCCATTTAACCAATGCAGAAGCCAAAGCACTGATGTCACCCTATTTATCTTTAGAAAAGCTGTAAAAATGCCTTCACATTTTTCTGAAGCATCTGCTCTTTGCTAGTTCCACCCACTCTGATTTAAATTCTCTCTTAGCCTCTACCAAGAAGTACTTGACTACTCCCATCTTGGGATCGTTTTGCATTCAGCCTCACTCTCAGTCCTTGCTTTCTTCTTGCATTGGCTGGTGTCCCAGAGTACAGGACACTCATGATCATAGCCTCATAGAATTCAGGAGGAAACAGGTGGCCATGAGTTATCCACCTCGTTTCCTCTCTACATAACACCTTTAGGGTGAAATGGTGCGAAGATAAACAGGTAGCCTGAATTAAGTCCAAATGAGCTTCCTGCCCTTAGACTAGAACTTCTTTAGCTTATGTTTGCTTGACTTGCATTTCTTAGTGTTGCAAGAGTGTCCTGGAGCAGAGATTGTCCATATTCTTTCATGACTCAATTGGCTTCCTATTTAAACACTTGAATTTCTCTGGATACCCTGTTGAAGTTTACCTGACAACCCACCAGGTGGTAAGTTTTGAGCACAAGACTGTGGAGAGAAGGCTGCTCCTGAAGTTCTAAATGCTGCCCATTAGCGCTATATAGTTCAGGAAGAAACTCTGAACATTTTGGAGACCTGCCTCAGAGCTGCCTTTGGGTCATGAAGTGACCTATGTAACAACTCTGATTCTATTTCTAGAGTCACAATTGGCAAGAGAATCCTTTCATGAAAGCTGATGGAAAACCTTCTCATGTGACAAGATGCTATATTTTCCTTCATCATTTTTCTGAAAACAGCCACTTTCTAAATTCCTCCCTCACCCCTTTCCTTTGCCACTCTTGTTCATCCCATTGTTCCTCAAACCTAGCTTAACCTTGCGCCAGTGCCACTGAGCAACTCTGGAGTTAGCTCAGGGACCAGGCAGACTTCCTACACTACAAATTAATTCTATATTCCTTATTAATTACAACTGAATTGCTGCCTTAACTCATAAGTCTACCTCGCCCCTTATCTCATCTCCACTTTTTACATCCTCTAGTAATCCTGCCCTTGACAACCTCACATTTGACCCTGCCTCTAACTACCATCCCATTTCCCTTCTCCATTCCACTTTCAAGCTTCTTAAACATGCTCTCTCACTCACCACCTTGATTTCCTCTCCTCCAATTCCCTACTAGCACACTTCAATTTGGCTTTCACTCCCTTCCCTCCACCAAGACTGCTCTCATCAAAAGGTAACCCATCACCTACTGCCACTGAAGTCCACGGGCCTCTTCTCCATTCTCACTCTTCTTGACCCATGCACTGGCTCAGAAACAGCTTATCACTCCTTCACAGGACACTGCCCACCTCTCTTTCCTCCCCCACCCCTACTTTGCTTCAAAAAAAAATACCTGTTCTCACCCTACCTCTCCAATTTTTCCTTCAGCGTCTCCTTTATTAGCTCATCTTCCTCCCACTCCAACTTTCCATCTGTCTCCTTCAAGGCTGTCTCTTGAATCAGCTCTTTTCCCCCATAAATTTTATTTCTAGATAACTTTATCAGCCCTCACAGCTTCAACTATTCACTTCCCCCTTTCTGTTCAGTCTTGCATCTCTGACATTGCATCCTGGGATGTCGTGCCATCAAGTTAAGATCAGTTATAAGACTGATCTCCTTAGCTGTCCTTATAATTCTTCATCACAGTTCTGTCAGCCAGCCTCACAAGCACTTGTAATACACTACAGTCCCCCTTCCCCACATCCAGACTTTAGGATAAATGGTTAATGCATCTGTTATAAACATACAGCTAAGGGTAGCATAAAATTCCTTCTTTACCTGTAAAGGGTTAAGAAGCTTAAATAACCCAGTTGGCACCTGACCGAAAGGACCAATAAGGGGAGAAGATACTTTTAAATTTGTGGGGGAAGGTTTTTGTTTTGTTTTGTTGTGTTCTTTTCGGGTCAGCAAAAAATTAGGGCAGGGAAAAATATATTTTTCAAAGCCATACCTAAATTAAGCATCTAAAATTACAAATTGTAAGTAATAAAAAGAAAATGCGTTAAATTATTTTTTGGCATCAAACTTAGTATTTATTCCCTGACTAAAATGCATAGGAGTCTCCTCCTGGTGCATAAATGGTGAGGCAAACAGACATTTACTTTCAAGACAGGAGACATGATGTCATGACAACATCCTATCACAGTGTCTATTTTTCATTGCACAAAATAATCAATGTAAAGATTTCTGATGACCCTGCTTGGATATATGAAACAGCTGTCTATTGGGCTTGGGGGCGGGGAAAGGGGAGTGATCATTTGGCAAAAATTTAAAATGTTTAATGTAAAGTTTAATTAAGAAAGGCCACTTTGTTTTATTTGCACATGTCAACGTTTGGCTATTTTACTCTATTTTGTTTTCAAAATGTGCTATCCTACCCTCATTCTCTTAAAAACCCACAACAACCACCAACAGCCCTATATCTTAATAGCTCCATTTTGCATTTTTCTCAGCTTTTCTGGACATGGCGAATCCAGATCAGTAGCTGCCTCACAGACTCACTACAAATGTGCAATTCTTCTATAGAAGGCAAATTGTTAAGTACTTAATTTTTTAAATTAACTTCTTCTTTAAAATCTTCCCTAAAATCTTATTTTCATAATGACCTACCTGACTTTACTAAGAAAAAACACAATATTATTCCAGTTCTGTGGCATCTATAAGAGAAAGGTATCAATGTCACCAGCGACAGAGAAAAGTCAAGGGGAAAAAACACCAAAAGGCCATGCCTCATGAACGGGAAAACTTCCCTGACAACATCACTGAGCCACTATCTTAGCATCCTTCAAATTCCTCCTTATGACTAACCTCTCCTACAATATTCACAGAGTACTACCAGATCACTACACCTAAGCAGGCAGTGAGCCAACATCTCTGCTTAATACACTTCGATTTGCTTACTTTACTAGTGCCTGCCTGCCTGCTCACTGCCATGTTTGTCTCATCCACACACTGAGTCTTGCTACAACATTGATTGTGACACTTGGGACAGAGTGTCTGGACACCACCAAGTCTGGAGGGAAAGGTGGGGGGTAGGGGGAGAGTAGGGTGTGCTGATTCTTGAACCAGTAGGCATTACTGTAATACAAATAAATAGCAGCAGCAAAAAAAATTGCAGTGGCAAAATTAAGCCATTCAAATAATAGCTTATTTGAAGAAAGTGGTTTACCTCCCATTTCTTTCAAGGGTACTAACTAAATCCTTGAAGATTCTTATATCTACAAGTTGTCATTTTAAAAGGTTACCTTTAATTATTGTATACATACAAAGTTGAACTTGGATCTAATCAACAGGTAGTTAATTCTCCTATGAATTATGTATTTAACGGGGGGCAAAAGTCACAAATTCAATTCAACTTTTGTTTAGACGGTACCAACAAGTATATGAACTTGTGCTACAAAATCATTTTCTTAGACATACTTACCACTAAATCCCAGTTATTTTGTTCAAGTAACGTAATAGCTTCATCAATATTTTCAATGCCGGTACATGCCTAAAAGGAAAAAAAAAAAGTATTAAATGGGAAGGGGGGAGAAATGTTGATTTAAACAGAATTCAGATCAATATTAATTCTTTAACAGTTAAGTAGCTGGGTACAGCCAAAGCCAAGGCATGGGTCTTTGAAGTCTAGAACCATGTGATGACAAGAGGAAAAGGACAGTTTATGTCAGAGGCTAGTGTAGGATTTGGGAAACCTGGGTTCAAGCCCCTGCTCCACCACAGCCGTCTTGTGTGACCCTGGGCAAACCACTTAGCTTCTCTGTGCTTCAGTCACACATGTTAAAGATGGGGATAACAGTACTTCCCTATGCCACAGGAGTGTTCTGGGGAGACATACTTTAAGGACTGTGAGATGCTTAGATACTACCATAATTCAAGTAATATACAAGAACCTATGATGGAGAGTTCTGCCATATCAAGTCTAAACATTTTTTAAATTCTTAGTAAAAACAAAAGCAGATTCTCCTGTGCAAAACAAAAAACACTAACCAACCAATCTGACTGTTAGACAAGGAAGTATGAAGAGAAAAAAAAAATCCTTCCTGACCTCTGATCACAAAAACTGACTAACACTCCTTTAGCTTATTCAAAAATACACCTCTACCTCGATATAACGCTGTCCTCGGGAGCCAATCTTACCGCGTTATAGGTGAAACCGTGTTATATCGAACTTGCTTTGATCCACCAGAGTGCGCAGCCCCGCCCCTCCGGAGCACTGCTTTACCACATTATATCCAAATTCGTGTTATATCGGGTCGCATTATATCGGGGTAGAGGTATATGTCTAGTTGAATGTATAAGGTTTAAGTACTTCATTTAGGTAAATATATATCCAGGTTGCTCTGTCCCTACACTATACCTTTCTAGACCCACACAATTTGCCTAATGAACCCATGCCTAATGATTTTTTATTATAGGGTATTATAGCAGAATCTTGGGATTGTCATTACACTGAAGCCTTCACTTGGAGAAGATTATAGAATTGCCAGTGAGGCTAGAGAGAATTATTTTACTTGTGGTTGGGGGCTAAAGGGGAGGGGAGGGGGAGAAAGAAAAACAGCTTTACAAATACTGTATCTCCGTTTGTATAATCTTGACAGTGTCCCCTTTAAAACAGGTTAAGAGTAAATATTTTTTAAATGATGGTAATAATTCACAGTGGAATGGTACTGTAGATTTTCGCTCAAACTCCCAATTCAAAGCAGGAGCTCTGTTCTATTTACGATCCACATGCAGCATGCCACTTGCTTTTAGATACATACATTTTTCTCAACTGTTCAACTTCCAAACAGATAGGGTATCACTCTCAGCTTTGCCACTAAGAAGTCTCTTCTCGTCATACATTGCCAAATAACTGATTAATTCATTATTTAACGCAGTCTATCATACAAGTGTTCCATGCGGGGGAAGTGTGAAAGATTTGTTACGCAATTATTTCTTTCTGGAATGAATCTCTTTACCACAATCCAGCACAAGTTAGTTTTGCCTCTCTTTCTACATACATGTATTAGCACGAGAGTTGTAAGCAAGAAACGAGAAGTAATTCTTCCGCTCTACTCTGAGTATTGTGGCCAGTTCTGGGCACCACATTTCAGGAAAGATGTGGACAAATTGGAGAAAGTCCAGAGAAGAGCAACAAAAATGATTAAAGGCCTAGAAAACATGACCTAGGAGGAAGACTGAAAAAAATGGGTTTGTTTAGTCTGGAAAAGAGAAGACTGAGAGGGAACAAGATTACAGTTTTCAAGTACACAAAAGGTTGTTACAAGGATTAGGGAGAAAAATTGTTCTTCTTAACCTCTGAGGATAGGACAAGAAGCAATGGGCTTAAATTGCAGCAAGGGAGGTTTAGCTTGGACATTAGGAAAAACTTCCTAACTGTCAGGGAGGTTAAGCACTGGAATAAATTGCCTAGGGAGGTGGTGGAATCTCCATCATTGGAGATTTTTAAGAGCAGGTTAGACAAACACCTTAAAATAAAGAGACCTGATCTTCCAGAGCTGTTAAGCACTCACAACTCCCACTAGTCAAAGTCAGGCCCAACATCATCACTTCTAAAACACTACAGTAGAACCTCAGAGTTACAAACACCTTGGGAATGGAGGTTGTTCGTAACTCTGAAATGTTCATAACTCCGAACAAAATGTTATGGTTGTTCTTTCAAAAGTTTACAACTGAACATTGACTTAATAAAGCTTTGAAACTTTACTATGCAGAAAAAAATGCTGCTTTCCCTTTATTTCTTTTAGTAGTTTATGTTTAACATCGTACTGTACTGTATTTGCTTTTTTGTTTGTTTGTTTGTCTCTGCTGCTGCCTTATTACGTACTTCCGGTTCCAAATGAGTTATGTAGTTCACCGGTCAGTTCGTGACTCTGGTGTTTATAACTCTGAGATTTTACTGTAAATCTAAATCACTTCTAAAAATGGTCTAATCCCAAGAAAGAAGTTGTCCTTGGTAGTTCTATCACAGGAGAGGACAAGTTTGTTTACTTGCCTTTTCCAGTTGAAATTACAGTAATTAAGACAAACATCTCAATAAAAAAATAGTGTGATTTTTAAGACATTCAAGCTTCTATACTGAAATCACACCACTTAAGACTATTTATAAACAAACAAACAAAAAATCAAACTAGTCACGTTTAGATACTCAGAGTTAGGTGTAAAACAGGGTTGGGCAAACGTTTTGGCCCAAGGGCCACATTGGGGATGTGCAACTGTATGGAGGGCTGGGTAGGGAAGGCTGTGCCTCCCCAAACAGCCTGGCCCCCGCCCCCTATCCGCCTCCTCCCACTTCCCGGCCACTGACTGCCCCCCTCAGAATCCCCAACCCACCCAACCCCACCCCGCTCCTTGTCCCCTCCCAGGGCCCCCGCCCCCTATCTAACCCCCTGTTCCTGTCCCCTGACTGCCCCGACCCCTATCCACACCCTCGCCCCCTGACAGCGCCCCCGCTGGGACTCGTGCCCCCTATCCCTCTGCTCCTAATCCCCCTCACCACCCCCTCCCGGGGTCCCCCGCCCCTAACTGTCCCCCAAGATCCCACCCCCTTATCCAACCCCCCCCTGCTCTCTATCCCCTGACTGCACTCCTGACTCCTACCCATATCCCTGCCCCCTGACAGACCACCCGGGACTCCCACTCCCAACCCTCCCTGTTCCCATCCCCTGACACCCTCCGCCCCATCCAACCACCCCCTCCTCCCTGACTGCACCCCAGGACCCTCCGTTCCCCACCCCCTTACCAGTAGCAGGAGCTCGCAGCCATGACACCCGTCCAGAGCCAACTGCACTCCCCACACTGCCCAGCAGGAGCAGCGGGCCCGCATGGCTGCGGGGGGAGGGGCCGGGGACTCCTGGCCAGGAGCTCAGGGGCCGGGCAGGACAGTCCTGCGGGCTGGATGTGGCCCGCAGGCCGTAGTTTGCCCACATCTGGTATAAAACCTGAACCGTCAAATACAACCTAAAATTATCAAGGTACTTCCCTGGGCTACTATAAAGTATCAAGTGCTAATGATAATTATTTACATTAAAAAGTGATTAATTTCTGTTTTCTCAGCACCTTATAAATGACATGTTGCTAAATTCCATTGAAGTTCAGTTCTATTCTGTCACTTTTGAAGTCTCTTTTCATTCTGGGATTCTGCTTATGAGTCATTGAACTACAATATCAAATTTGGTCAGTTTACAAGTAAAAATGTGATTTGTTTTTTTTTTTTTTTTTTAAATGTCAACCCTGCAAACTCCAGGTGACATCTGAAAGTCAAGCTGTGTTCTGACAAATGTCTCTACCAGCACTACAGAGACTTCAGGTCCAATATTGCTCTTGGGTTTATGACTACAGTTGTCACACATGAGTAACTGAGGTCAGAGTTTATCATGCAGTTGAAACTTACTTACGTATTTAACAGTTCTGTTGATGATATACAATTCAGAATAGAATCCTACTCGTTTTCTCATAGTGATGTTTAGCCAATACAGGTAACAGGAGTACACGAGGAAGTAACAAACAGTCACTAAAATGAACAAATGTAACTCTGAATACACAAAGGAAGCAAAATCTGTCAAATAAAGTAGGGGCATTTTTACATAGGGCAGTCGTGCACATTGAAATGCTCTGCTTACATGATGCAAATCCTTAAAGCACAGTAACTCTGTACAGCCTGTACAGAGTCTCAAGGTGTAGTGAGTTCGCTATGTACTGAGTTAGTGCTGACTAGCATTCATGTGTACACAATGCTCTTTCACACTATTTTGACAGGCCTCCATCTGCCATTCCACACTGCTTTACGTGCCATCATGACCAATCCGTCTGTTTACCTGTGTGCTCTCCACTGTACCAGGGTCAAGCTGACTGGATGTAGCATCCCGTTTAAATGCTGGCATGCAGCCAGGACTGGTCAATTTGCTCCTGAATTTGAATACTTTGGCATTAAAGTAGTATTAATATAGCAGCATTACACCATACCGCATGCATCTGCTTGGAGCCAAGTAGAGATCCTTCATCTCCTCATCATCTCAGGAGATGCAAGTGTGCAGGTAGCGCTTACCAACAAGCACTGAAAGATGCATTCACATCCATTGCTAAGTAGATGGCTGTGAGGGTCACAGCTGGGATGCTATGCAGTGCTGCATCAAGAGTGAAGAGCTCAGAAACCTTCATAGGAAGGTCAGGGATCAAAACCAAACCTCCAGTAGCATGCAGCTATAATTTGAGGCAGGTAGTGCTTTGCAGCCTATAACCTTGTCATGAGACAGCACCATCTACACTTCAACCTGCCAAATGCACACTCCACTGTCATCCTACAACTGCTCAGGCGACAGTTAAACAGCTCCTTTCGTCTATCCAAGTGCCCTGTAGACGGCTTCGACAGCCAGGGAAGCAGATAGAATGGGTCTCCCAGATTGACCGGAGTGATCTCAACACCATTCACGTCCATAGTGATCCTGGAGCAAATCTTCCATCATTCATTAAGGCAAGCAGCTATGAATATCAAAAGATCCTAGCATCATGGATGCTTTCAGACCCCTCTGTATTTATGCAGGTTACCCTGCCAATCAGGCCATGATGCACCATGGAGAAAAATCCCATCCTGTTTATAAACTCTGAGGCCTTGAGTGCAGGGGGCACATGGGTCCCATCAACTGCCCCAAAACAATTTGGGAACCCCATTTGTGCAACATAATCAGTAACCTCCTGCCAAGCTTTATGACAAGCTGCATCCGTAACTTTTTCATAACAGCATACACCTGTATCACCAATGGCCCCGGTCAGTCAATCCATCCATGCCAAATTAACTAGCTACTGACCAGTGAGGCGGAAGTGGCCTCCAGATGGTGATGATGACTTGTTTCTGAACGGTGATAGGAACTCGTATGTTGCTATGCTGCCTCTACAGCTTTGGGATGGGCTCAGCACTGATCTGTAGGAAAGTTGCTTTTGTCAGCCTAAAATTCTGGTGTCACTACTGGAAACCACGCCAGGTCTACAGAACAATCCTTTCCCAGTCATTGCTTCTTTCCCAAGCCCAGAAATGGCACTGCACTGTGCGAAGCTGCTCCAAGAAAAGTTTGTGCAGGAGCACTTGCTCTATATCCTCCTCCTCCTCCTTCTGGCACAGCCACTGTTGCAGGAAGTGCTTAGTTGCATGGTGGCTGAAATCCAAAACCAAAGCCACCCAGTGCAGAGAACTCAAAGAACACCGCCCCACCAACAGTTTCTGCATATTCACATTAGACAGCAGGAGTGGAATCATTGGAGTTTCAGAGTTTGACCCCCCAAGTCTCAGAATACCATTGGCTTCCAGTGCATATCCCACAATGGGTCACGAGAAAAGTCTCAGAATACACAAGCCCAGCTGCAAAGCAAAGGACAGTGGAATACCCACCCAGAATGCCACACACTTACTTCACACAAAGTCCCTGTTGTGTGTACACAATTATACAGATTGAAACAGGAAACAGCTGTCTGTATGTATGCTACCATGAGAGTTTATCTACTGCAGACTAGCCAGTGCGCTACAATTCAGTGCATATTAAAGCCCCCATGTAGACAAGATCAAAGTCACTTTTCAAAGTAGAACCTCACTTTTGGAAGTCTTAAGATTGAGTTTTCATGGTCTATAATAGCAACACAGCATTTTTGAAGGGCCGTAACATAAATACTGATGAAACCTGTCATAAATACTGATGTAACAATGAAACGGGTAGTTTTGCTTAACTTCGGATTTAGACTTGCACCAAGTGAGACTTCAGAACTGCTCCCCAACTGAACAGACAGCCTGTGAGATTACTAATACCCAGTTTGCTTCTGTCAGAAATTCCCCTGGAAAGGTTTTCCTCCACCTGCCACCATTCATCTATTACCCAAGTTTCCATTTAGCGCTGTAGGTGTGTGTGGCACTTTACAAGGAAACAAAAGCATTAACCATGACCAGATTATCTTAAATTTTATATGACATGATAATGCAGGCTCAGATGAAAACATAAATCATAGGGAAGAATAATTAAATAGAGATGCATAACATTGGGAGTCTACTTCTTTATTTGGTTAATGTGGTGGTAGTCAGGGTCATTGTTGGAGAGATTGTGGAAATAAGTAGACTTGGGTGAAGAGGAAGTTATGCAACATACAGCATCAGGAAGGACAATGCAGGAATAAGCAGAAGGGCAGGAGAAAACTGATGGGTGCTTATGTGATGATCCAAGAGAGTACAGCTGCTGTCTTGAGTTAAATCACTTAAAAGTTGGTCTGCCAAAATAGTTACAAGGTCATTCTGTACCTCCTTTGACCTTGAACACCACCAATTACAGTGTTCCCACTGACTAACTGTCAAGATGGGGCACAGAAAAAAAGACCATTTCTGAGATAACTGGGGACTAGCTTCTTTATAGATCAGGACCAGGAGCACAAAGGATTTGACATAGGTAAGCCCCTTCGTTTTCAGTTTAAACCAATTTTTACTGAAAAATTCCCGGGTTTTACAAAAAGTATTATTCAGTTTTTTCTCATTTTCACCCTACTTTTGTATCATTCAAATATATAAAAAGTAACTTGTTTTATTAGGAATACATTGCATGAGATATAGGTATTACGACAATACATTAGTCTGTGTGTATATATGCAAAGCTGCCCGTTGAAGTAAGGCTATGTATTAGCCTAGAAGATACACACAATTAACAAACAGGCAGGCATGCAAGCTCTGAAGTGCGTGCGCATCTGAATCTACTGATAAATCTGACGCCCTCCACATACACATTTCAACTGTTAGCAGATAACAGTTTAAAGATTTGATACACTAAAATGGAAAGAAAATGAAAATCTGTATCAGAATACATTTCAGAACACAAGGAAGTATTCAAAAGTTTAAAAAAAACAGGAGAAAAAGATGAAGTTGAGTGTATGCACTGCAAATGGTGTGGCCAATTATTAAATGTAAATATTTATAGGCTAATAGTTCTAAGTCTACAACAGTAAACTGTTTATTCAAATGAAAAGTTTTATTTGGGGATTAAAGATATATTGTTTTCTTAAACTCAGAGGTGGCGTGTTTTGAGTGCTGTTTTTGTTCTGCAGCAAACCACATTGATGAACACAATTCAAAGCATAAATCTACTGAATACTTTCCCCCCCCAGTCTATTTCCCAAAATGAAGCCCAATATTTACCCCAAAAAATTAATCTTTTTTTGCACCGATTTTCACCTGTTTTTGTTGTGGTGGTAATAAACACTGATAAATTCCCAGAAAAAAAAAAAAGAATTAAAACTGAAAATGCAGCGCCCTAAACATAAAATAGAAGTCAGCAAACTGCACCATGTAGCACTATAACGTGCTCTCTCCACCTCCTGTTTGATCCATTTAGGAAGTTGTTCACCTTGTTATTAGCCATTGCAGTTTCTATGTGAACTCTGCAGTCAAACCCAGTTAGGGCATGTTGTGGTAACCCAGTCTGGAGGTGGAAAATAAGCAAATTAATGTGGCTAAATCTGCGTTCGAGAGAAAGGGCAGTTTTCAAATAGCAAGAAAATGAAAGGCATTTCTGGCCACAACTGCTATCAGGATATCTACTCCTGAGGGGATTCTGCATGACTGAGTGCCTGCAGAAAACAGCCCCGCCCCCCCAGAATTCCTGTGCTTCCCTGCAGGCACGGGGGTGGGGGGGATTGCCCCCTCCAAACAGAGATGAGGCATGGGGGGTCACACAGAGTTACGTGACACTCCCCCACTCATTTCTGGAAGCGCAGAGCTGCCCAGCTGAAGGAGGCTGTCTGGGCTCTGCTGACTCTGCAGCTGAATGCTGCCTCCTGGGTCCTAGTGCCAGCCATGCTCCCCTTCTCCGTGCTGGTAGCCTTCCTTTTTTCTGTGCAACAGTGAGTGCCTGTGGTGGGGCTGGGAGTAATCCGGGGGAGGGAGGATGGAGAAGAAAAGGGGATAGGGGAATCACAGGGGGAAGCAGGAGCCCAGCATGCAGCATCCCCTCGCCAGCAGCTGGGGCACCCCCATTAAGCAGGCCCATCGAACCTTCACCCTGACAAGCCCTACCCCCCTACACCTGGACCCCTCTGATGAGCCCCCCACACCAAGATCCCACCCCACTGATCCCCAACCAACTGCACCTGGATCCCCCACCCTATAAAGCCCCACTGATCCCCCCCACACACAGCCAGATCCCCCCTCCCCCCGCCGAGACCCATCTCCCCACACTCAGACCCTCTCTCCTTTCCTCCACCCCCCCCCCCGCACTGAGCCCTAACCACCTTCACCTGGATCCCCTCCAGAGTCCCATGGGCCCTGCACCCGGAACCCCTTCTCCCCCCATGAGCATCCAGATCTCTCATTGAGCCGCCCACACCCAGACCACACAGAAATCTCTCACTCCACACCTGGATCCCCCCACACTTGAATCCTGCTGGCCTGAGCCTGCCCACCCAGACCTGGTGCACCCAGTGCAGAGAGGCAGGGCCCCAGGGTGTTTCTGGGGCAGGCCCAACCCTTGCACTGTGTCAGGGTCAAGTACAGCCTCACTGCCGAGTCCCTTTGAGGTGGGTCTTCAGGGTGATCTCCCATCTCAATGCAGCCTGTTCCCTGTGCTCCCCACTGCCATGCTGGAGCCACATTTATTTATTGACAAATAAAATTTGAAGAATTTTAAAATATCGTGTGTATAATTTTTTGGCACAGAATTCCCTCAGGAGCAGGTATCCAGAGCAGCAATGAATCCAACAGACACCCTTAAGGGTGTGGTCATAACGCCTGCCAATTGCTCAGCATGTTTTCATCTCCCTAGCAAAATTAGCTTCATCTCAACCCGAATACACTTAAGACAACTTCCTTCCATCCTGACTTGGATTTCCTTCAGACACTTGGAATACAGCACTGTCTGTGCTAGATGAGAAAAGGAAGAAGAGCTGTGTACAGTCAGCATGTTTTTGGCAGTATAGCCCAGGGCATTTCACAATCTAACTTCTAGTCTTACATAAACGTTGACTAAGAGGCAACAGGGCTGAGCCCTGCAAGACTCCAAAGAGGAGACTGCTTGGGAAAGAGAAGAATCTGTCCACCCTTTGGGATCCATCAGAAGGGAATGAATGAAGTCAGCTTTAGTACATCTCCATCCACTGATGCAAGATCTTGTTGGCGAGCCAGCAGCATTTCATGTTACACGTGTCAGAAATCGCTGATAATTTGAACAGAATCTTGGGCGGGGGGAGGATGTCTTGCCACGGCCATCATTCATCAATGCAACCAGCAATGTCTCATTGCTATAATCAGGTCGAAGTGGAAGTGGTTAAAAATAGTGGGAGAGAGCAAAAGTCTGCTCACCCCAGCGTTCTCAATAAACTTGCCCCTGAAGAAGAGATTAGTAAGCAAGCAGCAATTAGAGACCAAAACATTAAAAAGGCTTCTTGATCACAGTCCAGTTGGCCATAAAGGCTGGTAGAATTCCCTGACTAAGGGTGGTATTATTGGTCTTGGTCAAGCAGCAAGCTCTCACTAAACAAGAGGGACATGGCTTTTATTTCACAGATGATTTCCCTGAAATGCAACCTAATAAATACAGAGTCTAGGGCAGTGGTTCTCAAACTTTTGTACTGGTGACCCCTTTCAAATAGCAAGTCTCTGAGTGCAACCCCCCTTATAAATATATAAACAAGTGTTTTTAATTTAACACCATTATAAATGCTGGAGGCAAAGCGGGGTTTGGGGTGGAGGCAACCCCCCCCCCATGTAATAACCTCGCAACCCTCTGAGAGGTCCCAACCCCCACTTTGAGAACCCCTGGTCTAGGGGCATAGAGTACATCAGTTTGAATCATGAAAAAGTTGAAACACATACACCAGATTTCGGTTCTTCACTGGACCTCTCCTCTCCAGTAGGTTAGCAACATGGTCTGCTTTAGGATCCTAGCACTATACAGATGACTGAACATGAACACTTGGTTACAGGATCCATCTATTAATGAGCCACTAATGTACATCACAATAACTTACTAACAAAATCCCTTGCAAAATTCAGCAGACTGGAGGGTTCCAATGATTCTATCTGGTTCTGTATGCCAATGATAAATCCAAG
This sequence comes from Chrysemys picta bellii, assembly GCF_011386835.1. Lineage (NCBI taxonomy): Eukaryota > Metazoa > Chordata > Testudines > Emydidae > Chrysemys > Chrysemys picta. The sequence goes on from NC_088798.1 coordinate 9,820,818, forward strand.
CTGTATCTTCAAGTATTCTCTATTTACTGTATTTAGGTAGATGGTAGTCCCACACTCCCTGATGCTGGTAATATTTCTGACTTCCCTATATTTCCTTTGGACCAACCAGGAGGCTAGCCTCCTGAAGAACAGGCTCAGATGGCAAACTGATCCCTGTTGTAAGAAAGAGAGCATATAGTTTTCATATGACCTTTGGTAGCAATGAGTTGGTGGCAAATGTAAGTCAGCTGGCCATGTCTCGTACAATGCTTCTGCTGCCAGAAACTTGTGATCCCTCATTCCAGAGAATTATTTCTGCACCTTCCTGAGGTGAACTGACAGGAACACATCTATCTTTGGCTCTTTAGGACAGAGGCTATCCAGCAAACGGTGACGTTCTTCACACTCCATAAACTTCACTTATGGATTGCCAGCTCAGCCAATTCATTGTAGTTTAGCAAGAAAAGGCTTGCTTTTATTTGTTGTCCCCATTGCCATCCTCCCTTATCCATTTCTATCAAACACATCCAACGCATTGCATTCCCTGTTCTATCTCTAAGGTCTGGGGAGAAATCTGCTCACTTTGAATGCCAAGTGCCTCAACTGTTCTGTGACCTGGTCTCAAACTTATCAGGAGGCAGAGATAAGGCTCTTTTCTGGGACTTTTTCCTGGGCTCGTTGTGTAATATCAACTGTCTTCTAGCCAGCCTGGCCTGATGTTAATATCAGAGTCAGACAGACTCAGGAATCCAGATTGGAAAGGGCTATGCATGTCCATTACGGTCCTTGTTACTAACCCATGGTCACCAGGAGTGATAGGAGACAACAAAAGATATAAACAACTGTCTCTCCAGATATAGCAGATGACTGAAAATCTGGGAATTCTTGATAGCCAGACAATGGATCACTTACCTTAAATGCTCGTGAAATTCACATCCAGTAGCTGTCGTGACTCTGCTTGAGCCCCGGTTGTCATCTACATGAGTGGCTCCACTATTATTTGCATTGCAGGAGCACTTAGAGAGCCCAACCAAGATTGGGGCCCTACTGTTCTTGGCTCTGTACATTCACATAGTGAGAGACAGTCCCACCCCTGGTCCCAGAGAACTTACAACATAAATACACAAGACAAAGGATGGCAGAAGAAAACATAGGCACAGAAAAGGGAAGTATGTCATCCAGGTCACATGGGAGGTCAATGACAGAGTCAGAGGCACAACCTACTTCTAACTCCCAGTCCAGGGCCCTGCTCACTAGAGAAGAAGTTCTCAGTTTTTTCCATACCAGGAACCCCTTCCCATCTCGGGAGGATGTAGCTCGAATCACTCTTCCACTTCCTAATATGGGAAGAACAGAGTGGTCACAAACCCCAGACTGAGAACCCATACACACATCTCCCCTCTGGAGGTATCTTTCTAGACAAGCGATATACGACCTAACCACTCTACTAATCTCTTTCTTGGTTCTGAGGTGCGTCAGGATAGCTACACCAAGCATGCTGAAGGGCAGAGGCGCTGTTTTGCATTGGGCCAAGTCTCCTGATGTCTCTGACTCTGTTTTGGAAAACTACTCAGCAGAGAAAAGAAGAGCTCAGCACTGTGGCATCACAGCCAAATAAAGTGGTCTGTGAGATGTCCAAAAAGTACCCTTTTATAGCAAGGAGACAGTGAAATCTGGTGAAAAGTCCCATTCTATTATGCGAATTCACGGTTATAAATGCTCAAAAGGAAAAAAAAAAAAGGCTCAGCTTCCTGGAGACCAGATTTTAGAAAATTACAAATGATTTACATGGTTTGCTGTACTAATAAAACAACTAGCTACTTACATCTCCCGGAGATATAGGAGAGGAAGTCAGTAACAAGGCCAGTAATAGCAAGATCTGGAAGTTAGTCAATGGGCAATTCCCAATGCCATCTACTGGAAGTCAACTGTAACTACCTCCAAATCCTAAACTGGAGAATACCCACCCATATGCACCAAATTGCCAAACATACTAATAAGGGAGAATCCCTGCTTTCGGAGTCCATGCACTCATTAAAACAATGGCTTTTGCAACAAGTCAACTAAAATAAAATAAAAACACAACTGACATTTTACTAAAGCAAGTAAAAGCAATGAATTATAGTAATTTGCTCAGTCAAGCAAGTTATTATGAACAACTTTTAAGTCCTAGTACTGGAATAAAACATATTTCAAATTAATCACTAAGCCCACATTTTCAAACTTGGGTCCAGATCCACAAAGGGATTTAGGCATTAGACTCAGCCATTGGAGCTCTAATCACCAGACTATGAATTTATTCTCACTCTCTCTCTCTCTGGCCCAATGATTCTTTAATTATTTATCCACAGTGGAACAGCTTCAACAGGAGAGATTGAGGGAGCCCCACATCAGAATAGCCCAGTGCTTACAGCATTCTCCTAAGAGGTAGGAAATCTCTGTTCATATCCTCTCATCCAAGCAGGCAGAAGGACAAATTAATCCTGGGTCTCCCACATCCCAGGGAAGTGCTCTAACCACTGGGCTAAAAGGTAGAAGGTGGGCACTACCATTGCCTCCTCCAGACACATTTTGAATGGGGCCTGGTCTGGTAGGCATGCTCAGAGCCATTGCACAGAGCACACCTACTGGATTGAGCCCCGCAGGCAAGATAGGCACTCCTCCACCTATCTTCACCAGTTTGTGGATCATGGTGGGGCTTAGGCAGGAGATACAAGTCCAGAAGCCTACAGTGAAGCAACAGTGTGCATGTCCAGGGACAGAAACCCAGGTGCCTAGGGAACTTTTACAGCAGAAATGCAGGTGTTGAGCAAGTGTAGGTATCTACAGGGTTCAGTGGCAGCTGAGGTTTTGTGGATCATAGTGGCACCTAAAACTGGCCTGAAGTTAATCACATAAATAAAAGTGGCCTGACTGGAAATCAGTGAAGTATGGATTTAATTGCCCAACTTTAAGTACCAAATTTGAAAATTGCGGTCTAAGAACATTTAGCGAGTAGAATAGCTAAACAGAAAGTTTGTCCTTCACAAACAAAATTTCAATAGAAATCCAACTAAGGCCTCAGAGTGGAACTGTTATTCTTGCAGTTGTAAACCAAAAACCTAATTTGTAATTCCATAGATTTACAATTACGTTTTGTATTGCAAATTTTAACAAGCCTACAGCACACTGAGTCCTCTTCAGTAATAAGTTCTCCAAGGTCAGAGCAGCCACTTCTCCGACTGGTCTAGGCAACACACAATACAGGCTTCATTAAAGAAAAAAAGAAAGGGAAAAAGGAAAGAGATGAATCCTGGAATAGACTCCATGAAAATAAAATGAAACATTCTTAGCACACACGAAGATGAGACTTACCAAAAAAAGATACTTTGCTATTTTTTTAAACTAAAGTTAGACACTAATTTATCAATATCCACATGACTTAACATGTAGGTACAGCAAAAAAAAGTATTAGGTGGCTGTACATTGTTTCCACTGAAGAACATGACAGTAGGATTTAAGGTTTTCTAGTGAGTACTCAGTTACATTGTACCCAAGAGAAGCAAATAAATGACAGGCCATTGCTGAATCACAAGTTGTTAGCAAGAACAATCATGGGATCATCATAAGATTGGTATAATTTCTTAGGTACCCCACAGGTGATCAGTACGCTGGATCTACCTGGAACTCTTTGTTCAGGGCAGCTTACCATAGAAAACATCTCTTCAAGTCATGGTCATGGCATGGGCATGGGGAGTGTAAAAAGATTAGAAAATAAAAGCACACACACTCCAGCTGGCTGTCCCGTTATCAGAACACTAGAATACCAAAGCATACCAAATTTCTATTTGTAATTTAACCATTTGAAGAAGCATACATGAAAAAGGGGGGGAGGGGTGTTTTGTTTTTTAATTTGTGTCACCAACTACATTCAAAGACTCCGATTGCCTAATAGTTATTTAAGAGTTGAATCTGTTTGATAGCTCGACATGTTAGTAAGCAAAAAATGGAGGAGGAATTCACCATTTAAGACATTCTCTGAAGTCCAACATTGTATTATATATAAAAATAATATATATGTAGGGGGCTGTTTGGCTGGTTTTGTTCAGGTATTTTTTTTTTTAAGATTTTATTTTTATCAGATTTATAGAGCTTTCATAACTTTTTTCTAACCAATGTTTAGCAGGTGGATTTCAGCAGCACATACAGAAACTGTTTGATCGTAACTGCTATGAATTATGTGTTTAATGTAGAAGCTTTTTTCCTTCTTGTCTAAGGTAAACATTAAAAAAAATTCTTCGTGACACACCAGCTTTGAAAGTCAAATTGAAGAGTCATCTATCAGAAGCACCCAAATAAAGGGATCTGTGAATACAACAAAAGAGGCAGTTGGAAGACTGAGTCATCTGGTAAAGTAGAGACAGATTTGCAAAGTGTGCTTTAATAAAAATATACCAGCATACCTACCGGTATCATAAACACTGACATTCTGGAGAACTGTGAGAGCGCCTGGAATTTATGCCAGGATAAAATTTTGCTTAGTGCTGCTCTTCTGCAACTGCTTACAAAGCTCTCATCACCACAATATCTGAGCACCTCACAATTATTAATGAATTTTACCCTCACAACAAACCTGTTGATTGGGGCAGTATTTGCTCCATTTTACAGTTGAGAAACTGAGGCAGTTTATGGTACTTGCCCAAGGTCACACAGAAAGTCTGTGGCTCACCCATGAATTGAAACCACGTCTCCCAAGCCCCAGTCCAGTGCTGTATACTTTAGACCATCTGTCCCTGCGTTAAATTGAGTATAATTACTGCTATGCCTGCTCAGTCTGGATTGTTTTTAAAGACCTTCAGTACATAGTGATCAAAGTCAGAATCTGGAATGCTGTTCTACATCTGAAACCTTACATCCAAGGATTGCAAAATGCTTTACAAGAAGAGGATAGGTATTAGTATTTCAATTTACAGATTAAGAAACCAAGGCACAGAAAAGTGAAGTGTCTTGCCCAGTGAACTTGAAGTGACAGTGGTAGAACTTTAAACAGAATCTAGGTCTCCTAACCTATATTCTTCTCCTCTAACTAGTATACTACACAGTCCATCATGAAAAGAAAAATAGATGGATAAGACAGTAGAGAAACTGTAGTTGTTCTGATATCAGACACTCAAGCACATTGGATGGTTCCAGTAGTAGCAAAGATGATAAACAAAAGAGCAGAACTCTACAAACAATACCGTGAAAGGAATAAAAATAATTTTTCCAGACAAGTCCATTATTTTTTCCACTCTTAAAATATATCTTAACCAATATGACATTTCAGCCACTGTGGTATTTTCAGTATAATTTAGGGTAACAATTACACTGGTCTACAATTTTTGAGAAGTCGTCTGCTTCAGAGATAAAATGTGCTATTTATTATGTATTTTGATGTGCTGAATTAAAATATGACAATTAAAACAACCGATTGGCTACTGTTTCTAAGATATTTAAGTTTTTACACTTTATGTCTATGTATATTGTGTAGACAGAGTTTTAATCATAAATTGTAAACCTAGGTCTTTTCATGTGTTTATGGTTGCTTTACATGATAATATTTCACCTATCCTGTTTATGTAACACTTTAAAAATCAGCAAAAGGGTTATATAAATAAAATTTATTATGAAACAAAAGGCAAAAAATTATTATGTACATAGTTTAGTCCTATTCAGTGTCTACTCCGCGCTTCTTAGCTTGTCTCTTGTATTCATTAAATGGAGCATCTCTTGTCACTGTCCAGCAATAGTCTGCAAGCATTGATTGGCTCCATTTGCCCTGATAGCGTTTCTCCATTGTTGCAATGTCCTGGTGAAATGGCTCGCCGTGCTCGTCGCTCACTACTCCACAGTTCGGTGGAAAAAAATCTAGATTAGAGTGCAAAAAATGTAACTTTAGTGACATGTTGCAACCAAGGCTTTTGTATGCCTTGAGGAGGTTTTCTACCAACAACCTGTAGTTGTCTGCCTTGTTGTTTCCGAGAAAATTTATTGCCACTAACTGGAAGGCTTTCCATGCAGTCTTTTCCTTGCCACGCAGTGCATGGTCAAATGCATCATCTCGAAGAAGTTCACGAATCTAAGGACCAACAAAGACACCTTCCTTTATCTTAGCTTCACTTAACCTTGGAAATTTTCCACGGAGGTACTTGAAAGCTGCTTGTGTTTTGTCAAAGGCCTTGACAAAGTTCTTCATCAGACCCAGCTTGATGTGTAAGGGTGGTAACAAAATCTTCCTTGATTCAACAAGTGGTGGATGCTGAACACTTTTCCGCCCAGGCTCCAATGACTGTCGGAGTGGCCAATCTTTCTTGATGTAGTGGGAATCTCTTGCACGACTATCCCATTCGCAGAGAAAACAGCAGTACTTTGTGTATCCAGTCTGCAGACCAAGCAAGAGAGCAACAACTTTCAAATCACCACAAAGCTGCCACTGATGTTGGTCATAGTTTATGCACCTCAAAAAGTTGTTTCATGTTGTCATAGGTTTCCTTCATATGGACTGCATGACCAACTGGAATTGATGGCAAAACACTGCCATTATGCAGTAAAACAGCTTTAAGACTCGTCTTCGATGAATCAATGAACAGTCTCCACTCATCTGGATCGTGAACGATGTTGAGGGCTGCCAGCACACCATCAATGTTGTTGCAGGCTACAAGATCACCTTCCATGAAGAAGAATGGTACAAAATCTTTTTGATGGTCACGGAACACGGAAACCCTAACATCACCTGCCAGGAGATTCCACTGCTGATGTCTGGAGCCCAATAGCTCTGCCTTACTCTTGGGTAGTTCCAAATCCCTGACAAAGTCATTCAGTTCACCTTGTGTTATGAGGTGTGGTTCAGAGGAGGAGGATGGGAGAAAATGTGGGAACTGTGACATTGATGGTTCAGGACCAGAAGTTTCATCCTCTTCCTTGTCTGACTCAAGTGAGAATGGTTCTGGTGCATCAGGAACCGGCAGTCCTTCTCCGTGGGGTACTGGGCGTATAGCTGATGGAATGTTTGGATAATGCACAGTCCACTTTTTCTTCTTTGACACACCTTTCCCAACTGGAGGCACCATGCAGAAGTAACAATTGCTGGTATGATCTGTTGGCTCTCTCCAAATCATTAGCACTGCAAAAGGCATAGATTTCCTTTTCCTGTTCAACCACTGGCGAAGATTTGTTGCACAAGTGTTGCAGCATATGTGTGGGGCCCACCTCTTGTCCTGAGCTCCAATTTTGCAGCCAAAATAAAAGTGATAGACTTTCTTAACCATAGTGGTTATACTGCGCTTTTGTGATGCAAAAGTCACTTCACCACAAACATAGCAGAAGTTATCTGCACTGTTCACACAAGTACGAGGCATCTCTGCTCACTTTGGCTAAACAGAAATGTGTCCCTTTGCAAAATCAAACACTGACAAATAAGAGAACACGACACTGTATGATTTCTAGAGCTGATATAGGGCAATTTGTTCAGCAGAGTGATGTAAGCTTCGTTATGATTGCATTAACCATGACTTCTAGGAATAATATGATGCAATTCATGTCATGTATGACGCAATACCAGCTTCAGATTGCATCATTCATTGTTTTGCCTAAAAAGCAAGTACTGTCCAAACCCAGTCAGATTTATTCATAGATCCAGTCAAAGATGTATTTTAGTCATTTCTGGTTTAAATTGAGATCCTTCCCTTTATAACTCACTTATCCTCCGCCATTCCCAAGTCAAGGGTCGTATATACTGACCCAATAGCATATCTTGAAAACTAGAGCCAATCAACAATTTTAAGCATCATTTTCATTCTCAGTGACCCAGAATTAGTAAAGTTTGACTATATTTATTTCAGAAGCATTTTGGCTGTAGAGCAGTGTTATCTCATTCCACTAGTATCTCATGAGGATGTTAAACATCATCTACTAAAGTTAGACATTTTTAAATCAACAGGTCCAGATAATTTGCACCCAAGCATTTTTAAAAGAGCTGGCTGAGAGCTCGCTGGACCACTAATGTTATTTTTCAATAAGTCTTGGAACTCTGGGGAAGTTCCAGAAGACTGGAAGAAATCTAATGTTTTGCCAACATTTAAAAGGATAAACAGGATGATCTGGGTAATTATAGTCCTGTCAGCCTGACACTGATCCTGGGCAAGATAATGGAGTGACTGATACAAGATTCTATTAATAAAGAATTAAAGGGAAGGTAATATAATTAATATCAATCAACATGGGTTTATAGAAACCTGATTTTTAAATGAGATAAAGTTTGATTCATACAGGTAATAATATTGATGTCATATACTAACACTTCTGTAAGGCATTTGACTTGGTATCACATGACATTTTGATTTAAAAAAACTTAGAACGATATCATATTAAATCACTAATAAAGTTTGCATACAACACTCAAACTGGGGGAGCGGTACGTAATGAAAAGGACAGGTCACTGATGCAGAGCCACCTGGATCACTTGGTAAGCTGAGAGCAAGCAAACAATATGCATTTATATACCACTAAATGCAAAAGTATATATCTAGGTACAAAGAATGGAGGCCATACTTACATGATGGGGGACTCTACCCTGGGAAACAGTGACTCTGAAAAAGATTTGGGAGCTGTGATGGATAACCAGCTCAATCTATTTAGCTTAACAAAGAAAAGGTTAAGGAGTGACTTGACTACAGTCTATAAGTTTTTATATGGGAAACAAATATTTGATAAAGGGCTCTTCAATGTGGAAGAGAAATGTATAACATGAGCCAATGGCTGGAAGTTGAAGCTAGACAAATTCAGACTGGAAAGGTGAAAATTTTAAACAGTGAGGGTAATGAGCCATTTGAACAATTTACCGAGGATCACAGTAGACTGTCTATCACCAGCAATTTTTAAAATCAAGACGAGGAGATATGCTCTAAGAATGATTTTGGGGAAGTTCTATGGCCTGTGTTATACAGGAGGTCACACTAAATAAGGGGTGGGCAAACTTTTTGGCCTGAGGGCCACATCGGGGAATTAAAATTGTATGGCGTGCCATGAATGCTCACAAAATTGGGGTTAGAGTGAGGGAGGGGGTGAGGCCTCTGGTTGGGGGTGCGGGCTCTGGGGTGGGGCTGGGGACAGGGCCGGCTCCAGGCACTAGCCGACCAAGTACGTGCTTGGGACGGCTCCTTGTAAGGGACGGCCAATCTTGGGGTGGCGGGGGGCGCTCGGGGTTTGTTTTTGTTTCGGCGGCATGGCGTGGTGCTCGGGGGAGTTGGGGGGGGGCGTGTTTCAGCAGCACGGCACTCTTTTTTGGCTTGGGGCGGCAAAAAAGTTAGAGCCGTACCTGGCTGGGGATGAGAGATTTGGGGTGCAGGAGGGTGCTCTGGGCTGAGATTGAGGGATTTGGAGAGCAGGAGGGGGAATTAGGGCTGGAGTAGGGGGTTGAGGCGTAGGGAGAAGCTTAGGGGTGCAGGCTCTGAGCGGCACTTACGTCAAGTGGCTCCCGGAAGCAGTGGCATGTCCCTTCTCCAGCTCCTACTCGGAGGCGCGGTCAGGTGGCTCTGCATGCTGCCCCATCCGTGGGCACCACCCCTGTTGCTCCCATTGAAGTGCTTAGGAGCCGCGGGGCCATGCTGCAGCTTCCGGGAGCTGCGTGGAGCGGCCCTCGACACTGCGCCCCGGCTGGAGTGCCAGAGCAGGGCCCAGCCGCATAGTGCACCCCCAACCCTGCACCCTGGCCTGAGCGGGGCCGAGAGGCGTGGTGCGGCCCCAAACCCTGAGCCCTGGCCAGAGCAGGGCCCAGATGCATGGTGCGCCCCCGAACCCTTTGCCCTAGCCAGAGCGGGGCCATGCTGCGTGGAGCAGCCCCCGACTCTGTGCCCCGGACGGAGCAGGGCCGCACCGCGTGGAGTAGCCTCCGACCCTGCTCCCCAGCGGGAGCTCGCGGGCTGGCATAAAATGGCTCGTGGGCTGGATCCGGTCCGTGGGCCATAGTTTGCCCACCCCTGGAGTAGATGATCACAATTCTCCATTCTGGCCTTGGAATCTATTAAAATTGTTTTAATAATCTGATCTTTTTAAAAATAGTTTTTAAATAAGGAACTCATTTTCTGAGATCCTGCTCTGTGAAACATTTATTGCAGGTCTGAAGTCTGAAAACCATATACAATAGTCTGAAGTGCTAATTACACTCATTTTTACAGTTTCAACGTGCTTTGTTTTTCAAAAAAAAAAGAAGGGGGGGTAAGTTTAAGATTATTTCCATCCTATTTACCAAAATTGCTTTTAAACAATACCGTCCCAAAAACTGGAGGCTATATTTAAGCCAAGCCTTCACATTTTGCATAGGTAAGACTACAGGACTGGGGCACGTTTGTCGAGGTCAGTGTGACATGCAGCTCATTTCTCCTTTTAGGTTTATGATTCATTTTCCAGAATGATTTGTAAGGCAGCATAAGTGATCACAGACTAACAATTGTGGTTAGAGTTCTGTTTAATTTTTCCCCCCCACGTATTACATTTAGACACAGTTGAAGTAGTAAGATTCAGAGACACTGATCACATTTCTCCCACTTAAGTTCTCCCCACTGAACCCCTAAGCTTAAAAATGTGAGGAATGGTTATTTCCGGATCCTAAACTATTTTGAGAAATCCAGAATGTCAACTGAGTATGCAATATTACTAACTTCAATTCTCCTTCCCCTTTTGTGTGTTGGATCTCACTCTGCCCATCAAACTCTCTTAATAGAGGAGTCCAATCCTGCAATTGCTATACATCTAAATGTCCATGGGCTTCAATGGGAGCTATGTGTACAAAAGGACTGCAGGATCAGATGTGCTTGTGAGGTGGACAATACATGGCTCAATTTTTCCTCTCTTCTTTTATTTGGAATGTTAATTAAAAACCCAAAAGAAGAAGAATTTTCAAAATCCCATTAGCAAAGAAGATTTGTGATCCTCTCTCTGTAGCCCAAGCTATAACTGTCCTGCTTCAAGACTTCTTGCCTGGACATCTTGGTATATTATAAAGTCTTTAAGGTGTACTCTTACCTACCTTCAATTACTTGAGTATTTGAATAATTAAGATAAGAAAAAAATATTTTAACTTTACACAACAGAAGGACAAAAGTAGGAGATACACAACAGACAGAACATAAAAGTACGAGATGACTGGATATACCCACTTTTCACATCATTATCTTTCATAACTATTTCTCTCAATATTTGAAAGTTTCTTCATTTAATTTTAAAGTACAGTTGATACAATACAGAAGACTATGAAAAAATAGCCAAACAAATTATTCAGGAGGGTTTCCTTCTAGAATAGTGTTGTATTGGCATTTCTCTCTCCATCCGCCCCCATTTTTTGGGTAGTCTTAGTTATTTTTATAAACTCTTTGGATTAAAGATTTACCCATCTTCCTGAGAGATTTACAGAAGACCTTTAACAACCTTTTGGGTTCTCCATAAACAAAACAAACATTCTACATTTCTCTTCCCTTATCCTTCATTAGATTTACTTGGGTTTGATCCTGCTTTGAGCAGGGGGTTGGACTGGATGACTTCCTGAGGTCTCTTCCAACCCTAATCTTCTAGGATTACTAACAGTCGTATAAAAAGAGAATATGTTTTTAAGAGATCTTCTAATTCTTGGGATTTATTCTCCCTGTAAAATTATGCTGCTGTATATGATTAAATTCCCACAACCACTAACTGTTGTCACCAACAGTCTCAAGATTCCCAGTTGAGAATAAGAAACAGAGGAGGATTAAATAAAGACTGAAGCCGAACTGATGCTTTCCATATGCAAGTACCCTTTGCAATGGAGAAAAAGTATTTTTAAAGAAAGTAGAATTATTGTGAATTAAAGTGTCTATTCAGTTACAGTACTGCAAAAACAAAGAAGCTATAACAATACCATTTAAGGAGAATTCTGTCAATCAATTTTAAAGTTTCGCAAACATGAATAGGCTATAACTGGTAAAAAAAATCCCAGAAGCATGGTTGTGATCTGCTGAGGAGATAATAGACAAGAACACCCTGACTTTAAGAAGCAACTGCTGCTCTCCCTGTGCTTCAGATTCTAATTTGGTGGACTGTAATGTTTGATATTAATTTAAAAACTATCCAATACAAGACAAGCAAGGAGTTAACTTCAAAACAAGAATGTAACTTTATAGTACATCTCCCACAAACTTCAGGATTTGCCTGAACATTTTCTGAAAGCATTCTTGCACCCATGGGAGAAAGAGAGCTGCTCAACCAGCCAGGCACACAGTAAAGACTCAGATGGTCTACTCTGATAGACTGAAGATGTGTGACCAGTGTAAAAGGCCTTTGATTTCTGCAGAGCATGGTTTGGTTTGAACCGCACGTTGTCTATTTAAATCAATTCATTCTGAAGTTAAGGATAACTTATGCCTCTCTAGTCCAGCCAATTGTTGTGCCATTTCCTTTCATCCAGGCTATGTGGGACAAGTAACTACCTGAGGCTTCCGAGCCTTTTCATGCTGGCACTTTGTGGTAGTCATAAGTTGAGGTTCACCTAATGGTTCCACCCATTAAAAAAAAAAAAGTGGTTCATGTCCTGCGACTACCAGAGAGAAGCTTGGGCTTCTACAGAAAGAAGATGAATTCATGGATTAGAGGAACTTACTCCTGTTATACAATAAAGGCAAGAAACAGAGGTATGAAATGTACGCTGAACCTTAAGTACCACTCAAATATTGAGGAAGTCACCAGGCTCACAAGATACAGAACTTGGGTTGAATCAAAGAGGACCAAGAAAGCTTTCAATACTACATACAAAAATCAGATGTACTTAGCCCTTTCAGAGTGTTGAACAGGGCTCAAAACAAAGTAACAAGTTCTTTTCTTTATTTAATCAGGAATTCAGCCAGGGTAAGGCACCAATTACTTGAAACACAGAGTCCTGGGTTATCTATATGGTTGGCCCAGTCTCCAACCAGGTGCAGTCCTACTTAAATCCTGGACTCTGAGAGATACTGTCACCACCTTAGTGGCATTCCAATGCAGCATCACTAGTTATGAAGATAACAAAACAAGGCTCTCTCTCAGGAGTTTATTATGAAATTTCAACCAGTTCCTTGGCCAGCTCTTATTTTACACTAGAGAAGCTTTAGAGGCAAAGAAAGTATCAAGAATTATGTTAGCATCATCAAATAACTAAATTTTATATAAGTAATGACTGGCAAAATGAATACAGGACACTAAATGGCACAGTTTTAGGGATAACTAGACATCTGAAAGGTGGTCTGCAGTCCTGAGATATTTCTCCTAGGTGTTAAGATCACACTGCTGTACTCATGGGCACTCCCAAGAATATGCAAATAGCATCCTTATAAATCTCTGCTATAAAGTCCCTCCTGTGATGTAATTTGTCAAAGGCCTTTTGAAAGTCTAAATAAATTATGGAGTTAGGATGTGAGATACAAAGTACTGTCATGGATCAGAAACTGGCTAAGAAACAAGTTCTATGCTAGGACTGGTGTATAATCTTTTTATTAATCATCAGAAAAGGGATTAGTGAGGAGGCAAAATTTGCAGGTGACAAAACTGTTCAGGTTAGTTGAGACTAGAGAAGACAAAAGCACTTCAGAGGAACCTAACAAAACAGAATATTGTGGACAACGCATACACCTTATTGGGTTATTTACTGATATGTTATTAGAGAAGACTCTCTAAAGACTAAAAATCTTTCCCATAAAAGCCGATGTGACCCTTTGCAACCTTCATTTACCTTGGAATTCACTCTTGGTACATTTTGCTCACCCTTCAATAAGTTCTCTCAAGCTTCAAACATACGGAGAGAAGGAAATACAACCTTCTATTAACCCAACATTCTGTAGTTTCAAAAGTACATTTATAAAACATTTGTCTGGCCCCAACCTTGGCTTTTTCAGAACGAACAACAATGTAATTAATCTGACAAGAAATACAACTCATCTAAATGTTAATGTAGGTTAACAATTATATATTGGAAAAGAGAGAGATGAACCAAGCAACTGATTATGTAACACACCTACATGTAATCACCATTGGCTCTGAGAAAGTATTTCAGATTTAGACGTTTCCCCCAGAGCATAGGAATGGCCATACTGGATCAGACCAATGGTCCATCTAGCCCAGTATACTTTCTTCATACAGTGGTCGGTGCCAGATCTAATGTTAATGCAAAATAGGACATATGTGAAGTGGGGCAACAGTCCTCACTGCCTGATGTGACCACACAGGTTAAAATATAGTCTGTCTGATTAAGGGCTTGATCCTAGTCCCATTGAAGTAAGCATCAAAATCCCCCATTGACTTCAATAGCAGGTCTCATATTCTTCCTCAATACTTTTAAGTCCACTTCGAGCCAGAGGTATTTGACTGTGCATATTCTGGTGAGATTCTGCAGATAGTTATGATTAAATGCTGTGGTTTGTACAATTATGTAAGTGTTTTTCTTCACTTTCCTGTACATTTTCCCCTACAAAGAAAGGGACAAGATTTTTGTTTAGATGGGTGCTTTACTGAACATGCAAACCACTTAGCATGCATATGAACTGCTTAAGAATGCAAAGATTGACATTGACCACCTATTGTACACTAAGACAATAACATTGTCTGTAGCCAATTAATCCTGTATCAAATCCCCTCCTCCTGTTTCACTTGTGCCAATATATTAGGTAAGTGCTAGTAAATATGAGACCAACCATTTTCAGACACCACTGCAGGGAGTTTGATTGAGACACTGTTGAAGCATTTAACACTTGTGGGAGAGAAAATTAAAGTTCATTCTTATGTAAGTTGAAACCAGTTCTGGGAAGAAGAATTGGTCTTTCTTCAACTAGTCCCCCAAGGGACGAGTATATATTATGGAATTTGAATTTTAGAAACACAAAAAAGTCAAAAGAGTAAATTTTACATAGTCACAAGCATATTTCCTGTTCCTTTAAGATAAAACCTGGTGGCCTAGTGGCAATGCCCCAATTTATTCTTCAACCAGCGAAGGACTTCAAATACTATGGAAATTAATCTCAGTCCTATGGGAAAGGAGTGCTTATACTTGTAGACAGTTCTCTCTTTTAAGAGTATAACCTTTTCCGTCTTCCTAGAAGTAACATGGGATATTAGAAGTGGAGAAAGTCTCAGGACTCCAACAGTGATGAAGCAGGCTACCTACCCTGCCCCAGCCAAAAAAAGAAATAAGCAAATTTGGTAAGTGTAGTTCCTTCACATGACTGATAGTTTCCAAAGTACTTTTCATACAAACAAAAAACACTTATGTTGTATTTTCCATTACCCAAACAACCCCCCACCTTTTTTCACTCAGCGAAAATGCATACCTAGCTCCTATGTCATGGATATAATCATGATATTTCTTTGTTGAAGGAATCAAAGCTAATTTCACTAATATAACAAGTGTTAATGGACATAGCATTTGAGAAAAAAGCCTACCGCTACCACTCCTAAACCAGTAATGATAGCTCTGTTTCAGTGACCTACTGCCCCAAATACCTACATGAGTGTGCTGGCAGACCTGATGACATGATTACTGTGGTGTGAAGAATCTCTTCAAGCACCTTTAGTAAGGAAAAGTTTCAGAGTAGCAGCCGTGTTAGTCTGTATCCGCAAAAAGAAGAACAGGAGGACTTGTGGCACCTTAGAGACTAACAAATTTATTAGAGCATAAGCTTTCGTGGACTACAGCTGTAGTCCACGAAAGCTTATGCTCTAATAAATTTGTTAGTCTCTAAGGTGCCACAAGTCCTCCTGTTCTTTTTTTAGTAAGGAAGCCACCATAAACTTCTTTCTGAAGTTGAATTAGTGCTCCAGAGTGAATTACTATGGTTCCAATGCACACAAATCATGTAGTATTCTCATTCATCTCTATAAACGTCAGATAGTATTTCTAATTCAATATCTACCATTGCATGGGAAACAATAGCCAGCCTCACCATGAATAGTCAAAGTTGTTACAGTACAGTAACAGATTAGCATTCCAACTGCTCAGGTTTTTAAAAAGGACACCATTCTTACTCTCAGTCTTCTCCAATTTGTTACTCTTCTGGTTCTGTCTTTCAATTCATATCCTGTCTAAAGACCAGAGAGGTTACAAGTAAATCATACTAAATTTGTTCTGAAGAACATGAGCTTTAGGACTTCGGCCGAATAATGAAAGTATCTAAACAAGTTAAGTATTCATTCTTCAGAAAAGCATGAAAAACAAAAGATAATACAAGCAAGGTTTTGGGAGCAGACAGTGACAATCACAATAACCAAGCCAAAGAACACTAAGCGTACAATATGCTTTTGTAGTCTCTCTTGATGTTTCATTTCTAGTGCTAATTATATCAACAAAACCATTTGTGCTGCAAACCAAAACGTTCAGTTACCAGTCCCAATGCTATTCCTGTTCGATAGCAGCACCAGAGCTGTAAAATGTAGGGCTGAAGCAGAAAGCAGGGAAAGAAAAGTTATTATATATGTTAGACTCATAAGTATAAATTTCAATACTTTAAGATTCTCTACAGTTCTTTCTTTTCAGAAGTTCTAAGCTTGTGCTGTAGCTTTTAACCTTAAAAATAATCTTTATACACACAGGAACTAATTAGAGATCAATTTTTTTCATCCATAGACAAAATGTAATCTGTACTATCATCCCTGAAATCCTAACGAAAACACTTTAAATGGTTTGTTGGTGTGGGGTTAAATTGATTTTAAAAAAAGGAAAAGTCTGGTTTCTGACAGCACGCCCTTTAAATACTATGCTCTACATTTTATTTGTGTCAGGTGTTTTGTTTTTTTAAAATGTATAAGGATTTTTCCAACTCCGCTTTTCATTTTTATAAGATCTTTTCAACAAGGGAGAATCTAATTTTATAGGGCAATCGGTAAAACTATACACAAAGTGCTATCAAATGCACAAAAACTGAAAAATGGAAAGAGGGAGTTTACTATATTTCTTTCAGTTTTATTATTATTAGGTGTCACTTGTAGCAATACTAGGTTCAAAGTTTTCAGACAAGGGTGACTTACAAGGTGTCCCTTTTAACAAAACTGGAGTTTTATGGACAATTGCTAGAGTGCTAAACTGTAAACCCTGGCAACTGCAAAATTTTTGAGGGAATAATCATTTGTGTATATATTAGTCTCTTCAAATGATTATTCCCTCAAAAATTTTGCAGTTGCCAGGGTGTGTGTGTGTATACACACACACTACTCCAAGTAGAGTGACGGTTTAGACAGCAAACTCTTGCCCCAACTGATTGGAAAAATAATGGATAGTAAGCCACAGGAGAAACACACCACACTACATTCATGCAATATTGTGGTTAGAAAGTTTCATGCACGTAAAAATTAGGAAAGAAAGAATGTGCAGTTATGATTCTACAGTAACTAATTCAATCATACTGCAGATTCTGTATATACTGAGGCAGCATAGTTATCACAGATAGCAAAAGAACAACATATTGTAAAATGAAGGTAATAAATAATGATCCTCCTGTGAGGTAAGGATAAGAAGCTCTGTGTATTGGATATTATTATTAGGGAGGGCTATCTTACAGTTGCTGTAGGAATGAAAAATATGAGTAGTCTGGCTTATGTATAGATGGTTGAGATTTCAGGGAATGACTATTTACAGAGAACACTTATTTTATTGTATATGTCTGATGAGGAACATTGGTCTCATCCTGCATGTTGAAGTCTCTCCTTATACTCTGGCTCCCCTTCCAAGAGTACTGTGACAGGAAACCCAAAGAACTCCCTCTTGTGGGGATACACAAAAACATGGAAAAGGGAGGCAAAAATGGGAACTGGACAAGAGGAGGATCTGCACAATGACAAGAAAGAGGTCTTCGGTGGATTTGTCATCTCCAAGACAGCTTCATGGATGGTAAGCAGCTTTTTGACTCTTTGCTAGATCTAGACAGAAAATTCCCGGGGGCCTTTCTGTTTTTCCAATATCCTCACTGGAGAAAATGTACCTAGGTACTTCTATTGCTCTCATGGCCTGGTAGATGAGCACGTCACAAATGTTAATGAATTTATATTCACAATATCCTTTGGAGGTAAAGAAGCATTACTCCCACATCACAGTTTAACTGAGGTGAAGATTAGGTGACTTGCCAAACATTACACAGAAAATCTGCAACAGAGATAGGAATTGAATCCAGATATCCTTAGTCCTTGTAATGTGTTAAACATAAGACCAATCCTTCCTCTCAGGAAGGAAAGCTAAGGACGCCAATTCTACTAGGTCTTCAGTGTCCTTGGTGGAAAGTTTTTTCTGCAGGGCTGCGATTGAGAGGTACTGTCCAGCCCCCACTATAAGCAGCATGGTAGGAGTAGGAGGGAGTATGTCTACACTCCAGTTACTTTTGATATAGGAGGCGGTTTCAGCTAAATTTACGTTACAACAGCCCTGAGGTAGCTCAAATTTATACCAAAGGCTGGTGTCAGAATACAGGAGGTGCAGAAAATGGCTTAAAGACATCTCTTCCCACCTTTCCTCTACCCCAGATTCCTGCACTGATGATAGCTTGACTGTAACAGAATCTGGCCCAATGTGTCAATACATAGAAAGCTAATTAAAAATAAAGTAAAAAATTCAAAAACCAGCATCTAGTCTTCTTTTAAGCTGAAAACACTGTTTTGAAAACAAATGTACTTTCTCAGTTATAACTTCAGCGTGATACAGTGTGTGTGGACTTACTAGTAAAACAAGAAAAGGTTCTCTGATTTTATTTTTAATAATCCCAGCAGGAAACTAACAACGTGGGTTTCAGTTAAATTATGTGAACATACTATTTGTCCTTACATAATTATACCAAGACCCATAAGAAACAGTTTAGTAATCTAAACATCATGTTTATCTAGACGATATTCTAAGTATCTAGGATCCATGGAATTGCAGGTTCCAATTCCATTAGGATTTATTCAGCCTTTTTTTTCCCTCGTATCAGCCTCCAGCTAATAGGAACCCAACAAATTTGAAGACGCCCACCCCTTCCAGCTGCTGGTATGGAGGAGAAGCATTCTCTCCGCATGCTTCCCATTCATGCCCTGCAATGTCCTGGGTGCTATAAGGGTAGGTTGTGGATTTCTGTTGCTCTACCTCCATCCAAGAGCCTTTCATCTGCTGACATAGGAGTTTTCAGAGTAGCAGCCGTGTTAGTCTGTATCCGCAAAAAGAACAGGAGTACTTGTGGCACCTTAGAGACTAACACATTTATTGGCGCATAAGCTTTCGTGGGCTACAGCCCACTTCTTCGAAGAGAGTGTATTTCTGCTATTCCAACTTTATTTAAACTTTCTCAAGCAGCAGCACCAAAGTGAAATTTACCTAACACTTTCACTGATGCTCCTGGGGTTCTGAAGAGCTGCAGTGAAACTGACAAAATTCTGAAGCTTGAGAAAAGTTTAAGAACAGCAACAGAAGCACTGGATTTGTCTTGTCTGCAGATTTTGGAGGTAAGCACTGCTTCAGTTATATGTGATTCACCTTTCGATATTTATCTTTGCAACCAGAAGGACTAGCATTTTATTTTATTTAGCAATAGATGAGAGCTTAGACTCTGAAGAAGTTGGGGATACTTTCCCAAAATATTTTTTTTACTCAAGATGGACAAAAGGATCTTTTAACATTTGCTCAATTACAACTGGTAGGACTAGGCCCAGCGTCACACCACATCTTTTCATAGAGAGCAAAAAGTACACAGAGACTTCAAGTATGCCTCTACCCCGATAGAACGCTGTCCTCGGGAGCCAAAAAAATCTTACTGCATTATAGGTGAAACCGCGTTACATTGAACTTGCTTTGATCCGCCGGAGCGCGCAGCCCCGCCCCCTCGGAGCGCTGCTTTACCGCATTGTATACGAATTTGTGTTATATCGGGTTGCATTATATCGGGGTAGAGGTGTATATTGGTTCTGTATATGAACTTCTAGCTGTGAGGAACACAGGTAACACCAGCTGCTCCCTACAATCAAACCTAGGGTGACCAGACATCACGATATCTAGGCGTTTGTCCCGATATTTCGCAGTACTCTGTTTCGTTTTTTTCTCCGCCGGTGCACTCCGCTTTTTTTGTTTTGCTCCGCCGGTGACCTTCCCCCCACATGTGTCCTGTTATTTTCTTCCTCTCATCTGGTCATCCTAATCAAACCACATATGAAAGAAAACTTCCATATCAATTTGTGACTACTAGACAGTTTGCACAGTGAACACAGAATAATAAAAAACAAATGTAGAAAACTATCAAGAGGTTTGTTTTTCTTTGAGTGTAATAATAATTAGTTATTATTATTAATAGAGATATCCTATCTCCTAGAACTGGAAGGGACCTTGAAAGGTCATCGAGTCCAGCCCCCTGCCTTCACTAGCAGGACCAAGTACTGATTTTTGCTCCAGATCCCTAAGTGGCCCCCTCAAGGATTGAACTCACAACCCTGGGTTTAGCAGGCCAATGCTCAAACCACTGAGCTATCCCTCCCCCCTGTAATAGTTTGCAGGGGTTTAATCAAACACAATCTGAAGTCCTCTTATGCTATATGTAAATAGCAGTGTTCTCTCAACACATCTTACTTCAGTCAAGATGAGAGACAACAAGAAACCTCAGGTCCATCAATGCCCTCCTCCCATATCATCACATGGTAGTACATCCTACGTAGCATAGGACCACCTAGTACTAATTGGCAAGTCCAACAATTCTCCAGGGAACATTTAAAAAAGACAACAGCCAAGTCCTGGGTCAGGTCTACATTACCAGCACTTTATTAGTGTAGCTATACTGGTACACCTCTACCCCGATATAACGCTGTCCTCGGGAACCAAAAAAATCTTACCGCATTATAGGTGAAACCGCATTATATTGAACTTGCTTTGATCCGCCAGAACGCGCAGCACCGCCCCGCCCCCCCCCCCCCCGGAGCGCTGTTTTACCGCGTTATATCCGAATTCATGTTATATCGGGGTAGAGGTGTATACCATATAAACAGAACACTCATAGCCGCTCCCCCACCCCCAAGCAAAATAAACTACACAAGTAAGATCACAGTTTTGCCAATATAAGTATGTCTACATCAGGGGCTTTTGCTGGCACAGTTATGCTGATCAAGGATCACATCTCTTCACATCCTTGACTGACGGAGCCATGTTTGTAATGCAGCTCGAGCCTCGGTTACATTAAAGTCAGTGGGAGTTTTGCAACTTACATTAAACTAAAATTGGCCAGTGTGCCTTTGGAGCAATTCTTTCTAGACCCCAAATTTCAGAGATGATCAACAGGGATGGGCTTGCATTTGTGTCAATCACCTACTTGCAAACAGAGGCAGTAGCTGAGCTCCACAAGAGGTTCAGACTATTTGCCGCTTAGATCACACTAATGCTATGCAACATCCTACCCCTGGAAACCTAGAGGAACTCTCTCTGGGGCCAAAATGGCAGACCTATCATTTTTTTGCTGAATAAAGTTGTTACACAGAAATACTGAATACCAAGAGAACCATATCACCCACCAGCACCTGTGCTTTTAAATTCAGGACATTCCTTTTTAATTTGATTGTAAGTTCTTAATTAAACTATAAACTATTCAAAAGAGGGACCAGCTTTTACTCTGTGTTTATATGGGGCATCCCAATTCTGACTGAAGACTCTAAATTATATTATTTGTGTTATTGTAGCTCTTTAGGTAACCCAGTCATAGATCAAGGTCCTGTTGTGTTAGGCAATTTAAAATAATATTTTCCATTTCCCACATGAACTGGAGATATGCCCTGTATTAGCTCCTTTAGCAATGCATATCCAATTCCCTCTTTAATGAATTTATGCTACCTACTTCAAATACTAACTTTTTGCAGTTTGCCCCATATTCCAGTCACATAGTGAGTGAAAAAATTCTGAATTGCATTTATGACAGTAATTAACGCTGGTACATACTTAAATTTACTACCATGCATGATCCCACTGAGGTCAATGGTACTACTCACAGCATATAAAGTTAAGCATATACTTAGTCTTTGCAGGAACAGGGCCTAAAAGTACACCTCCAGGGGGGACGGGGACTGTACACTCTGGCAGATCAAAGCAAGTTCGATATAATGCAGTTTCACCTATAACGCGGAAAGATTTTTTGGCCCCCGAGGACAGCGTTATATCGGGGTAGAGGTGTAACAGGCTAGGCAGGGTGCTTATGTAGCCTGTTTGCATTCATGCATCCTTTTCATTCACCCTGTGATGTACAAATAACCTCATTTATATCTTCTTAGAGAATTACAAGTTTAGATACTTTCTCTTCATAACATGTGCCTTCTAAAACTATTTGAGTAGTCCTATTCTTAGCTACTGTTATCAGGTTTTAATCTAACCACATGTAAATCTCACAATCACGTAACTAAAATAATACAAAAAAATAGTGCTGTAGGACACAAAAGTAGTTAGAACAACCATAGTCAAATGGAAAATTAAATGTAAAGTATCGGGTGCTCTTCCCATTGAAGTCAACAACACAACTCCCATTGACTTCAGTGCAGCAAGATTACGCCCTATGTGTCTCATGAAAACACCCAATGATAAAAATTTCTGAGTCCAATGGAGAATTTTTGTGGGGATGGGAGCCCTTCCATGTTAAAAATAATTATGATAGTGACCTCTGCTTGGTAATTTTTTTAAAAAGGTTTGAAAAACAAAAATCCCCTCCCAATTTAGCAAACACTAATTGAACAGAATTGCAAATAATTGTTTTAATAGTTTCCAGTGTATATAATGTATTATAACTAAATATCTTGCACTACTATGCTCAAGGATGAGAACAATATTTGTTAGTTACAAAACAAAGAAAATATAGCAGAGACAGCATACAAGATTATTTTGGTGAAATCCCCCCCCCCCCCCATGGCTTCTGTTTTGTTTTTTATTAAGTTGTTGGTGAATGACTAGCAAATTTAAAACAACACTAGATATTTAAAACAAAGCTGTCTCACCAATTCCTAGCATTTTAGAGATGCAGGTCAAATTTGGCATAAAAATTATTGACAATGTCCCTTTAACTAATGTAAACAGTATCATGCCATGGGAAGCAGGAAAAATTTAAAGAGGGCCAGAAACACAGTAGGTGGCTACTGAAATACAAAAGACAAATGAGAGGCTAGGGAAGAAAGGGTGATTTAAAAAAAAAAAAAAAAAAAGGAAGAGGTGCTATATAAGTGCAAAGTAGTAGTATTAAAATCTGCAGAGTGTATATGAATTAAGCGTTCTGTTTTACGACTCTGGTAGGATGCACAAACCAAGGCCCCAATCCTGCAGTTGGATTCACACACATGATCCTCGCAGCACCATGGAGTTCCAGCAACATCAATTAGGTTCTGAAAGTTTCTGCCTACATGGATATGATAGCAGGCCTGGGGCCCAAATTCATTTTCTGTGGTATGTGGGGTTACCAGAATCCTTTGAAGGAATTACAGCTTAATGACATATCATTGGGGGTATGTTATTCCTTACACTGTACTGTTCACTCCAAATATCAAAAAAATTGAGGTTACCTGTAAAGCTGTTTATTAAAATGTCAAAGTAGATAAACAAGTATCAATGTCACATAGTCAAAGTCCTATGAAAGGAAAATATCCACGCATCATCCCTTTAAGAACATGACCCAACATGTCACAGCAATAAACAATAATAGATTGCTTACTCTTATTGTTATTACCACCATAGCAACTAGGAGTCCTACCCCAGGACCAGGGTCTCATTGTGCTAGGCACTGTACAAACAGAGAACAAAGAGATAGATTGTAAACTCTTTGGGGCAGAGACTAAGTATAAGATAAGAGACAGACAGAGGAGTACAAGGGAACAGTGAGACAGAATTGGTCAGCATGACAGGCAGTGGTCTCAGCACACCAGCAGCCTATTCGTTATCAAGTTTTTTTGTAGGTATCTCAGCAGAGGAGAATATTTTTTAAAGACACATTAAATTATATTTGTTATGATCAAATAATTCTTATTAAGGAATATCTTTATGAATGTATGTGTATACACATGTATACACAGGCATTCAAAAAGAAGAGGTAAAAAAAAGCTTTTTTTTAATAAATAATAGATATAATCACCAAATGAAGCTATGTTCCTAGTGAACTGCTCAATCTTTTTAAATTTAGAGGTAAAGGCCTAGGCCCCAATCCTGAGAGCTAATTTAAGGTCTTTCCATGCACCAAACAATAGACATGGTTTAAGAAATTTTTTTAAAAAACATACACGAAACAAATACATGCAAGACAATGGAATCAGACACATTTACAAGTTGTTTCACACACATACACACACACACACTCAGAACCAATTTCAGTTTACTGTATCCTTTAAAAGGAGAAGGGAGAGAAGTAAATGCCTGTTTACTTGTTCATGAGAAAACAACATAGAAAAATAAAGCTACTACACTGAACAGATTAACGAAATACCTGCAAACCTGTTAAATATCACTTTCAATTGGAAACATTTGCTTTGGAATTGAGATTAAGGTATTCTGGGGATTTTTTTTTAAACTTCCTTGTATGGTGAAAGACTTCCCAGTGAACATTTCTCTCTCTACAAATATATATATTTCTTCATTCTTATTTAAAAAAACAAAAAAACTTCCTACACATTAAAGCTATCACAGGTGGAGCCAGCCATGGTCCCAGTGTGCTTAATGTTTACTTTATGATGGAAATTAGTACCCATCTCCAGCACAGCAAGTGGCCTATTGACAGCTAAGAGGTTACACACAGTGACCATTGGGAGAAGAGAAGTTTTGTATCCTCCAGGATTTTGCCTGGACTGGGCGAGCTGGGCTATCGCTTGTCTGAGGTTCGGGAATGGGGGCAGGGATGAAGGTGCCTTTATTAGCTGCGCGTTTCAGAGACACCCCTCGAGTTCTGGGAGCAGGGCAGATCTTACAAGGTAAAACAAACGAGCGAACAGCTGTTGGGGGGGTGGGCTCCCCCCCCGCAGAGCCGAAGCCTGGCACAAAGAAGGGGTGGCACAGATATAGGGAGAAAGAAGAGCAGAGGGGCGGGAGACTGAGAGACTGGGGCAGCGAGGGGGGTGAAAGGTACCTGAAAATCTGCCAGGATCATTTCTCTGTCCATGTTGGACGCCATTGCAGCCGGCCGGGTCCCCTGCTCTTGTCTGCACTGTGCACCTGGAGCCTGCTGCTGCCGGGGACCGGGGATGGGAGGCTAAGAGCTCATGTGAGCTCCGAGCCGAGACAATCCCCCTGCTGCTCCCCCGCTCCTGGGGCCGCTCCTCGGGCTCGCTCCGGCGTCGGAGAACGGGGGGGTCCCCGGCGGGCGCGGGCGGGAGGAGGGGGCTCGGCTCGGAAGGGGCAGGGGCGCAGCCGGCCCCTCTGAGCAGCGCCCTCCGCTGCCGTGCCACAGAGAGGAGGAGGCAGCGCTGCTTCCTCCCTGGCTCGCAAAGCGTCTGTCGCACATTTTGCCTGTCATTGAGGTCGCAAAGAGATGCTTTGCGGCTGCCACGTGACCCTCCTGTCAAGCGCCGGCGAGAAGAAAAGCCGAGGGGGGGGGAGGGGAAGGAAGGGGGAGAGCGGTTGTGTCTTTCCGGCTGTCCGGCAGCGCCGAGCCCTGGCGCTGGTGCTGGGCCGGCGGGCGCCGAGGGGAGCGGGGCACAGCTGGGAGCGGGGCGCTGGAGCTGCCAGGCCCGGAGAACGCTGCAAAGGTGGCCCGGCTTTGCGCCAAGCCGCTGGGGGAGCCGCGAAGGGATTGCTAAGGGTCTCCCGTTGCAAAACACACCCCGCAAACTCGTGCCGCGCCTCGGGGCGTTTAGAGCCGGCCTTAAAACCAGTCCCCATCACAAAGGAGGGAGTCGCTCACTCCAGACCAGGGAATAAAGCTTGCTATGTCTAGGGGCCACTTGGCCCACGTTTAGGCCTTTCCTGAAGTCATGATCCGCTTCGTTATACAAGGAAACGTCGCCCTGCACTCCTACGTCTCAGTAGGCACTGTTGAGGGAAGCCCTGGGGGTGCCAGGGTTTTAGAGCGAGAAGCTGGATGAGGTAATAGCTTGTATTGGACTAGCTTCTATAGGTGAGAGAGACAAGCTTTGCCGCTACACCGAGCTTGCCTTCAGGTCTGGGAAAGGGACTGATAGGGTTACAGATAACTACAAGATGATACAGCTAGTTCAGCGTCTGTTCAATCTTGAATTTAGCTGTGACGCTCGGAGGACCTTTCCCAGACCTGAAGAGGAGCTCGGTGTAGCTCCAAAGCTTGTTTCTCTCGCCTACAGAAGCTGGTCTAATGAAAGCTATTACCTCACCCATCTTCTCTCTAAATCTCGGTGTCATTGGAGGGTTACAAGTAGCTCCCATTGGTTATGAATGACTGCTTTCTTTTTCAATGAGATTCAATATCTTGGTTTATTTTAACTTCATCCATTCTGCTTGGCATTTTGACATAGCTCTATATTAATGACAAATATTTCACTTTTGAAACAATTGCTCATCGGTATGATGATTGGGCTATTTCTTTATACATATTTTCTGGCAATCCCTAGTTTGACCTGGATTACCTGTTCCCATCTAGCATGACAAAGACCTAGGTGTATTTATGTTGTGAACTATACTGTGTGTGCCTGAATTAAGGTGTAACTCAATGAAGCTATGAGTCACAGGATGAAACATCAAATCATTATTGTCCCATTGAGGCCTAAGCAAGATACCATTTCTCCCTCCAAATACACTCCCATATGGAAATGCCTCTCTCAAAGAGAACACCCATAGAAGTGTTTTAGCTATCTGTTGTGTTTATAATTAATGCAGGACTGAGATAGTTTTGCCTTTCTGTAACACAATATCTGGTTGCTTTGTATATAAACAGATTGTTACTGATAAACAAAACAGGTGCTTTCATTGTGACATATATAAATATAGTGATTCAGCTCCAAGCCAGATTAATTGTTCCTTAAACATAATTTCCTTTTCCTTTGATAATACATGATTTTTTTTTATACACTGGGCAAACAGTGACTTCCTTTTAATGAAAAAAAAATACAAGGGATGGCTAGACGTGCAAGATTCATTTCTCAGTCCTTGTAACTCCTCTCATATGGGAAACAACCAATTTGTCATAGGTTTATGATCCAACAGATGTTAATATGCATAATAGCCCTTACTCTTAGGTTTCCCACAACAGTACTTTAGGTCTCAGCTCCATTACATATAATCACTAAGCTTGTTTCATAATATTTATGCAAGTCCTAGTTTTCAGTGTTGTTTGTTCTTTTTAAATATATGTCCCCTAATGTTTTCCATCTCTCCTCTGGCTATATACACAGTTTGACTCTAACTGGTTAATTAATCCAACTTGTTTTATTACACGCCCTACATAATTTCTAGTTACTTCGCTGACACCTAAGGTCAAACACAGAATCAATCACACAGCCTTCCTAACATTAAACGATAGACAAGATCTACATTACAACATATCTACGATTCTAGATATTCTTTTCTATTCTAAAATATATAGAGTTAGTTCTTGACTGATTTTATTTTCGCGATTGTAAGACGATATATACAAGCCTGTTCGGAATAGATGTGCTTCCTGCTGATCATCGGGAAAATAATGGCAGGATTGATACTAACAGGGAGGAGGGGGGAGAGGAAAACAGAGAAAGAATAAGTCACAATGGAAGCCAGTAAAGAAAAGGAGGGTGATTTAGGGAAATAAACATTACATGCAAGTTACGAGCTGCAGACGATCATCGAAAAGTTTAACTGTGTCTGTCTGCAGGTTAGACCATTTGCTCACAAGAAAGCGGTAAAATAGCAGGACATAGAATTATTAAGGCACATTGCGAGATGCTAATAAGAACGGTGACCTTTATGATACATTTGGCTTGTTTCATATACTAGACAATCGTTTTATAATTTCAAGGTGAACTATGACCATATCAAAGCCCTACTTGTGATGGAAAGCAAAATATGTCATTCAAATTGGATATTCTACTTTGTCCTACTCCTGTTCCAATTCATGTTGGCTGGGTTCGCAGTAAAGATTTACTCCACGTTGTTCATTTAATAATTCTAGTTTAACTTTACAGAATTTATAGATGACACAGCTATTACTGCCACACTATCTCCTTTTTCCACTGCTTGACATTACAGACAATTCTGTACTCTATACGCTATGTGGTTCAATACCAGAGACAGTATATACTCAACTATAAACCAATCTACCCACATATTACGACAGAGCAACTATAATAAAGGCTGAAAGGCAAGTTTTGTAAATTGGATTAAAGCCAACTATTTTCTGTCAGTAATTTAAAATTGTGGTTTAGTAAATAGCGCTGCAATATTACTCACGGCCATCAGCTGTAGTCAAAGGTTAGTTACCTGGTACTTATCAAAGCAATATTTTAAGCGAAAAGTATCCATCTTAAGTTAAATAAAGAGCAGGATCGGGGCCAAAATGAGAAAAAAAGATGAAAAATACTAAACCTACGTTATGTCACATGCAATCCAGATTACAATAATATAAATAACTTAGTTTATTCCCCTCACAACTCTTAAATGAGCCCCAAACTGGGCGTTTCCTATACATACTGGATAAATTATAAATGGTACTTGGAAGGTAGGGAAGTCAGGTGGGTACATGTTTGCAGTACTCCGTGCGATGTCCGATGATGATATCTGTGTGCAGAGGGTTTGGGGGGGTTGACTGTTGTGTTGGACGCCGATACAGCTCTTTCTGTTTTATAAGATATGTCTCTTTATAATTGTTAACATTAATTAATTACAAACAACATGCTCCTTCCTACAAACATTTTAAAAGGACATACAAGGCATCAGGTGGTATGGTGCTACTTTTCTGGTTGGTCAATTTCAGCTGCAAAAGAAAAAGAGGCCTTCACTGTCTCAAAGTAAACTATTTTTGTGACTATGACCAGTCACTTGTTAGCTGAAATTATTAACAAAAGAAGGATTCTTCTTCTTTAAGTGTCGTATGCAAAGATTAGTAAAAGAATATAAGATTTATGGGTCAACTTCTGCAGTGACTTAACCTACATATAATTCAATTAAAGTTAATAGACTTGAACTGGGTGTAAGTCAGCGCAGAATGTATTTGCAAGCTACCTAGTGCAACACCCTATTCTAAATAATATTGTCATATAATGCCTGTTTTCAGAAAACCAGTGTTATTGAAAACATACATTTCTGGAATTAACTGTGAAGGTAGTTAAAAATCACACTTCTGCCTAGAAAATTGTTACCCCCTATTGTTACTTATAACACGTAGGTTTATTATAACAGAATTTTAATAAGTATTTGCTCTTTTTTCATCTTGTTTGCTTTGTGCATTTGACAACAATGTGACGATAGTCAATTTGACTATTTCCTGTGCTATTCATTGTAAGAGCCCGTTCATCAGCTTCCCTTGTTGCTTGTGTCAGTTTTTCACAAAACAATAGGGAAAAGAAAAACATTTTCAACATATTTCTAGCATTGGGCATCTTAAATCAGGCCCTGGACTTGCGCTGCCTCGCATACAAAGCTTGCATTGTTGTCAATGGGAGTTTTGCCTAGTAGGGAATGCAGGATCGGCTCCTTTAATGATCTGATATTGTTTCTAAACACTTCCATTTAACAACATCTATTGAGTTAGCCAGAGTGTGTATTAAAATTAACGTTTTGCTTATGCATGGAAAATAGATTGACAGATTATTTATCAAAGGAACATATTAGGTATACTTATGTGGGAGTCCGGAAACTGACGCCGAAGTACAGCCTACTTTTCAGAGCGATGACCTGTGTGGAATTCAGGCTTCTCAGGCTCACCGATTTTAGAGCAATTCAGTATTTAAAATCATTTACAATTCAAATTATTTTAGTCACCTCTGGCAATAAAATCCTCACGCCCTCTCATCGCTACTTCTTTCTCCTTTGACATACAAGTGGATCCCGCATTTCTTCCATTATAGTCATGTGTATTTTTCACTGAACAGGGCACTTCTCAGTTTGTCGAGGATGCTAGAGACAAGAGCAGCAAAGGTTTCTGCCCTGGATTATTGCAGTTCACGGTTAGAATGATTTGACATTGACCCTTTAGCCATGACCTTGTCTTGTGAGGACCTGGAAACTGCCTCCTTTCGGGATGAGAGCTACACTCTGTTGGCCCGATGCTGCTCTCATTGACTTCAGTGGCAGGTCCCACATTTACCTGAATGAGAAAAAGGACCGGGCCCGGTGACCCTTCTATGGACTGCGCACTTGAAGGCTGCTATGAACATGAACCTCCGTCCTAACTAGTGTCCTGATATTACAGCAAGAGAGTGTGGCAAGAACGGTGCCTGTTGCTACTTCAGCGGAAGGCAAGAGACTACAGCGTGGGGTGCCAGCCCCCAGACACATTTCCACAGCCCTGGGGTCCTACACATTGGCCTTGCAGCAGTGTCAAGGGAAATCTCCTCTTTAGGCCTCACCAGCGGCCCTCTTGCAAGCAATCTAGGGGTGGGTGGGGGGTTGTTCCTCTGGGGCATGATTTTAACCTTGGCTGCCACACGAGAAACAAGAGGCTGAGTGTGCAAACTGCCGCTCAACGCTCTGCCCCGGGCTGCTGGGGCCTGCGCGGTGCGCAAAGGCGAAGGGGAGGGTGTGCGCCGACACAGGCCTTCCTGCTCGCCTGGCGGCGGCACAGCAACTCCGCCGGGCCTCCTTAAATCTCTGCCGTTAAAATGTGGGCGGGTATTTCAACTCAAAAAGCGCTCAAATTTTTTTTCTTTTCAAAAAAAGCTGATGAGGTGAAAACAGGAGAAGGGGAAAGAGAGAGACAGAAACCGGCCGGGTGTCGGGGGCGCCACAGAAGCCGCGATTGTCCGGGCAGCCGGCGGCGGGTTTGGCGGATCCTGGCGAGGAGGAAAGTAGCTGCTGTCACTGAGGCGGCGGCTGCTTTGCAGGGCTGGGACCGGGGCACAGCCGGTGAGCGGCCGCGGCTGCCGCTTGGCGCAGGGGAGCCGGACCTGCGCTTCCCTGCTTCGGCGGGGTCTGGGTCGCATCGCAGCCCAAGCAGCGCCCTGGAGAGCCGCTGCCTCCTCCCGCTCGCTGCGGAAAGCGAAAGAGGAGCACCCCGATCCGCGGAGCCCTGCGGCACGGAGAGCCATAGGCGGGAAGGGCTCACCCCGCGGCTTGCAGCTGTAATGCCGCCGGGTACCTCGGAGATCGCCCCGGCCGGCTAGATGGAGCAGACGCCGCTGCTGGGCTTCTCCCCCTTTCCGTGAGCCCTGGCGGAGGCGCTGGCACCGGCATGCAGCCGCCCTCAGACAGCCACAGGACCCGGTGCCCTTCTGAATGCACCGAGCCACCATTGCTGGGGGCTGCCGAGCCTCCGCCTAGGGCGGCAGCCGCTGGGGACCACGAACGCGTTCTCTGCCGAGGCTCTGCGAGGAAGATTTGTTCTGCTGCTGAAACCGAGACACGTCAGGGTGAAGGCAGCTAGTGTGTGAGCTGTGCAGCGGATCAGCCTCCCGCTGTCTCCCCTTGGCTTTTTCTTTTCTTTTTTCTTTTTTTGCATACTTGGCTTGGAATAAACGCAGCTGCCTGCGAGGAAGGGGGGAACCCCAACCGATAACGGATGCATACGGCTTAAGAAGATTTCTCTGCGAAGTTGTTCCCGCTGAGTCTCAAATCTCGACTTGAATAAGGGTGGGTTGTTTTCTTCTTCAGTCTGAGTTAGTCTCCTAGGTATGTGTATATATATGTTATATGTAACACATATAAGATATTATATATTAATATATTTCCCCTTTAAAATGGCCAAAGTCCATAATGTGAGTTACTCTACGTGTAGAAGCAAAGAAATATTCTTTCAAGTGGAGCTGCAGTTTTGCTGAATAATCACGTGTGAATTTAGGGGCGGGCTCTTGGCAAGCAGTTTTTTACGAGTATTTACTACAAGGTCTACTCCAGAAGATTAACCATCCCAGTCCTTCTGTCAGTCTCCGATGTCATGCCTGGTTAAAAAAAACCCCAAACTCACCTTTTTTTCGATCGTCAGTCACCCTAAAGAATGGCCGAGCCTTTGGGGAACGAGTTGGCGTCCGCAGCTGCAAGGGGGGACCTAGTGCAACTTACTAATTTGTTGCAAACGAATGTAAACGTCAATGCCCAAAATGGATTTGGGAGGACTGCGCTGCAGGTTGGTATCCAGAGAGAGAGAAAATATTTCATCACTGCTACCTACGTGACCCGGGTTGCTGAAAGACAACGTTCTAAATAGGCTGGTGTAACAAAATTTCTGTATTTTTTTAACCTAGTTGGTTGCCATATTTTATAACTTTAGTGGCTCTAACTCCCTAAAATGACGTACTTGAAATACAACTGGCCCAAAACCATTATTTTAAACGGGGATCATCCTCAATATCAAATAGACTGTGAGTTTAATCCAATTTTATTATTGGGGGAAGGGGAAGGAAGGCAAAGAAAAGGTTGGTGAGATGAAAAGAAACCTTCCTAGCTGAGCACTGTCTCATAGATTTGTAAACACATACGTATTATTATTTGAGGTTTTGTGTTGTTTTTAAAAAACATACGGTAGAAAAATACATTAATGTTCTCGATTCTTTATTCTGGAGTGGATGGTACTTTTCCTTTATACGGTGTTTGTGACGAATGACCTTTCTGCATTTGGACACATGCTGCACAGGCA
This sequence comes from Chrysemys picta bellii, assembly GCF_011386835.1. Taxonomy (NCBI): domain Eukaryota; kingdom Metazoa; phylum Chordata; order Testudines; family Emydidae; genus Chrysemys; species Chrysemys picta. The sequence goes on from NC_088798.1 coordinate 9,853,490, forward strand.
CTGAGTACCTTTTAGATGTACATTAACAGTTAGACGAATGACTTAGAGTTCAGTCTGAATCACTTGCCTATCCATTCATAATTAAGGCTGAATAAAAATAATATTTTCAGACCGGACACTAGTGGATGAACTCAAGATTTCATTTCGGAGGCTATACGATTGTATGTCCTAATTTACAGTATTTAGATTTAGAGGCAGTAGTTGGAACTGATCCAACCGCTAAATATTGGAATTGGTTAAAGTTTTTTTCTCTTAGGATCATCATAATGATGGTGAAAATGTTAGAATACAGACGAAAACGTGAAACTGGCAATTTTTAACTAGGGTGAAATTCTCTGGCTATTTATCCTGTACACGGTGTAGGGAAATGTGAAACTAGAGTCATAGTTTTGTTTTTCTAAGTTCACACTTTTAAAAGCATGTCTTTGTTTTCAAATACGAACTACTGTTCACTTCTGAAATGTTCTTTTCAGGCACTGTGTTGTTTGCGACTGAAATCCAGGCACTTACTGGGTCTTTGGCTTAAAATCAAAATGCAGGATCTGGAAAAGAGGAAATTCTTGTCTGAACACAATAATCATTCTTATTTTTCTGTTTCAGTTAAACTCAAGAACTATACGATTATCCTTGCACTATTATTATTATTATCATCACATAAGTAGGGGATTGTGTGACACTGCAGGCACCTTATAAGAGAATGAAATAACTTGTATCGAAACCTCACACAAACTAAGTTCTGTAGGAAATCAGGAAACGTTTAGCCAATTTTTTTATCCTTAAAATGAGGCTGAAAAATTCAGTTGCGCTGCAGTAAATATAGGGCTTTAAAAAAATAACAATCACCAGACTTACCTTGAGAAATATTTTACACTGGTATACTACCCAGCTATTTTAAACATAAGCATTCATCTGATAATATCCATTTTTATTGCAGCTTAATCATCACCGATTTAATGAACCATAACTCCAGTCAAAACAGAGTTGTCTGTCTACTTATTTTCAGTCCGCATAAACCTGAAACATGCTGTGGGTAGTTGACAGAGATCAAGAATATTGTCAATCAACATTTTCCAATATTGTTCACTCGGTAATGAACCGGATGAAAGTGAAATTATATTCTCCTATGCAATTATGCTAATTTAAACAACTACTTATAAATATTTTCCTCTGCACTTTTTCTTTTTGATGATGAGTACTCATGCAGGCCTCAGATATTGAGTTTTCAGTATGACCTCCTTCAGGTTTGTTCCACGGGTCTCTCTTACCCCACCCCCGTCAACGTCCCCCACCCCCCAAATTACAATATCACTGCTATTTGAAGCCACAATTGTATCCTAAATCCGACTAGCATTACCTTTTATATCACACTGAAGTTTTAGGGTGCGCAAGGAATCGAGGATGGGCTCCCCAAAAGAATAACAGATACGCCCAGGATTTACCAAACAATAAGAAAAAAGGGGGGAAAAGAGGACGATGCCCTCACTTATTTTCCAGAGGTATAGCCGTACCTCTTACAATCTCTATCCAGAATTGAAAGGGATGGCAGGTAATGTATAGGAAACATTCAGTTATCTCTTATCACAGATAACCTTTCCCCAATCCCAACTCTATCCTATCCTATAATAATATGTATTTTACATGTGCCTTTTTCACAAAGCCTAATACACATTTATTTTTCAATAACGGCAGATTTTCAACAAATGCCGTGTAGAATTTGTAATTTGTGGTGACTAGTGTAACTGTAATCCTTGTTTATGCTAGTAAAAGAAAGCTTCTTTGCAAGATTTTCAAGATATCGGTTGAAAATTTCTAAAGAAGTAAAGAAGGTATTTTTCCCTTATCTGATGTTGATAATAAATTTGTCTCCTGCTAGAGTAGTTGAATACTTGGTCTTGAAAAAACATAGACTGTAACATGGGAAATTATAAACGATCTATCTTGTTTCATTCTTTTAAAGGCTGAAGGGACAGAAGTTCTGGCGAACTTTGGGGTCAGGCCAAGCCACTCAAACGCCTAATCAGAGATGTCCCTGTGCTCAGTTATAATAGGTTAATGATGTGATCAAACAAGGTTAAAGAAATAAAGTTTTACTTAACAAAAAGAATCATTAGGAACACTGATCGCTCTTCTGAAGACGGTTATTTTAAACAACATACATTGACAGATTGCTTAGACAGAAATTCTGAAGCTCTGAGATAAAAATGTTTGTTTTACAAGAACATATGTGAACTTTAAGTCATCGCTCTTAAGTTCTCCATTTTGGGCAGCACACAATGAAGCACAGATCTTGCAGAAAACGTTGAAGGATTATTTTCTTTATATAGAGAACTACGGGACATTTATACGGTCAGACTGACATTTAATGACAAGAAACAGACAATTTAAACATTTATTGGCGAGTTTATCCTACATTTTGTGTTACTGAAAGCATAAATATCAGAAAGCCATCCATCTTATACTTAACGAGTTTAAAGAAGTTAATGAAAGTTTCTCAATATTTATGATAAGTAAAACCGAATTATATGTAGATTTTAGCAATGAAAAAGTTGAGATAGAAGGCAACATTATAAAAAAGCATGATAACCTCAATATTCCACACTAGCTCATTTTGATATTAATCTCCTGTGAGATAGAAAGATATTTCTCACCGAAAGAATAAAATTCTTCGTAAACTTATTGTGGCTAGTGTAGAAATTGGAAAGTTAAGTTTACCCTCACATCAGTTTTCTATCGGGGTCCCGCTGCATAGGTAAAATAGATCTCCAACAGTGACAAAGCTCAAATATCAAAATGAAGATTCTAAAACAAGTGAGTGAAACAAGCAGTTCTGATATTATTTGGAGTATTATAACTCTTCTTTTTCCTCTTTAGGTCATGAAACTTGGGAATCCTGAAATTGCCAGGCAGTTGCTAATTTCAGGTGCTAATCCTGATCTGAAAGACAGTACAGGGTTCGCTGTAATTCATGATGCAGCCAGAGCGGGTTTCCTGGACACGCTGCAGACTTTACTGGAGTTTAACGCTGATGTTAACATTGAGGATAATGAGGGAAACCTGCCATTGCACTTGGCAGCTAAAGAAGGCCACCTCCCAGTAGTGGAATTCCTTATTAAGCGCACAGAAAGCAAGGTGGGACATCAGAACAAGAAGGGAGAGACTGCCTACGACTTGGCTAAACTGTACAAGAGGAACGATGTAGTTAAACTAATGGAAGGCAGCACTTTAAGTGCAGAAGCTACAGACATGAATTAAATCAAACACGGACAACTTCTTATTTGGACATTAAAGCTTATAGACCTTGTTTTTAATAACATTTATTACAACTTTCTTCTTCTTCTTTTTTTAAATAAGTAGTGCAAGTCTGGTGAAACTGCAAAGGTGTAGATTTTGTGCAAATGAATATATTTAAAAATCACACCAATAGCATTTTCCTGCACCTGCCATCCGCACAATGCTAGAAGAGACACAAATGGACATATGTTGATCGCTTTTGCTTAGTTCCTGCAGTGTATAATTTTACACTTTCTTCGTTTGTTTTAGTTCACTAATACTAAAAAAGATATATGCTAAAATGTTTTATGTTTCTGACATTTACCTTTTTAAAATGTTTTACTGTGATATTTTTTCTTAAGATCATGCCTAGCAATTTGAAGCACTGCTTCTGACAAAACAGGATATTAAAGGGTGTAGCCCGTGGTTCAGGCAAAGCTTGGATTTAAAGGACGTTTGGCCTGTAAAGACAGCAGGACGGGGCCCTACAAGTGTTAGGAAATAGCTGCATTTGGACACTAATAAGAGCTTGTAGAACTAGGTAATTTGCTTTCTAAATTGAGATTATACTTTTGTTTTTCACTGTATTTAATCTTTCACAAATCTGCTTCTGAAATTGATGAACAGAAACAATGTAAGTGGCTTTTTTGTTTGCCAGAGGTTAAAACAGCTAAGCTTGGTTGTTCGTGTTTTCTGTGCACTGAACAATGCACTTTCCTAGTTTCAAAACAAGCAGCAGACAACCGTTGTCAGAGGAAAGGGTATAATAAGGCTGTGATACCAACAGAGAGAGACTAGTTTTCTGGTCATTCCACAATCGAAGAGAAGGTAGACGCTATTTAAGAAATATTTGCTTTCCACCAACTTTTTATTTTAATTAACCATTTTACTATAGCTGCATCTCACAAAACGTGGATATTTGAATACAATGGAATTTAGAGGGTATCACGTTTGCTTTTAATAACATTATATTATCGCTTGCACGTGAAACGCCACACAAGCCTGAATATTCGAATTGGCAATACGGTTGGTAGTATTTCGGGGACCCATAGTCACTTACCATTTGATGCTGCGCGGTGCTGAGCGCATTCTGCTTCCATGAATGCAACGGGCGCTGACGATGCTCAGCACCTTGTGGGACTGAATTTATTGTCAACATTTGATACCATGTTCTAGGTGTTAGTTGTTTGGCAGATCAGCCGTTTGAAGTGCTTTATTTGTAATATTCTAAACATTTTGACTGCATTAAAGAGATGGAATCAAATCATTGTAAAATGAACACATTTACAAATCTCAACAAAATAGCATCGAAAGGGGGAATATACTTTAGTTACGATTATTTTAACTTTTCAGCAAAGGTTTTACCCCCCAAATCAATAACCATTGTTTGAAAAAAAAATTTTTTTCTTCAGAAACTGTTTATCACATGTTTAGTATACACTCGCTGTCACATTGCTGTGTTCTTGATTAAAAACCTCTCTGACAGATGGAGCTGTGCGCATTTATTTTCAATGTTATAATTTTTGTTCATAAATAATCTGTAAATCAATCCCCTAAATAGGACGCAGCATGTGGGTCACGTTATATGAAAGAATCTACACGATAAATTACACGAAGATTAGTAAAAGAAACATATTTTGAGTTATTAAAACCTTGGAGTGCAATTCACAATCCGATAGGGTTACATGGCCACAAACAAACCCCTGCTGGTCCTCACAAAATGGCCTTGTCACTTTGCCACTCAGCCTAAAACATTGCGTGATGTCCTCATTCTTTTCCCATCTTTACAACCAGTCATTCACATTATTCATCGTTACACTATACAGCTGAGTCTCCACTATGTTTTCTCACTTTCTCCCCCACACCCACAGGGAAACATTCTCTAAATCTGAAGGCAAAGTTCATCTGTGGAGCTGTCTTGCTTCTATGTCATCTGCTATACCTCCCTCCGGAGCTCGACAGGCATCCAGTTTTAATTTAAACCGATCCGGTCTAATTAGTTCCTTACTAAAAACAGCCTCGGCACCAAATCTAATGTCCCTGGGTTCAAAAATAGTGGTATTAATTGCAAGGAATATGGCTGAGTTACAACGGACTTCAGACCCCTTTTTATAGATGGAGGGTGTTTTCTAATGAGACAAGCTCTAGCTAGCAATGTGTATAAATAAAATACAAAAGCACTCCCCTGATTTAACGTTCATTTTGTTTACTCTGACATTTCAATTGTAAACAGTTCTTTATTTCTCAGAAACAAGATTGAAAATTAAACTTCTCATTCTGATACTTCTAAAATACTATTGTTTTCCTTTTTTTTTTACATCACGAAGTTTACAATCACTACAAAACGACTACTGGAAGGTAAAGACACATTTTTGCTACCTTAGTGGCACCCTATACACTCTAGTTGGAGATAGCGTCTGACTTGGAGAAAGGGGGTTGTCAGTTTATCTTTTCTAAAAAACTCTAAAGTTTACTGAGCATAGACAAAAAAAGGGCTGTACATTAATAAGGATCCTCATATTGAAAAAACATTGCTAATGTAATGTGGTTTCAGAAATGACTTGTGGTTCCCTACCAGTAGTCTACCAACAAAAACTAGTGTTAAAAATTTCCACGTTTGTGAATGTATCAGTTTAATATTTACTAAGAGATCCAAAATAGGGTAGTGTACAAATTAGAACGAAATAATATTGAGATAGTTTATTGGGTCCTGCTGATAGAAGCAGAGATTAATATAGCATTTGCGGAATGGGGAATAAACAACGTAGCACTGAGAAGAGCACAGAAATAGTAACACATTCAGCAAGCACAGACTAAATATAATGAAAAGAGCACAACATAGAGAACTATACAGGGATAAACAAAGAACAGGCAATGTATAAATACAAATTTGGGGGGCTGAGCCTATCCAAAGGGATTACACTGCTTTTAGCAAGGTTGCTGGATTTGGCCTTTGTTTTGCAATTGACTTCAGGACAATGACAGTGACTGCTGAATTCCATTTGAGCCAGGACACATTTTAAAGTATTGTTGTATGGAACCAATATAATTAAAACTATTTTAGCATCTTTGTAATAGAATGAAATAACCAGTTTTATGTCCTGAGATTAACAGAGAATGAACTGTCCAATACTAATGCAGATAAAGAAACCCATTATGTGATTATGCTGGAAAGGTATAGAATCAATTCTTAGCATTCGGCATATTAAAATGAATTCAGCATCACTATTAATATAGTAAATGACTGCGTATTTAACTAAATGAATGAAATTTCTTCCTGTGGTAATCTGTGCAACTAGAGGAATGAAATACATGTTTTATTCTATGGTGGGATAATAAATGAACTTACTATTAAGTACCAATGCAAGGCTCATTAATGCAAAGTCGCAAGAAATCACTGAAAAATATAATTTTCAAGCTTTTAAAAATATAACGCACAGAAAATTATCTAATTTTAAGAGGTTTGGGCATATCACTGAACAACTAAAAGCAGACATACATTGTTATTATTTACTTACTAAACTGGTGAAACTCCCACCAAAAAGCCAGGAAAGGAAAAGCTTCTGTATTTTGCTTTGTAGAGACTGTTGTATTTTACATGATGGAGGGGGAGGGGGGTGAAGACATTTCTCACCATGGGACCAGAAGCCAGTCTGAACAATCTGCCCCACAACAAATGCGTTCAAAATGTCGGATTTGCTTACAAAGCCCTCGAAAGAGAGAGTTAGCTAAAGTCGGGTCTCAGAGGGGTACCCTGGCTGAACCCAGCCACCCTGGTCTGCCTGGGGCAGGTCTGAGCAGCCCTTCGGGGCGGGCCGCGGCAGGCGAGCAAAGCCGCGGGGGAGCGGCGGGGGGAGACGCGCAGCTCCAAAACCGTTAGCTTTGCTTCTACGGTTTCTTTTCCCTTTCTCTTCCTGTCCAAATATTTTAAATTTCCGCGCCTTAAATAACAGTCTGATTTATTTATTTAGTTTCCTCCGCGGGCCTTTCTGCGTCTTGGTTTCAGCCCCCCCCCCCCATGCCTGAGGGGCTCAGCGGTCACCCCTCTCCCGCACGCCGACCCCCTTTCTCAGTGGGCTCCACAAGCCAAGCTGGCCGCGCCTGCAGCCCGAGGGAGCGGACGGGGCGACCCCAACCCCCGGCACCCCCACCCCGGCTTTCAGACAGCGCGTGTTTATTTCTTGGAAGCGGCAATTCATGATTTTTTTCCGCCGCCGAAGAGAAAGTGCTGCGTCTCCGCTTTCTAACCCTGATGCCTCCGCAGCGAATTAGTAGGGTGAGTATTTTAAGGGGAAGCTGTACACGCGGCGGGAATGCTGATGACACTGGTCTGCTGCCCTTCCTTCTGCAAATTACAAAGCCCCGGGCATTTGCGAGCATCTCCCACGGTCTCCTCTTGAACGCTGGGTTCCCACCCACCTACCCCCAGATTTCGAGGCGGCAGAAGCATCTCTATTCAAGGTACCCTTTATGCCACAGGGAGGTAGTAAGGAGATGGGTTTGGGTTCAGATTTCCATAGAAGTGGGGACTGACGTGTGTTTTCCTGTTCCTGGTTTTCAAGACCTTCCATAATGTGCTAAAAGCATCTGCCGCCGAATGAGAAAAATATTCCCTATGTTTCTTAGTCTCTTGACTAGAAAGTAAAAGAATCGACCTTTAGAAAGAATGTTAACTTTATTTTATTTGACTATAACCAGACGTGCCAAATCTTCCCCTGGAGAAGTAACTTCCATGGTGCTGCAAGATAAAATAAACCTCTGAGGTGGCACCTAAAGAAATCTTTAGTATGATTTTAACCGTGGAAGAAAGCTACAATAATAAGGCTTCGCTTATTTAAAAGGACTATACCTACAAATCCCTATGGATAAATTATAACGATAAACGCGGGCTCTACGGTCAGTGCTTTTAAGACTATTTTAATCGCCTTCTTTAAGGGCAGGATCATTCACATTTTCTGCGAAGTTGGTCTTAATAAGCAATCAGGAACACTGGATATTTTTAAATAATCTTGACTTTTCAGTGTTGCTTCCAGTAAAAGCGAAGAAGTACTATGAGAAAACTAATCATGGCACCTGCAAAAGCACAAGTCAAATGTATTTATTTTGTCACCTGTGCTGTAAAATGGCTTCAGAACCATACAAAGACACAAAATGAATGGAGAAAAGGCAGAGTGTGAGGGGGATGCTAACTCAGCTCTTTTAGTACAGATAGGACATTAAGTTCACTGATTCAGCCCCAAACCTACTTTATTAGTCCATCGAGTCAGCTCTAGCCAAGTAAGTACTGCCGCAAAAAGGCACTGTTCTCCCTGAAAAAAATATTTAAAGAGTATAATATGCTTTTCGGGTGGAAGTAGAAAACCACTGAACCTGATTACCAAATGCATTTCTTTGTTCCCCTGTCAGTAACCAGTTAATTTCTACACTTACAAAAAAATTAGCAAGCTCACTACACTTAGCCAATGAGTAGTTTTAATAAACTTATTTTCACATAAGAAAGGACTAGATATTTCTGTGTTACTATCACTAAGAGGTTAGCATTAATTGATGGCATTTGAAAAGTTCTTCTTTAGTAGATACTGGCTAGCAAGATGGTCCTGTTCCTTGCCCACTACATCTTCAAAGGCAGAAATTCAGGCAGACATCATAATGTTAGTTCATTCCTTAATAATGTTACTATCAGCAAAATGATATTTTAGTCAGTTTTGTCCACACAAATAATTAAAACACAGATAATTAAAGTGCTTTCACACTTATCTTTGTACAACACAAACCACAGTAAAATGCTGTGTGGAAAAGTTCTTTTCAGAGTTTAAACCTTATGGAACTTCAGGACAAAACATAAAACACATCACATTTATATTTAGAAGACAGGGCAGGCCTGACTACAAGCTTTTACCAGTCTGAGTAAGGACTGTAGTTTCGGGACCCCTCATTCACTTCCACATTATTATGTGGTGTACATATTATGTGGTGTATTATGTGGTTTACAGTGATGTAAACAAGTCAGTTTGGGCCCAGTTCATATCAAATCAAGAGCATTTTCTCTCAGGTATGCTAATATAAAGGGGATGTAACATCATTTCAAATGCCCTCAATTCTAACAGAGATGTAAGACCTTAATATGTTGGTAATGAATTCTAAATCATGAACTTTTGCTTATATTTAGTCATGTTGAAGAATAGGTAGATGGGATTTTTTTAAGTCACTGATGATTAGACCATAAGTAGGCCTAGAAATTGAGCTGCTGGTTACAAATGTTATGAAGATTTCAAATAGGCCAGATATTTTTAAAATCCATGAATAGGACAAATACATTCACTGGGCAACAATAGATATAAGTAACTAAAAATAAAATGCAATGATGCCTAAATCTGAATATATTAGGACTCCAAAGAGTGTATTTTTAAACATATGAACTGGGTTATTTTACTTTTCTTTATTAATGTATTTTGTATAAACTTCTTTTAAGACTTTTTTCTTTTTCATCAGTTTATGATCTGTCAGTCATTTTTTAAACTATGTGTCGCCTGGCATCAACAAAAAAAGCAGTGGCTAACATGATGCATATCAATTTTTCCTGCATTGTTTTGTTTCAGCTTTATAAAATAAGTGCAGTGTACTAAAGAAGAATAACTAAACTACACTGTCATATGGTAACAATGTTGACAACAGTATGTCTATGGGTTGAAATATACAGAAATTTCCTTCATGCATGAACATTCTAACCTAAAGAAGCATATTGCTTTGTGTAAAGAAGGTGGTAGATAATTAACAATATTCATTTAATCTAATTAGAGGCCTCCAAGGCAAAAAAAACTGACTTTTCATTGTGGTATGTTCACAGATGTTAACTGAAAAAACATTGCAGCCACAAAGCATAACATGACCACACTATGTGTGATACTAATTTGTTTTGTAAAAATTTGGTGAATTTGATAATTGTTAAATAAAAGAATTAATAGCAAGGCAGATTCTGTGTAAACTTCTTGCACAATACTGCCAGTTCACTGCAATGTTCCTGCAATTTCAGGGATCAGCAGACAGCTAATTATGCCAGACTGTGTGGTGGTTTTGAAATATGGATCAATATCTATTATGAATCAGTTATACATTGTTTAGTAAAGGGATAATTCTGAAATACATTAATTTATGCTTTTGAGCCACCAAAAGTTCTATATACAGGCCTAAATCAGCATATGCAACTCCCAATTACAGTACAAGAACCATTATTTCTATCATTAGAGTACATATAAATAATTCTAACTTCTGACAGTCTTTGAACACTGAAACTCAAAAGGAAATTGAAGCACTATGGACAAAAAGTATCTATGGCCTTTCAGAGGAAAGGGGAAATTATCCCTTTAGCTCTGCTGCTTGTGAGGGAGAGGTGAGTTGTTTATGTAAATCCAAAATCTGAGTACTCATGCTGGACTCAAATTCCCTTTCCTTCCCCTCTCCATTGCTGGAACTGTGAAATCCCCTGGAAATTTCTGTACTTCTAGTGGCTGCAGTAAACCTACTATGTAAGATTTCCCACTCAACCCTACCCCCAAGTTCTTAATTCCTCTGCATTCCAGTCAGGCTAGCTCTACTCTAGGCTTTCTGGGTGCTAGTGGGGGAACATCAAAAGCACATGAGACAGTTTTTCTGCTGTCACTTCTGGTGCCACAGTGGCCTTCAGCAAGCAGGAGGAGCAATTGCAGGGACAGTCCTGCTCGTCTGTGAAATGGAGCATGCTCAGTTGCTGTGGGGATGGTGCATTCAGTCTAGTCAGTATGTAGACATTCTTGGATGTGTGTTACAGAGAAATGGCATTAAATTGAGTGTAGGGCTTCACACCACTCAGCCAAGTGTAGGCACCATCAATAGTTTTAAAATATTTTAAAATAAATTTTGCATAGAGATTTCTGGTTAAAGAGGATGCATTTGAAATTGTAAGCAAATTGAAGATTTAATCACAAAATTATAGGAGGCCTGAAAATTAGATTTATAATGTTTTTTTACCTTATTTATGGAGCTGCTACTGAGCAGTTTCATAATATTTGACAAAGAAAGCTACTCTGTATCCAGACACAAAAGCAAGATCTAATTTGTTGTTATAAAATTTAGCAATCTCCCCACCCCCCAAAAAGATAAATCCAAAATTGAGCTGATTTATAGCTCATCAACTATTGATCCATATTTAGAAAGAACAAAATTTTGGGTTATAGTCTCTTAATATGGAACAGGAAGTTCATGAAGAAATTAATCATTCTGTATTTGGTGCAGGGATTGAATAGCATGCAGTAAATCAGGCATGCAGGGAATGAGGATAAAATAAAATATTGAATAGCTGCTCATTTTATAAGCCCCATCATCCTATCCTTCCTCCTGCACCCCATTCTCTCTGCTCCTATCCCTCTGAGTCTTGTTCCTCCACCCCCTTTGCTCCCGTCCACTGTTCTCCACCCTGGTTCCTGCTCTCCTTCCCCTCTGCTTCTATCTAAACCTCCCTCTCATAATAGCTCCTGATCTTCTCCTCTTCCTCTGTGCCTTTTCCCTCTCCCAGCCCCTGGTTCCTGCCCCCTCACTCTACAGCTATTCACCCCTTCATCCACGTGGTCCTGCTATCCTCCCCCTCTGTGCGTACCCACCCCCATTCTCCAGCTTCTGCCCCCTCTCATTCTTCTTCTAACTACTCCCACCCCAGCTTGACATACTTCTCACAAGAGCAATGTCAAGTGCTGATGACTGTTGGACTGATCATCGCCTTATTTGATCCACAATGAAAATTAAGATCACTTCCAGTCATGGTCAACAGCCTCCTGCTGAGCCTGAAAACATCTGCCCTCATTGTAATAGAACTTGTGGTTCAAGGATTGGCTTTATCAGCCACCTAAGGACCCATAACTCCCATGGAAGATGATCATACTCAGTAACGAGTGATCGCCCATCATCATCATCACCCCCCCAGCTCCTGAACCCTAACCCCTTTTATGGTTATTCACCCTTTGCAGTTCCTGTCCTTCTCCCTCTCTGCTGCTATCCAACACCCATCATCCACTGGTCCTGTCACCTTGCTTCTCCTCACTCTCTGTCTTCTGAAACCTCTTCTCTCCCCACTCCCTTTTTCTCATCCTCTGCATTCAGACCAGTTTCTAGCTCCTTCTCCTCCTCCCTGCCTGGATGCCAACAGGGAAGACACTGAGAGCACAAGAGACAGCCTCCATGATCTCAGTTCTAGTGTCCAGCACTTCAGCAACCTCTGGCAACCAGGAAGAGCAATTGAAGGAAAAATCCGGCTCATTCCCTACAGCCCCAGGTTGAAGCATGCTCAGTTGGTCTGTGAGAAAGGTGCATGCAGTCCAGTCAACACATAGGAGTTGCGAGAGGATGGAACATGGCCAGAACAGATAGAATCTTTGGAAAATTTAACTGCCAAACTGGAATAAGTCTGTACTGAACATGTACAAACAGATTTTTCAGGTTTATTATCTTGCCAAATTTGGGCATATTTTCACAGGAACAGCAAAAGGCACATCCCTGACACCATGGTGATCCCCCACTAAATTCAAGTTCCTCCTCCAAAGCATGGAGATGCTAAAGACTCTCAAAGAAATAGTGGAAGATTTTGTTTTTAATATGGTAAAACAAAGTCTCTCCCCACTCTGCCCTAGGGTGACTAGATAGCAAGTGGGAAAAATTGGGACAGAGGGTCGGGAGTAATAGGAACCTATATAAGAAAAAGACCAAAAAATTGGGACATCTGGTCACCCTACTCCACCCCTACCGTCCCCCTCTAATCTTGTTCTTGGAAATGGCTAAATTATTCTAGTTGAAATTTAATCACACAAACAAACAAGTCAGCCTAAGACAGACACCTGGCCTGGAAAATTTCATTCCAGAGCGTTAAAATTTGCCAAAGTTATAAACAACTGAAAACAAGATTTTGTATTGGAAAGTGAATATAAGCATTATGAACTCTGCCTATAATGTGAAAAAATTTAAGCCATTTGCACTGAATTTTTTATTTGGTAGAAACTTCTGTTGAAACAGGTGGAATCTAGGCAAGCTTTCAATTTTTATGAGAAGGGATCTCTTTAGAAACTGAGCAGTAGGAGGCAGAGTTTACTCTCATGGAGGGATCAGTTACAACTTCATAGATTAGTGCTGATTTACCTCTTTGTAACGTATGAAGAATAGAGAATATCCTCCCCAGATTCACAGTACTTAGTTTCTGAATACAGAATAAATTTTCTAAGAATTTGCAAGCAAATCAATTAGTTTAGGAGTTGAAATTATTAAAAACTTGATCCTTTAAGGCAATTTATCATCTATACAGTGCTTTCTTTGTCCTAAATTACCTTAATAGTGGAATAACACAGGCTCTTCAAACTTTCTATATAATTAAAACTCTTTGAAATCTTATGCATAGACTATATTTGAAGAAATTAAATTGTAATTAAGCAATGTTATTAATCATTGTTGTATCTAATTGTTATGATTATATAGCCTACAATTTTAATTGTGCCATGTAGTGACACCAGGAGGGGTAAAATATGAAAAAACAATCTAGAATAAATTAAATGGATTTTTAAGGACATTAAACACTAAGATGCCACAATCACAAATGTATGGTTATTGGTTGATGTCATTACAGGGCAGAGATAAGGTTGTTTGGGTACCTTAACATGTTTAGATTTCTTTTAAGTGTACTTTGAACTCTGAATTTCTAGTTTCCCATGCTTAGTTTGGGACAATTACAACATCTTTTTTTTTTTTTTTTTTTTGCCCTTAAGTGCTGATATGTACTCTGACTTTAACTCCCATTTTACATATTTTTTATCTGGAAATTAGGAAAAGATCTGTTTTAGGCTGACTATCAGGTAAATATGCCTGACAGCATGATCTACTAGATTTCAGAATAGCCTCCCAAGGGAAAAGGTGGAAGCTCTTATCACACAAAGTACCAAAAACTAGACTGGACAAAGCACTGGAAAGTGTACTGAACTTACATCTTAATATGTAATGACTTTTCAGGGGAATATATTAGATTACCTTCTGAACAAGTAATTTTCTCTCTAATATCTAGAGATATTACCTCTCTAAAGTGTGAAAAAGCTTCAGACTCCTATTTCTGAGAGGTCTGTAATTGTCACTTGAAAGACGCATGAATTAGGTGGCCAAATTATGGCACCACCTAGTGGTGCAATTGTGATATTAAGCCTACCATAAAGTAAGAAAAGGAATTTGAGGTTTAGGCTTGGTTGATTTTTGACCCTAGTGTAATAATTTCACAATGCAGGCATCCAAAGCAAGGAATCTGTTTATGACACATATCATGTAAAATTGAATATCTCACGCACTTGAGGAAAAATAATACTTCCTATGGAAATACTGGATGTTTTATAATTATTTATTAACATACAACTGAAGAATCTTTTTTTAGTGTTCCAAAAAAGTTGCTTGTCTTTACTTATCTTATCTAAATGGAAGGAACCACATATTTCATATCTGCCTGTTGTCAGTAAGGGAGACCAGAGAATTTACACAGAAAGATTGGACAAACACCTTCTTCAGATTCTTCCTCAAAAACTGTGGAACTTTCAATGAGATTTTGTGTCTGAGTCTTTGGAATGTTGCTAGAGAGCTTTACAAAGGAGGTGGTTAAGAAAGGCTATCTTTTAGATTTTAAATGTTGTGATTGACTTCTTGGGTTCTATGAGTTTAGGATGTATTTGGGACATCTTTATCCTCCTCCCCAGAGAAGAGTGTAGTAAAATAAGAACTACATGATATTTTGTGAGCAAAGCTAGTGGGCAAACTGAAATTTCTTCTTCGGTGCTGGCAAAGTCCTCTATCTTATCTATATTACCTTATCCCCTTCACTGCAATATCTGAGTGTCTTCCAACTAACTGAAAACAGAAACAACCTTTCTCTTCCTTCCTTTCCTCCCAGCTTTTAGTAGAAATAACTTTCTTCATTCATAATTTTGTTATTGATGTGTGGGTGAGAGAGAGAGAGAGGAAAAAACCACTTAGTGATGGGAAGGCAAGTAAAAAAAGACGAGTTTTGCAGCATTTAATTCTGAATGTAGTAAAGCCTATGGTTATTCTTAGGCCCAGTTTTGTGAAAGTTTTGTCTCCCATGTTTGTGAGCCTCCCCAGATTGGTCAATTAGTTCATCGGTCTAATGGAACATGCCTGTTGTGGTAGTTCCTAGTTGTGGTGACAGTGGTGAACACTCAGGTAGCTTGGACCAATTTCCATGGAGAGCTTTGGATCTGAGGGAAGAGATCTTACATTACATATACAATAGGGAGACAATGAAAAGCGCATAGTTTTCAGGTAATGTACTCACATGAATCTGTGTTGTTAAACTGACAGACTGGTACCTTTTGTACCAATTGTAGCCTTTTCAAGTTGTGTGGTTTTTGTCATAGAAATGAGTTAAACATATAATTAAGCATAAAGGTAACAAATACTTGGCCACTTTGGCCTTTATGGAAAAAGCATAATCAGCCTTGAATCTGGTGGAGGATTGGTTTTTATAGGATCTTTGAGGTTGCACTTAGAGTTTCCCTGTGACAGAGTAACTCATTTCTCTTTATGGTGGGCAGAACTGAGGACTACTGACAGGTGGGATTTGACTCTGCTTTCTCTAAAGGCCTTGTATAATATACACACAAGCCTTTGATTAAGATCTTGCAGGGGCAAAGAAAACTGTAGCACTGATTGAAGTTTACCTTATTAGTTGCATGCTTACTACATCTTTGTTGGCCTTCAGGCCTACTATGCATTTCATTCCAGGGGATGTATGGGCTAGGAAAGGAGCCCAAACATTGCTGTTACTCACATCTATGCCTACAATAGACTATTAGTGTTTCTCAAGCCCCCCCCCTTACCTATGTCCCTGCCATACAAGAGGAAGTCTGGTCCATGGGCTGCTTACACTACCCTGTCACACAGGTCCCTGTGAATGATTGGCTGTATGCTGGGAATGATTCTACCCATTTCCTGGGCCCTTAGAACAGGTTCTTTCCAACTTGTGCAAAGAAGGGAAAGTTCCAGGAGATCCTGAATGGTCAGAGGTCTGTTGCAGAGTAGTCTGAATTCTTATAGGATAAGTAGAATTCCACATTTGATGTTTCTGGCTTTTCTGATAAGTCTTTCAAACATTTTAGAAGATAAAAATGCAGGAGAATGAAGCTGCACTGTCTGTGAGGCAAAGAGAAGACTCACCTCCAAAGATGAGACAGAATCAACCAGAAAGATTATCTAATTGGCTTTGGGGAATGAAAGGATTACAAATATAATAAATTAGAACGTAGAACAATTTTCCAGCACTAATTTTCCAGCACTAAATGTGAATTTTTGGAAAGTTAAATCAAAAATAAAAACTGAAGAGTATGGTGGCCTCCCAGACAGAATCAAAGGGTAAGATGCCTGCTTATTTACTAAAACAGAGGTTCTCAAACTTGGGATGCCGCTTATTCAGGGAAAGCCCCTGGCAGGCCGGGTTGATTTGTTTACTTGCCGCGTCCACAGGTTTGGCTGATTGGCCTGCGCCGCTTCCTGCAGCCCCCATTGGCCTGGAGCGGCGAACCATGGCCAGTGGGAGCCACAATCGGCCGAACCTGCGGACGCTGCAGGTAAACAAACCGGCCCGGTCCGCCAGGGGCTTTCCCTGAACAAGCGGCGGCCCAAGTTTGAGAACCACTGTGCTAAAAGACTAAGAAAAGAGCTCTTAACTTGCATTTCTAAATAGAAACGGAGATAGAGCTTACTGAATCCATATTAAAATTTCTAGCGATGAAGAAAAAAATAAAGAAATGGGTATTCGATTTGAAACAAAAAAGATATGCCGCATACAACTAGCTTATATTTTTCAGTGAGACCAAGTTGATTTTTTAAAGAAATCAAGGTCTCTAAAGTCACACAAGTGAAAAAATGAATTAATGTGTAAATAAATGTATTTGTTTCTAGACGTTGCTAATCAGGGGTGCTGGAGCAATTTATATAGTGGGAATGCTGAGAGCCATTTAATCAAACTGTAAACCCTGTATATAATGGAAACCACTTCAAGCCAGAGGGTGCAGCAGCACGTCCAGCACTCCTAGTTCCAGCACTTATGTTGCTAATTCTATACAAGTCTATTGTTGGAAATCAAATATATAAAAAAGTAGTTGATAAACAAATGTTGGGGGTTGGCTGTGTGCTCCAGGCTGTCAGTACCGCCTATGGTAATACTCTGGGCTATAGCACCTAATAGCGAGAGTCCAAGGGCCACTTCATCTAGGAGTTTCAGTTCAGGAAGTGTTGCCCAGTGGTGAGAGCCCCAAGGCCACTTTACCCACCGGTTACAGTTCAGGGAGTGTCATCCAGCTGCGAGAATCCCAAGGCTGCTTTACCTAGCAGTTACAATTCAGGACATGTGTGGAGGGGAGGGAAGGGGAACTCAGGCCCACCCTACTCCACTGGGCTTTGACCCATAGCTTTTGAAAACAGTGGCCCCTGTGAGAGTCTTAGGGTCTGGTACCCTTAAGCGTGTTTCCTGGGTTGCTTCCTAATCTTGTTCTGGTCCCTCTGGCATCATCACAGGTTGTACTGGGTTCCTTCCTGTGTTCCTCTCTGGTCTGTCTCTAAAGTCTTTTCCACTGGTAACAGCGAGTCATCACCCTCAGCTCCTGCAGTTGAAGGGCCTCCTGTGGCTCAGCTATGACGTTTGGTCCTGGTGGCATGGAGCCCTGTCAACTTCCTGTCAGAAGACTGCCACACCCAACTGCTCTCCTCCTCAGTCAACCCAGATTGAGCTGCACTTCTCCCTTTTGAACACTCCCACCCCTGAAAGCATCCCCAGCAGAGGGAAGGAGGCATGGCTTTCTGCCTCCAGAGTAGCTCCTTAACCCTTGCCTTGCTGGTGTGGGGTTGATAAACCTGTCACAACAAGTCATCATTTACCTCTGAGTACCAACCCAGGCTTACTTGTTTACAAAGAGATATATAGTATTTATTTCATGCATAATACCTAATAAATGTGTTAATTAGGAGACTCACTATTGAGCCTGATCAATTCACATGATTAGTGCCCAAACATTCTACACTTACTCATGCCTATTTCAGTGTGATATAAATGAAAACCCATCAAATCAGATCTCATCCACCCTGAGGAAAAGATGTTTCAGAACCAGACTACAACAAACTACTGTTTCATTTCTTTCAACTTTCCTGCCAGCTACTCTCTGAACTCCGATTGTTTCTGAACAATTCTAACTTTTACTGGGTATACATACGGATTTATTTTTTGCATCTGAATATATTGTCACTGAATTTGATATTGTACATAACTGTGTCACTACTTTCTGAACCCACCCCCTTGGAATGGGATGTCCATTTCCTCCTCCGAGATGGGTCCTGTAGGTTCTCTCCATTCAATTCACTTGACCATCCCACTCAGTAAAAAAATAATAATAAACTCCGTGGATAACTAAAGTCCAACTAAAAGTTCAAATAAAAACATTTTTCTTCTACTCCCCCTTGGGCTATTCTTCAACCTGCCTTCTGGAGTCAGTTCTTAGCTCCTTCTGGACTATACTTAAGTCCTTCCACACTCTGTTATAGAGTACTGACTCCCAAGCTGCTTTCCTTGGAGCGTCTCTCAGTCTAGCACTCACTGAAGTTCCTTGCTCCCTACTGCCAGCCCCTGCAGAGTTTCTTCTTTTCTCTTTTAGACAAGCACTGCCTCCCATGGGATTCTCCCAGGAAGTCCTTTGTCCTAGCAGCTTCCCACTGCCTTTCCTCCCAGAATCTCCCTAACTCGGGATCTCCCACAGGAGCCTAACCTGCTTTCTGTGCTTCCTCTCTACTGAGTTCTCTCAGCCCTTTTTCTGAGACCACATGTTCATTAGGCCTGACCCAATTAGTCCCACCTCCTCAGGCTGGGAGCCAGGTATTTATGGCACAGGTGAATCTGGCCCTAGTTCTCCTTACAGGAGCCAGTCACCCTGAACATATACACTCAGCATTTCTGACATGACTGTAAACGGATTCTTATATTTTAGCTGGATTTAAAATGTTAGGGTCTAATTTGTCCCTCAGAAAAACTAAGGGCCTTTCTATCTTTGCATATTTGGAGGGGGGAAATATTTCTCTTGAAAGTACAATTTATCGTATTGTGCTTGCACTTGTCTCTTTGTTTATACTCTTCACACTCTTCATTAAAGATGCTGAAATTTCTAAGTTGAAAACAAAATTATGGCAATATATCTCATGGCATCATCAATCATTGCTTCAAAAATAAGTTCAGAGAAAGCTATGCCAAAACATCTTCACGTGACTCCATTTGATATTAAAAAAGGATCAGATACTAATCCTCATTATTTCATGCAGTTTAAAGAGAATTTTTTTCCTGGCATCCAAACTTGTTGGAAATATCTAGTCTTATTTGGTTAATAGAATTAAACAATCAATCTGTACTCCCTACATGTGATCTGAGTCGTAGCTTATTTTAATGATAAAATTAATTTTTTACTCCAGTTAGCACTGTAGAGTCCAGACATGTATGGAAGAGTAAGCTGCATTATTTTTTTGTCTTATGCATCTGTAGAAGGAGCGGACTCACCCCTGCAGTGCCTCCTGCTGGTGACTCGGGAATTAGCTCTTCCAGCTCCTCGGAGCGCCCTCTGCAGGCCAGTGGTCCACCTTTCTCTGGCCCCGTGTCCCTCCCGGACCCCGGTGCCCTTGTATCTGGGGTGCTGCCCCTGGCAGTACACCCCTCAGTACTAGGGTCTCCCCTCCCTGGGGAACCCCCACCCACTATCCCTACCTCGCCACTACCAGTCACCAACTAGCCCCTGCTCCCTGGGGCAGACTGCAGTATAGGCCACTCATCATAGGCAAGGTTGGGTTTGGACCTGCTGCCTTGGCCTAGCTCTGGGCTGCCCTCTGCAAGCCCCAGTACCCCTTGGCCTTCCGCTAGGCTGCAGCCTGGGGCATTCCAGGCTGGAGCTCCCCGGCTCCTCAGCCTGTCCCCAGCCCTGCTCCACTCAGGTACCCTGTCTCTAGCTTGCTGCAGCCAGGCCCTTCTCTCTCTGAAGGCAGAGAGAGACTGTTTGGCCTCTGGCTCCCAGCCTTTTTATACAGGTCAGCTGTGGCCTGATTGGGGGGTGGCCCTGCTGTGGCTGCTTCCCCAATCAGCCTAGCTTTTAGAGCTGCAGCCCTCTGCCAGGGCTGTTTTAAGCCCTTCCCGGCAGGAGCGGGGTAGCCACCCCGCTACAGCATCATTGTCAGCTATGTTCAAGTTATTGAAGTTTTATTATGGGTGATGACATGCAGAAAAAATACTACCTGTCCTTCAGATCCCATGATGTTTTTGCAGTGCTGAGAGAAAAAAGACAGTTACCCTTTTTGTAACTGGTGTTCTTCAAGATGTGCTCCTCATGTCCATTCCGTTGTGGGTGTGGGTGCTTGCCACATGCACCGGTGTCGGAAGTTTCTCTCTCAGTGGTATCCGTAGGGGACCGGCTCTGTCGCCCTCTAGAGTGGCACACATATGCCATGGTATAAGGGGTGCTGCTGGCTACCCCCACCCTCAATTCCTTCTTGCCGGAAACTCTGACAATGGGGAAGGAGGGCGGGTTGTGGAATGGACATAAGCAACACATCTTGAAGAACACGAGTTATGAAAAAAAGGTAATTGTCTTTTCTTCTTCAAGTGCTTGCTTATGTCCATTCCATTGTAGGTGACTTCCAAGCAGTACCACCGGAGGCAGGTAGGAGTTCATGGATGTGTCAATTGCAACACAGCTCTGCCAAATCCAGCATCATCTCTTGCTTGCTGAGTGATGGTGCAGTGCGTTGTGAACACGTGTACCAACCACCACATCACGGCCCTGTGATAGGGACATGTGCCAGGACGGCTGCCAAGGATGCTTGAGCCCTAGTTGAGTGGGCCTTCACTATAGGAGACAGCTTGGCCTAAATCAGCTCATAACAGGTCTGGATGCAGGTGGTGATCCAATTAGAGATCCTCTGCGAGGACACTGGGAGACCCTTCATCCTGTCCACTGTCGCAATAAAGAGCTGGGTCGATCTGTGGAAGGGCTTGGTGTGCTCCAGGTAGAACGCTAGGGCATGCCGGACATCCAAAGTGTTTAGCCGCCTCTCCTCATTGGTTGAGTGCAGCTCTGGACAGAACATCGGGAGGAAGATATCCTGGTTGACATGAAAAGGGAACACCACCTTACACAGGAAAGCCAGATGAGGTCGCAGCTGGACCTTGTCCTTGTAAAATACCGTAGACGGAGGCTCCGAAGTGAGGGCCTTAATCTCGGATACGTGCCTCACCAAGGTAATGGCTACAAGGAAAGCAACTTTCTATGACAGCTGGGAAATGGAACAAGAAGCCATAGGCTCAAAGGGTGGGCCCGTGAGCCTAGAGAAGACCAGGTTAAGATCCCATTGGGCAACCGGGTCTGGACCAGCGGCCTTTCAAGGCCTTTTAGGAACTGGATAGACATCTAATATGAGATCATGGATTTGTCCCGGACACGTGGATGGAAGGCCAATATAGCTGCCAAGTGCACCTTGATGGAAGAAAGTGCGAGACCTTGGTGCTTTAGATTGAACAGGTAATCCAGGATGGACTGCAGAGACAACCAGGTTGGGGAGATGCTATACCCCAACGCCCAGCAGGAGAACCGCTTCCACTGTACCAGGTAAGTCGCTCTGGTGGAGGACTTCCAGCTTTCCAAGCGAACCTGCTGTACCTGGTTAGAGAAGGCCTGTTCCTCTGGGTTTAGCCATGCAGCAGCCAAGCCGTGAGGTGAAGAGAGGAAAGGTTTGGGTGCAGGAGCTGACCGTGGTCCAGTGAGAGTAGGTCTGGGTGGCTGGGCTGTGACCATGGGGTAGCCACGGCCAGATCCATGAACGTGCCGAACCAGTGCTGGTAAGGCTACGCCGGGGCGATCATAATGACTCACACCTTGTCACTTTTGATTTTTGATAGGACCCTGCTGATCAGCTGAATTGACGGGAATGCGTACATCAGATCCTCCTGCCCATGACAGGAGAAAGGCATCGGAGAGGGCGCCCCTACCGAGGCCTTGGAGAGACAAGAACTGATGACACTTCCTGTTCTGTTTGGTGGTGAACAGGTCCACTCAGGGAGCCCCCTACTTCTGGAAGAGTGCCTGGACGACCTCTGAGTGGAGCAACCACTTGTGGTGAGAGAAAAAGGACCTGCTGAGGCGATTCGCCAGCATGTCCACATGCCAGGGAGATGCAAAGCTTCCAGGTGGATCGCATGCTGGATGCAAAAGTCCCACAGGCGGAGCGCTTCCTGAGAAAGCTGACTAGCGTGCTCTCCTTTGCCTGTTGACATAGAACATTGAGGCTGTGTTGTCCGTCAACACCTGCATTACTCAACCGGACAACTGTGGCCGGAAGACACTGCAGGATAGGTGGATGGCTGAGCGTTATACATAATGTCATAATGTCCCCTGGGTCCGCTGTCCGCAGCACACCAAGATGTGCTCCCCAACTGAGGTTGGAGGATATCAGGGAGACAGTGGGCCATAGACTCTCGAACGGCACTCCTTCCAGCACCAACCTTGGGTCAGTCCACCACTGCAGAGAGGTAAGTACCTTCGGCAGGATCGTGATGACCTTGTCCAGGTGATCCCTGGATGAAAAATAGACTGTCGCAAGCCACAATTGAAGGGGCCACATTCTGACCCTCACATGGAGGACAACATAAGTGTGCCCCAGTAGTCCGAGGCAGCTCTGGGCCATGGTGAGCGGATGTGCGGAGATGCTGTCAATGAGATCCGACATCATCCTGAATCTGTCCTGTGGCAGAAATGCCCTGGCCTGGGTAGAGTCAAGTACCGCTCTGATAAACTCTATCCTTTGGACCAGGATTAACGTTGATTTTTGCTCGTTTATCAACAGGCCCAGGGCTTGGCACATGCCTTGCACCTCGGTGACACTGCACTGGACCTGGGTCCTGGAGCGATCCTTGACAAGCCAGTCATTGAGGTAAAGGTAAGTCTGGATACCCTGACATCTGAGGTAAGCCACCACTACCAACATACACTTGGTAAACACTTGGAGATGTTGCTAGGCCGAAAGGGAGCACTGCAAACTGGTAGTGAGCGGTCCCCACCATGAAGCGCAGAAAATGTTTGTGCTCACGGAATATTGATGTAAGTGTTCTTAAATTGAGGGCAGCGTACCAGTCTCCCAGATCCAGGGAAGGAATGATGGAGGCCAAGGAGACCATGCGAAACTTCAACTTCTTGAGATATCTCTTGAGGCCTTGCAGGTCTAGGATGGGCCGCAGACCTCTCTTGGCCTTTGGGATTAAAAAATAGAGGGAGTAAAACCTCTTGCTCCTTAAATGCAGCGGGACTTCTCCCAAGGCTCCCACCTGAAGAAGGCCCCAGAAGGGTCCCTGAAGAGGGACGGGGTGGGGGTGCAAGGGAGGATAGAAATAAACTGGAGGGTATATCCCCCTGCTACTGTGCTGAGGTCCCACCGGTCCAATGAAGCCCAGGCAGGGAGGAAGGGGGACAGACGGTTGGAAAATAACAGGGGAGCAGGATCCAGGATACAGGCTAGAAGGTCGCCCTTGAGCGCACCCTCAAAATGCCCGCTTATCACCCTGTTGGTTACGGGTGGAGCAGAGGATGCTGGCTGGTGGCCTTGCTGGTGTTTATAGACCTTGCCCTTCTTACGGCAGTGCTCCGATTGAGATTGACTTCCAAACCTCTGGGTCTGTTGCAGCTTGAACTGCTTCCTAGGTGGCCCTGGGTGTACAGGCCCTGAGACCGCAGGGTTGTCTTTCAGACCATGCAGTTTTGTGTCTGTTTGCTCAGAGAACAATGCCAGGCAATCAAACAGAAGGTCCTGGATGGATTGCTGAACCTCCGTTGAAAGGCCCAATGACTGTAACCAGGACGCCCACGTCATGGAGATGGCCAAGGCCATGGTTCAGGCCTCAGAGTCTGCCGCATCTGAGGCTGCCCGGAGGGCTGCCCTTGCCACTGCTTTGCCCTCTTCAAGAATAGCCAGGAATTCCTTCCTGGATTCCTCTGGCAGAGAGTCCGAGAACTTGGCCATGGACTGCCTGGGATTAAAATCATAGTGACCAAGTAAGGCCTGCTGGTTGATCACTTGTAGTTGGAGGCTGGAAGTTGAATAAACTTTTCTTCCAAAGAGATCGAGCCTCTTTGCCTTTGGGTATCACACCTGTTTGGCCCCATCTGTCATGGTCATTAACTGCGGACACAACCAGAGAGCTTGGGGCAGGATGCATGTACAAATATTCATACCCCTTAGAAGGGACATAGTATTTATGTTCTGTCCGCTTAGAAATGGGGGGCAGTGATGAAGGCGTCTGCCACAAAGTCTTAGTAATTTTTGCCACTCTCTCGTGCACGGGCAATGCCACCCAGGCAGGGACTGCCGAACTTAGTACATAAAATAAGGAGTCTGAGGGCTCTGCCAACTCCTTGGCTTCAAGCCCCAGGTTTGAGGTGACCCTTTTTAAGAGCTCTTGATGAGCCTTGGCATCATCCTGAGGAACTGGGTGAGAGGGCCCCGTAATTGCCTCATCAGGTGAGGATGAAGAGGAGGCGGGCACCGGTGGTTCTGCCACCTCCGTTGCTTCCTGCATGGGGACCTCCACCGCGGCTGAGTTACCCTGCTCTAGGGTCACATCTGTCGGGGGGCGGGGAGGGCAGGAGACTGTCGCTGACCGCATATTTGATGCCCCTGAAACCGACCTATGCTCCTGCAAGGGTTGTGGAAATCCCCAGGGATTCCAGAGGTGCCAGGGGGCAGGCCACTGGCTCTGAGACCACGTTGTACTGGGAGACGCTGTGGGAAAAGCCAGTGCCTTCACTAGGTGGCCCTGACCCGCTGGTAGGGACTCCCCCTCACTGTTGGATCAGTCTACTCCAGGCCCTCGGTGCCAATCCCAGAGCTCTGCTGAGGATTCACACGAGGGCGATGACCCTGGTGCCACGATCCCAGTGACCGGTGGTGGCGTTTGGCAGATTGGCGACGGTAATCTGGCGATCTACACCTGACGCTTAGTAAACAGTCCATCGAGCAGGAGCGAGTAGGCTGACGTGCACAGGACCAGCGGCGTGCCCATGGTGAACCATACCGGGCATTCTGTCAACAAGTAACGGGGCTCCCTGGACCAGCAGGTCGAACCGCCAGAGTGGTGCCAAACACTGGGAGAGTGGCTTGGGCGTTCCCGGCACCGGGGCAGCGCCATTCCACTGGCAATCATCTCCTTGAGCCCAAGGAGCACTGCTCAGAGTCTGGGGATCCACACCATGCACTCTGATGGGTGGGCCGACCTGTGTCCAGGGCATCATGGCTCTGCGCAGGACAGCACTGGCGGGATACTCCCCACGGTGGACATCCCCATTAGAAGGGTCCCAAGGCAGGTTTTCCCCTGGAATGGGGTACCTCCGTGGCCAGCGTGGGCCTGAAAGGCCTCCGGTGTGGATGGCACCACCAGGTGCCAAATGCCTCTGCTGCTTCTTGCAGTGGCGGGGGGGGGGCCTGGAGTGGGCTAGTCTGCTCAGCAGGAGCTGGGACCTGACCTCTGTTTGGAGGTGAAGAGCTGCAAGACATGGTACTGGTCCATTGATCCTCCATTCTCTTACCTGGGTCCTGTCCTAGGGGAGGGAACTTATCCTCAGTCACAGTCAGCATACTACTGGTCCTTTACTTATCTTTATATCACCTGTTGTGGGGGTCCTTGCTTTTCATGTGTTCCTATTCATTTGGTTTACCTCTGGTTTACCTTGTTTAGAACTGTTGATGGTTTAATAAATACCTTGGTTGTTTACACCCACACATCCTTCTTGGTTTACCTTATTTTAAGGGACTAACAACAAACCCCAATGATAGATGCGGGTAGGGGGACATTCCTCTAGACTGGTTCAACATGGGTTACCAGGGACAGATAAGGGGGAAAAGCTAGACAAATCATCATCTGTAGCCCAGGCATCTTTCGGAACGAAATGTTTGAAAATATGACTTATATGGCCAAGTTAATCCCTGGCACAACTCCACTGTCTAACATCTATTTTAAGTAGTTCCAGTGATCAACTGTTCTCCATGTCCACTGATGGCAGGACAAGAAGTAATTGGTTTAGTGTGCAGCAAGAGAGATTTGGGTTGAATATTAGGAAAAACTTTCTAACTATAAAGATAGTTAAGCTCAGGAGCAGGTTACATAGGGAGGTTGTGGAATCCCACTCCTTGGAAGTTTTTGAGAACAGGTTAGACAAATAATTGTCAGAGATGATCTAGATATAGTTAATTTTCCTCCAGTGAAGGTGGATGGACAAGATGACCTCTTGAGGTCCCTTACAACCCTACATGTTTATGAATACATTTCAGAGGGAGTTTAGGTTGGGAGGTCCCGCCCTCAGTATTTAAGTCAGAAGGGCCAAGCAATGCTAGGCTGATTTGGAGCCTGGCAGTGTGGACATTTCATGACCCTGAACTGGAGACTAGCACTTGTGCCGGGATCAGTGATGCTAGATACCTGCTAAAAAGATTATAGTGCAAGTGGGAATAAGGAGCACTAAGCTGCCAATGACAATTTGATAATAGTGGATCAAATAGTTTTCTAGGCTTCCAAGTCTGTTTCTCTCACCTTCTGACAGCTTGATTACCAGGGAAATAGGTCTACCACCTTGCCCGGGGCCCTGACCAATTAGGGGTCCTGGAAAAATGGGCACTCCCCACACCCCGACCCACTCCACCTGGCACTCCGCAGCAGCAACTCCAGGTGGGCAGAGTGGGGAAAGCCCCTATGCCCCGACCCTGCTCCCTTGGCTGGAGAGCCAGGTGGGCGGGGGGAGTGGGCCCTGACCCTGCTCCCTGGCAGGAGTGGGAGGGGCGGGGGAGGACTGCAGGTGGAAGGAGCCCCACAACACCCTAATCCACCCCTGCAAGGTACAGGTGTTCTCTAAGATGGTTTCTCTCCCAAACATTCTTCTGCCCAGCCATGGCTGACTTTCCCCCAGTAAGAACCTTCCACAGAAGTACAAGGTGCTGGCTTCCCTTGTCCTCCTAAGTGAAAGATCTTTGCCTAAGCAGGTTTCTCACCTATATTCTGTTCCCAGAGGCTTCAATCCTCCCTGGTTGAATGATTAGTGAGTTATTAGTTTTCCAGTAACATATGACATGACACCTTTTTGATACACGTATCAGAGGGGTAGCCGTGTTAGTCTGAATCTGTAAAAAGCAACAGAGGGTCCTGTGGCACCTTTGAGACTAACAGAAGTACTGGGAGCATAAGCTTTCGTGGGTAAGAACCTCACTTCTTCAGATGCAAGAAGTGAGGTTCTTACCCACGAAAGCTTATGCTTATGCTCCCAGTACTTCTGTTAGTCTCAAAGGTGCCACAGGACGCTCTGTTGCTTTTTGATACAG
Organism: Chrysemys picta bellii; assembly: GCF_011386835.1. Taxonomy (NCBI): domain Eukaryota; kingdom Metazoa; phylum Chordata; order Testudines; family Emydidae; genus Chrysemys; species Chrysemys picta. The sequence continues at coordinate 9,881,207 of NC_088798.1, forward strand.
ATAATAACCAAAGTGAGTTGGGGTACACTGAACTGGCTAGGTCAGCTGAAACTCATTACCTGACACCAGCGAGTCCTTGTCCTCTGACACTGGGATGCTCTTAGGGGTCACACCTCCCCACTCTCAAAGCTGCAGGAATGTTAGCCACTGGCTGACCCAGAGGCAGCTGGTTAGAGCCCTCTTTTCTGGACAGGGCATTTGACACCATATTTTCTTTCCTCTTTATATAGAAGAAACCTATTTTGTTACCTTTGTCTGTTTACAGTCTCCAGGATATAATATCAGAGTATCTGTGATTTCAGCTACAAATTTTTTAGACATTTTACAGTGACATTAATGACCAGTATTATTATACTTCAAATGATATATCATGTCACCTTTCAAATAAATATCATGAGACTAGTATGTGAGGTGTAGTACGTCAGGCCTGGGACAAGAGCTGCTGACACAGTGTAATGAACCATAAATGGGCCTCTGTGTCACTGGTGGACCAACAAGGGCACAAAAAAGTCAAAACTGATGATTGTTGCTACCTCTTATGGATGATATGATAAAGTGTCACCGAATCACTTCTGAATTTTTATACTGAAGTTGCGGAATCTACTGTTTAGAGTTTAAAAATGAAATACATCTGAAATATTAAAGTTTTCCCTCTGATGTTCTATTTATTTTCTGAAAAAAACAGAGGTTCTTATATACATCTATAATTTTCACATGTCCTTGTTTCTACTCTAAACATCATACATGAATTAGCTGTTTTATTAATAGTGGGATTGTAAAAATTAAATTTGGTTTTAATATAAATACCTTGTAACTACCCTGAAAATACAAACTAGATTTATATGATATGGGATTATTTTCCTATGAATATGAATTTTCCAACCTTTATCTTACTTTCTAATGGTTCTCTCTTTTCCAAGTATTTTAGGTAGAAAAATGATGTATTTAGCCCTGTAAGTTTCCTCCAGTCTTAGGAAAATAATACAAAACACACAGATAGTAACAGCGGAAAAGTAAAATTAGCATTGTGTTCATTAACTGAAAGAAACTTATAAGATGGGACTTTTTCTTATTATTCTTTGATTTTAAAATTTGCATAAGTAAGCAAGCTAAATTTAAATGATTAAAGAAAATACAATATCTAACAACTATCAAGTCGAAGTCAAGAAAGTGGTAAATGCAACAACTCATGATCAGCCCACATGTGAAGTTGTTTGTCTTCAGCACAGATGTGTTATTGCAGCACAATGAATGCCTCACACTTGAATCAACAGAAAATGTCTGTAAATTCCTCATCAAAGCTTTAGAAACTATCTAAAAAAACCCCTCTCTTCTATATTTTGAAATCAATATTTATAAGTTAAAGACATAGTACATTAGGATATCTGTTAATCTATGCTACCATTATGTGGTAAGTACCATTCCTCTACATGTAAATTTAAAAGAAAACTGAAATTGAAATTTATAAAAGACAGAAATTGGCTTCTTGTCAACTTTTCAGTAATGACTGTAATACATCATACATTTTAAAACTAGAGCAGCAGCTTATTTTGACTCATTTTATACCCAAGAGGTTTTCATCTATTAAATTCATTAAAAAAAAAAATGACATTCTTAACCAGAAGTTCTCTAGAACATGTTGTACAGTCTGGTACAATTAGGTCTAAATAATTTACAAGGTTTTACTGGCAGGAAATCCTGTTACTGGGTTACTGGACTTTGTTTAATACTCATACATTTCTGCTAAAATGTCGATAATGATTTCCTCTTATAAATAAAAGTAGACAAATGTACGGGAGGAAGGAAAAATGGAAAGAAGAAGATTACATTAAACTCATATCAGAAACATAATTTTTGATGAGTCTGAAAACTTGTTATTTTAGGATTTGATCATGTTCAGATCCATTGAAGTAGATCACATTTTTGCAATTGACTGCAAAACAGCAATATTAGTCCAATTCTGACACCATAAATCATATATTTTTAGAGGAAGTTCTTTAACAAATTCACTATAAATTATTTGCCATGCCCTGTTTAAGATCCTTCATTTATGTTACAGTCCTGCCCCCCACCCATAAATAAAACAGTTGAAAAAGGACACAATCACATTGGTTCAAAGAAAAAAAAAGTAATGAAAGATCGTTCCCAAGGGAAGTCAAGGAGATAGACTTTGAAATCTAATCTCTTCAGGCATGAAATATCACCCATTATTGTTTTATTAAGAAATTTTTAATTTTTCTTTGTATAAGCAAATGTAATGTAATACAGAATAATTCATGTATAGTCTAGCCAGGTCAAATTTGCTGTTTAACTGAAGAGTACAAGTTAATATTTCTTTTGTTATTATGACTCAAATACAGGCATATTTAGGTATAAGTAAACTTAAAAAAAAGCTTACCATTACTATTGGTCATTTTTAACTACTTGGAAAGTAAATCCATCAAAGAAAAAATAAACGTAGCAAGTAATTTTCCTAGTATGGTCATAGCAGGGATCCCAGGCTATCCTGTGCCACTAAGACACAGGAAGTTTTTGGAAAGTGTAGGGGACAAATTTCCTGGTGCAAGTGCTGGAGGAACCAACTAGGGGCAGAGCTTTTCTTGACCTGCTGCTCACAAACAGGGAAGAATTAGTAGGGGAAGCAAAAGTGGATGGGAACCTGGGAGGCAGTGACCATGAGATGGTCGAGTTCAGGATCCTGACACAAGGAAGAAAGGAGAGCAGCAGAATATGGACCCTGGACTTCAGAAAAGCAGACTTTGACTCCCTCAGGGAACAGATGGGCAGGATCCCCTGGGAGAATAACATGAAGGGCAAAGGGGTCCAGGAGAGCTGGCTGTATTTTAAAGAATCCTTTTTGTGGTTGCAGGAACAAACTATCCCGATGTGTAGAAAGAATAGTAAATATGGCAGGCGACCAGCTTGGCTACACAGTGAAATCCTTGCTGATCTTAAACGCAAAAAAGAAGCTTACAAGAAGTGGAAGATTGGACAAATGACCAGGGAGGAGTATAAAAATATTGCTCAGGCATGCAGGAGGGAAATCAGGAAGGCCAAATCACACTTGGAGTTGCAGCTAGCAAGAGATGTTAAGAGTAACAAGAAGGGTTTCTTCAGGTACGTTAGCAACAAGAAGAAAATCAAGGAAAGTGTGGGCCCCTTACTGAATGAGGGAGGCAACCTAGTGACCGAGGATGTGGAAAAAACTAAATGTACTCAATGATTTTTTTGCCTCTGTCTTCACAAACAAGGTCAGCTCCCAGACTGCTGCACTGGGCAGCACAGTAGGGGGAGAAGGTGACCAGCCCTCTGTGGAGAAAGAAGTGGTTCGGGACTATTTAGAAAAACTGGACGTAGACAAGTCCATGGGGCCGGATGCACTGCATCCGAGGATGCTAAAAGAGTTGGCAGATGAGATTGCAGAGCCATTAGCCATTATTTTTTAAAACTCCTGGCGATCGGGGGAGGTCCCGGATGACTGGAAAAAGGCTAATGTAGTGCCCATCTTTAAAAAAGGGAAGGAGGAGGATCCGGGGAACTACAGGCCAGTCAGCCTCACCTCAGTCCCTGCAAAAATCATGGAGCAGGTCCTCAAGGAATCAATTATGAAACACTTAGAGGAGAGGAAAATGACCAGGAACAGTCAGCATGGATTCACCAAGGGGAAGTTGTGCCTTACTAACCTAATTGCCTTCTATGAGGAGATAACTGGCTCTGTGGATGAGGGGAAAGCAGATGATGTGTTATTCCTTGACTTTAGCAAAGCTTTTGATACGGTCTCCCACAGTATTCTTGCCGCCAAGTTAAAGAAGTATGGGCTGGATGAATGGACTGTAAGGTGGATAGAAAGCTGGCTAGATTGTCGGGCTCAACGGGTAGTGATCAATGGCTCCATGTCTAGTTGGCAGCTGGTTTCAAGCGGAGTGCCCCAAGGGTCGGTCCTGGGGCCGGTTTTGTTTAATATCTTTATTAATGATCTGGAGGATGGTGTGGACTGCACTCTCAGCAAGTTTGCAGATGACACTAAACTGGGAGGCATGGTAGATACACTAGAGGGTAGGGATCGGATACAGAGGGACCTAGACAAATTAGAGGATTGAGCCGAAAAAAAACTGATGAGGTTCAACAAGGACAAGTGCAGAGTCCTGCACTTAGGACGGAAGAATCCCATGCACTGCTACAGACTAGGGACCGAATGGCTAGGTAGCAGTTCTGCAGAAAAGGACCTAGGGGTCACAGTGGACGAGAAGCTGGATATGAGTCTACAGTGTGCTCTTGTTGCCAAGAAGGCTAACGGCATTTTGGGCTGTATAAGTAGGGGCATTGCCAGCAGATCGAGGAACATGATTGTTCCCCTTTATTCGACATTGGTGAGGCCTCATCTGGAGTACTGTGTCCAGTTTTGGGCCCCACACTACAAGAAAGATGTGGAAAAATTGGAAAGAGTCCAGTGGAGGGCAACAAAAATGATTAGGGGTCTGGAGCACATGACTTATGAGGAGAGGCTGAGGGAACTGGGATTGTTTAGTCTGCAGAAGAGAAGAATGAGGGGGGATTTGATATCTGCTTTCAACTACCTGAGGGGGGGTTCCAAAGAGGATGGAGCTCAGCTGTTCTCAGTGGTGGCAGATGACAGAACAAGGAGCAATGGTCTCAAGTTGCAGTGGGGGAGGTCTAGGTTGGATATTAGGAAACACTATTTCACTAGGAGGGTGGTGAAGCACTGGAATGCGTTACCTAGGGAAGTGGTGGAGTCTCCTTCCTTGGAGGTTTTTAAGGCCCGGCTTGACAAAGCCCTGGCTGGGATGATTTAGCTGGGAATTGGTCCTGCTTTGAGCAGGGGGTTGGACTAGATGACCTCCTGAGGTCCCTTCCAACCCTGATATTCTACGATTCTAAGGCACCCATCCAGCAATACACTTAAACATGTGGATAACATTAAGCACTGTACCATTGAAGAAGGGAAGTTGAAGTCAATGGAACTACACATATGCTTAAAGCTAACCATGTTGTCCTCAATTCAGCAAAGTATTTAATTACCTGCTTAAAGTTAAATATGTGCTTAAGTCTTTTGCAAATCAAGGACTTAATTAGCGGATGTCTCTTCCATAAGCCTGTGCTGTGGTATGACCACCAACAAAAGCCAAAGCATATGAATGTTATTTTAGAAGCATGAAAACCAACTATTTTTTCCTCATTTTGCTAATTCAAATGGCCATTTGAGATTATACAAAACTTTCAAAAAATCCGTAGCTTATAACCACTGACAAATGTATTCTTAATGTAACTTATATTACAGATAGAAAATAAAAAAAGCTCATCAGAAAATTTTGCGGTCATAAATCAGCCTTCATGGCAGTCTTAAGTAGGCAGGCAATACCACCATCAGGTGAGATGATCTGGCAATCCTCATCACATGTTGTTTAGCATCTCATTCATAATGATCAGTCTTTCTAAACCCATTATGCAATATATGGCACAATAATACTGAACCTGAAATGATTTCACAGGTCCCTAGACTATACCCAGGATAATAACAACACCTGATCAAATGTAACTACAGCATCAATATTGCAATACGATAACAAGAAGACTGATTAGAGAACTAGGGGAAAGCAGACTTAGCCAAGGGTCAAAAATTAACCATACCTTTAAATTTCTTGTTTTTTTCTCAATTTATTCCAGAGCCCTAATGTTACCATTAATTTTTTTTCATTTATTAATAAAGAATTGTATAAAAGAGTAACAAATGGATTGTGTATCTGGAAGACCTTTTGAGATGATAGCAAAAACAGTCCTCTATTCCAAAGAATTCCAGAGTGACAAGGCTGTTTCTTTTTCTTTCTCCCCAGTAGCTGCAAGGTTGCTCTGTGCTCTGGAGATGGGGATATGAAGAGGCTGACTAGCGGCTGGAGCCTCAGGAGGAATTCTGAATGGACAACCAGAATTCCTCCTATGGGCTCCAGAATGGACAGTGGAGAGAGAGCTCTGCCATCTGCAGAGGGTACAGTAGGCTCTCTGCTCGGTGCCCAGCCAACTCTGGACTGTTGTGGGGTGAGAAAGCACAGTTCTCCCCTCATCCCACCTCTCACAGCCACATTAACAACTCAGTGATATCAACTGGGGAAAAACTGGAGAGGATGTACTTTCCCTATAACATTAGCATATGGATGTCTGGTGCCTTTCTGTGAATTTATGTAGGCCTTCCTACAATTTTCAGATTGTACTGTTTCCTTTCTGATTTTGGATATGAAGGCAAGCACTCACTTTCTTTTTTCAAAAAAGTTTTTGGGGATAAAAGGTACTATGTAAATGTGAGATTATTATTAAATTATTTGTTATAAATCAGAACCTTATTTTTTATATTATTAACATTAAAAGTTTTCATAAAATCTTACTAAGCATTAAGTAGAAAACTGTGTATTCATTTCTGCAAATTCAATATTGTATACAAGCGTTTTAAACTAGAGAATGTTATCACGTTAAATGTGCTTACATTTATTTCCTGTGCTTAGATGTAATGCAGTAATAATAATGCCACAATTACCAGAATGTACAATCTAAATTATAGTACTCTGTAAATCAACATGTAGCTGAATGAGTTACATACATCCTACAGGATACCACTACAGTTCTAAATTGTTTCCTGTTAACACTGTGCACACATACTATAAAATTTTGAACTGTGCTCAGCATACAATGTGGTAACTAACTAATAATTCTGAAAAACTATACCACTGTACAGATACATAAATGATGTACAGATACGTAAATGTGAAATAAATAAACTTTATTCAGAGTTGCATAATGGGGAATCTAGACAATTCCTGTAACTTCTATTGAAGAGAAATATATGTACTTTAACTTATTAGTGAGATTTCAAATAAGAAAATAAAATCTTTACAAAACACAAATGTTCAAACAGGCTCCCATTTCAGTGTGAAATTATCAATATTATTCATGCTGGGATTTTGCATACAGTGGAAAATTGTATATACCATATCAGATGCACTATTGCTTTGTTTAGAATAGGATATTGTGTTTCCTCTTTAAATATGTATGGGACAGCACTGCTTAACCACTGGTAAACACTTGACAACTGGGCATTTTCAAAATAACTTATTTTTGCACATAATTTTTAAAAGTAAAAGAAAAAATATAAATCTCAATTACAACAGAAATTACAGCCCCGAAGAAGTGGGCTGTAGCCCACGAAAGCTTATGCTCAAATAAATTTGTTAGTCTCTAAGGTGCCACAAGTACTCCTGTTCTTTTTCCGGATACAGACTAACATGGCTGCTACTCTGAAACCTGTCATTAGATAAGTTTCCTGCAGTGAAATGCGCTATAAAATGTCAATTAATTACAAAATACATTGCTGTAGACGACTCAGAGAACATTCTCTCAGAAACCACTCCACTGAATACCACTGCCCTATGTCTAACTGAATGAGACTTTAGATCTAGTTCACCTATTCATTGAATATGTACATTCAATGAGCTATTCAGCATTGCAAGTAGATTACTGACAACTATTAATACCAGTACATATTTTCTATAGCATTGTAAAGTAGTTTAAAATAAAACTGGAAAACACAGTCATTAAAAAAGGATACATTTGTTTTTACCTAATACCTCCTCTGTGAATTGCCAGGTTCATCAATCCCCTGATTGGATCTCATTCTACTTTACAGCCAGGAGGCATCTCCAGACTTGTCAATCATGGCTAAGTTTCAGCTTCACCTACTTAGGAAAGCCATTACATACATTGACCAAACCGGACAGTCTCTACGCAAAAGAATTAATGGACACAAATCTGACATCAGGAATCATAATACTCAAAAACCAGTGGGAGAACACTTTAACCTGTCTGGTCATTCAATGACAGACCTGCGGGTGGCTATTTTACAACAGAAAAGCTTCAAAAACAGACTTCAACGAGAAACTGCTGAACTTGAATTGATATGCAAATTAGACACAATCAATTTAGGTTTGAATAGACTGGGAATGGCTGAGCCATTACAAACATTGAATCTATCTCCCCATATAAGTACTCTCACACTTCTTATCAACCTGTCTGTACTGGGCTATCTTGATTATCACTTCAAAAGTTTTTTTTTCTCTCTTACTTAATTGGCCTCTCAGAGTTGGTAAGACAACTCCCACCTGTTCATGCTCTCTGTATGTGTGTGCATATATATCTCCTCAATATATGTTCCATTCTATGCATCCGAAGAAGTGGGCTGTAGCCCACGAAAGCTTATGCTCAAATAAATTTGTTAGTCTCTAAGGTGCCACAAGTACTCCTGTTCTTTTTCCGGATACAGACTAACATGGCTGCTACTCTGAAACCTGTCATTAGATAAGTTTCCTGCAGTGAAATGCGCTATAAAATGACAACCTGTCTACTCAGAGAAAATAAATTATCAAGTAAAAACATATTTGTCCCTCTGTCATATCCAGGTCTATCATTGCTATGAAGGGATTTTAACAGCACTAAAATCCCATTAGTAGGGCCAAATAATGCCAACATCTGAAAGTTTCCTTCTTTCAAATATCCGGGTCTACCATATGTAAATCCTTTTGTCTCTTCCTGATTTCAGAGCAAAACTAATCCTATGAGACAATGGCTCAGGGCTCAGTGCATGAAACCTAAATCCTGACCACTGCAGAAGCTGCTGGGGAGGGTAGTAACTAAGCTGTAATGCCTTACTGCACTGCAGATGTAGGGAGCACGGATGGGATGGAGGAAGGAAGATGGAGATTTTGGTAGCTGGGTAAGGGACAGTTGGAAGCATGCAGGAAGCCACTTGCTAAATTGGGTCCATTCAAAATGCATTTTAATGAAGCCAAATGCAAAGTTATACCTCTAGGAACAAGGAATGTAGGCCACATACCTTCAGAATGAAGAACTGTATCCTGGAAAGCAGGGAATGAAAAAGATTTGGCTGTCATAGTGGACAAGCAACTCATCATGAAGTCTCAATTAAATGCTGTGGCAAAAACAGCTAAGGCGATCCCTAGATGTATAAACAGGGGAGTAGTGAGTAGGGAGGTGATTTTACTTCTACATGCAGCATTGGTGAGGCCAATACTGGAATATTGTTTCCAGTTCTGGCACCCACATTTTAAAGGATGTTGAAAAAATTGGAGAGACTGCAGAAGAGGGCCTCAAAAATAAATCAAGGGATGGAGAAAATGCCTTATAATGACAGACTTAAAGTTGCCGTTTACTTAATCTAAAAGATGGAGAGGCAACTTTATTACAGTGCATAAGTACCTTCACAGGGAGAAGATATCAGGTACTAATAATGGGCTTTTAAAACTAGCTGAGAAATGCATAACAAGAACCATGGCTGGAAGATGAAGCCAAACAAATTCAAATTAGAAATAAAGCACCAATTTTTAATAAGTGAAGGAACAAACTACCAAGGGAAGTGGTGTATTCTCCCTCTCTTGATGTCTTCAAATCAAGACTGGATACCTTTCTGGAAGATATGCTTTAACCAAACACCAGTTATACTTTATTAAACACAATGTATTGCACTTAATTCAGGGGTAACTGGATGAAATTTAATGGCCTGTAATATACAGGAAGTCAGACTAGGTGATCTGATGGTCCCCGCTGACCTTAAACTCTATGAATCAACTTCCTTCACTCTGACAATAATGCAAGCCTTACTGTCTCATTTGCTCACTTCACCCACAGCCACCTCTTTGCTTTTCTCCACAATTCCTCTATTAATAGAATACAATCAGTTCTAGTCCACCAAGCCAGTACCCTCTTTTCATCCAAATTCCTCCTCAAGAATAACTTATTTTGAGATGCCGATAAGCAGGAACAATCTTAACCACATAGGAGTGCACACACACCCAATCTTCCTGTTGCAATAAGATCTTATCTTACTGCTATATTGCTCCTAATGTATTATGCAAGTAAATATGAACACTAAATGAAATTAAATAATTAGTATTTCCTCATGTTCATGGATATCATTTTAGGTTACCGTAAAATATCCATTATGAACTGATAAGTTGCAATGATTTCAAAGAGAGAAAGACTGTGCCATTTGCAGTTTAGATATAAAATACAAGATTAACTATTCATTTCCAAATCCTATACATATTTTAGTTGGTTATAAAAAGCAGATGTAATCTACCAAATGTAGTCTTCTGCTTCTCACTGGTTAGCATTGGCACCACCTTGTGGTCATTTGCTTAATAATACAAAAGTTATGCCATTAAAAGATATCACAGCTGTACAACTGTAATTTTGGAAAGAAAATTGCAATATTCAGACACACTGTGTTCAATTTGAATTCAATGTTTAAAAACACAAATTCAATTAAAATACATTTATGAAAATAAAAGTAATAAAAGTTTAAAATATAATAATCTCTCCTTATAAGGGGTAGCTTTAGCATGGGTTCACAGGTTTAATTGCACTCACAGAAGTCACCCCACAGCAGTGGATCCTGTCCCACAGGGCTGGGCTCAGTTCTCTGTTCTAGGCATTGTGACTTGCCACACAGGATGACAGCACCACTCAGGTTTAGCCAGCTGCCCCTCTGTCATGACAGCAGGCTCGCTCTCCAGTCCCCCTGCCCTGCCTCTTCACATGGCTGGAATTAGGGTTGCAGTGCCAGTGTGCAGGCTACTGCTGTGGGTGCTCAGTCTTCCCTTGACAGTTGGTATAGTGCAATCACTTAATCAGGTGGTTACATCCACCTCTGCTCCTTATTCAATCTGCTCCTTTTGAAATCTATTCATTTTTGCTGGAAGTAAAAGCCTTTTGAGCACCAGCAATAAGCTGTTATGGACTGGTATGTAGGCAGTCTGGCCTAATAGTCAGAGCAAGAATCAGGTCTAGTGGGCAAAGCAGGCATCCAGGTTGGAGAACAAAGCCAAAGGTCAGCACCAGAGTCAATTGACAGTTACCAGAACTGTGGTCAAGCCAGAATCATAACCAAGAATCAAAGCTAAGGGTAAGAGCTGAGGTCACATGCCAAATGCCAGAACCAAGGGTCAAGCCAGAGGCAAGATCAGGAATCAGAGGCTGGGATTGGAGCTGGGACTGGTAATTGGGGATAGGAGGCAAGGCATAAGAGCCGGAGGAGAGGCAAGGATTAAGCACAGAGCATGATCCTGGTGAGAAAAGAAGCGAACGCAGGGGGGAGGCAGGAGCACAGCAGGAATCAGGAACGTAGTTGGGTGCAAGAGGCAGGCACAAGCAGGGCCCAATACAACCACAACATGAAACCACCTCGTTGCCCAGACAAACTTCCTGCACCACCTTCTGGATTAAATAGCATAACTGGACCAATCAGTGGAGCTAAGCAATCCTCCGATCACAGATGCCATGGGTGGGTCTTTGGCTGGCTATAGTCCTAGTAGCTTCTCAGCCCACCAGGTTCCACCAGATATTGGGTGGAGGCCAGGATGCAGCAGCTGTCTGGAAACTCCCAAGCCTAGGTTCCAGACCCAGGACATTACAGAAGAGTGGTCAAGCAGGTTTCTCCCAAAATTAGTTGTGCTACTGCTTGATTGATTATCTAACAGTGCTTAGGGCCTAATCCTACAACTGCTATGCATATAGACCTTCATGCAAGTATTCACATTGAGCAAGGGTTGCAGACTCAGGCCCATAGTACTAAAGATAAATCCTACTTTGTGGATATAATCTCATCAGTAAGGGAACTATCCAGACTGAGCCACGCAACTCTGAGAACAGAATAATATTATTCTTAACACACTAGGAACCATAATAGTGAATTATATTACATACTAAATCTACACTAAAAAAACATAAAGGGCACCAATCCAAGCACTCAACAGTTGGAAAACGCCAGAATTAAATTTTTCCTTGCAATCTCAATTTGGCCACCTTAAACACAAGCATGGATAATCCTGCTGAACATTACATAGGAAGTCTGTGTCACAGCCAGAAACAGAAACGGAATCCTGATATCTTAGGTCCTAAATGGATCTGATCAGAAAAAGGAATTTCCTTTCCACAGGCAACTTTGACATTTTAAAATTTGTTTTTGTTCCGAAAAGTTCAATTTTTTAAATTTCTTACAGGAAGGAAATTCAGAAAAATTTTGATTCTGAAACATCAAAATGTTTAATTTGTATAATGTCAAAACAATATATTAATTTTAGTATATAAAATGACAATTTAATATAAAAGTTGAAACATTAAATAAAAATAAAGATTAATCTAAACATTTTGACCTTTTCAAAATGAAATAAGTTGAGATCAATCATTGTGACTTTTTCCCCCATGGAAAATTTTGCTCAAACTGACGTTCCCATGAAATGTTTCGATTTCAATGAAACTGCATTTTTCAACAGAAATAATTCCGTTGAAAATTTTTCAGCCAGTTCTAGATCAGTGCCTTCACACAAGAGAAGATCCTTTCTCTTCTTACAACCCTTTACTTCATTCACTGTCTGTTCTGTTCACTGAATGGGGCCCAACATCCTACAGAGCAAATAGTATGTGATCATGTAATTGATAACTGTCATAATGGATAAATAACCTTAATTCTGGCATTTCCTAACTTCTGAGTGTTTGAATTAAAAATCCTACTGTTCTTTTAATGTAGTTTTTTATATATAACACCCTAGTTTTTAAAATAAGCAAACTGAACTAATAGATTCCATCTTGTGGAACCATACTGACCCTGGACCTTTACATCTATAGCACTGACCCCTACCACTTGAGCTAAAGGAGTAACTGGTCTAGCAGTAATAGGCTGTTATCTTCTATGTGAACAAGCCAGAAGAGGGGGGCCATGATACACACTTCACAGATGGGTACACAACCATTTGCTAGACAGCAGCGGAAGGTTGAGAACTAGGAATCCAGTGTTCCTGACGGGGGGAGGGGGGAACGGAGTATTAAGCTACACATAACATAGCCAATTACATATCTGAAACATTCACGTAGAAAGGCAGCATGCCTAAGTGGATGTGACTTGAATCTACTATAATAGAACCTGTATTCTATTCCCAATTGTGCCAGCAGTGACCTTGCACAACCTCTCAGGTACACTAAATGTTAAATAAAGAGGGAGGGTGTCACAGCCCAGGTTGAGCTCCCCCTTGTGGACAATCACCAGGCTGCTGTATTGGACCTAATCTTTGGATCCCATCTGCTTTTTACCCTGCTGGGTTTAAGCCATGTCCAGACACTGTCTTTAAGTCTGATCTCTCAGACATACTCAAAGGGTGCAGACTCCCTGTCTGGTACCTTTTCTTGTGATATTAGAGTACAACACTGAACACGAATAGTCTAAAAGTCACATTCTGGTTGGATGCTCCTAATGATGGACAGCTGAGAACTCACCTGTGAAAAAAAAATCACTACCCCCATTATGTTAAATAAATGGGGGGAGAAGTTCAGGAGGCAACAGAGATAACAGAGGCAGTTTGCAGGAAATTATAATGAAGAGAGGCAGCTCGGGCAGGAGACAGGGAGGGAATGTAAGAAAAAAAAATATTTTTAATGACTCCCTTTATTTTGGCAACAGTATGTGGACTTCAAACTACTTTTAATCTAAATTCTATTGCAAGAACTAAGGGTAAAAGACTCCTTTCTTATTTTGCTAGTGTAGATGAGAACAAAGTAGTGGAACTGGGCCAAGGGTGAAGGACGGGAGTGCTGGCTTCAGAATAGGCTTCCCTTTTTTTCTTTGGAGCTTTTCTATAAATCATGGGAATTATGTTTTGTGCGAGGGAGGGGCCCAGGATCCATGCTGGTGCAAATTAACGCTGAATAGATCAGTAGGGATTTGGATTGCTTTTTCCACTGTACAGTGACATATTTACCCAAGCAGAGACAAAAAGGCTATCTGTGCAGATCCAATTACAGACCTTAGTTTTCCTATAATGAAGTGAAAATGGCTTTGGGCCAAAAACAACTGTCTAAAGGATAACTGGGACTCTGAGGGCAGGAAGGGGAAGAAGCACAGAGTCAAGGCAACTTGCATATAAGCAGCTAGGTAAATCTCAGGAGCAAAGGTATTAAGTGCACAGACATTAAACACCATTAAAATATACCATATACTATCTGCTAACAATCACAGTGTCATTCATTAACAAAACAAAAAATGCTTTGTAAGCATTAGCAACTAGCCTTATTCAGCCCAACGGTGTTTCTGCTGCTACTTTACTAAAATTCTCAATAATGTTTGCTGATATGGAGTGGTGGTAGCACTCCATAACAAAGGTTGAAGCTAGCTTGTCATTACAAACCAGATTTTTCAATCACTTCTCTAACTCAACCAAAAAGGAATCCCCCGGAAATTTCAGATCCCACATCACCTTTTTAACGTTATTGTCATACAAGTTTGGAGGAAGGGGATGGAGACTGGGGAAGAATTTTACAGTAAAAGGGTATTAAAATATTTTATCATGTTTTTTGAAAATCTTCCTAACTTTAGCTCATCTCTACAAAGTGTCTACAAATTACAAATCTGTTGTTTTAATGGCCTTGCTGAGAAGTGCCTTTTGGTGGAGTTATTGTGGGAATTACAAAACTACATAAAGGGCTAGTCTACAGTGTGGGGCGGGGGGGGGGTCAATGTAAGGCTACCATGTAGTGCCCATCTTTAAAAAATGTAAGGAGGAGAATCTGGGAAACTACAGGCCAGTCAGCCTCACCTCAGTCCCTGCAAAAATCATGGAGCAGGTCCTCAAGGAATCAATTATGAAACACTTAGAGGAGAGGAAAGTGATGAGGAACAGTCAGCATGGATTCACCAAGGGGAAGTCGTGCCTGACTAACTTAATTGCCTTCTATGAGGAGATAACTGGCTCTGTGGATGAGGGGAAAGCAGTGGATGTGTCATTCCTTGACTTTAGCAAAGCTTTTGATACGGTCTCCCACAGTATTCTTGCCGCCAAGTTAAAGAAGTATGGGCTGGATGAATGGACTGTAAGGTGGATAGAAAGCTGGCTAGATCATCAGGCTCAACGGGTAGTGATCAATGGCTCCATGTCTAGTTGGGAGCCGGTTTCAAGCGGAGTGCCCCAAGGGTCGGTCCTGGGGCCGGTTTTGTTTAATATCTTTATTAATGATCTGGAGGATGGTGTGGACTGCACTCTCAGCAAGTTTGCAGATGACACTAAACTAGGAGGTGTGGTAGATACACTAGAGGGTAGGGATCGGATACAGAAGGACCTAGACAAATTAGAGAATTGGGCCAAAAAAACCCTGATGAGGTTCAACAAGGATAAGTGCAGAGTCCTACACTTAGGACGGAAGAATCCCATGCACTGCTACAGACTAGGGACCGAATGGCTAGGTAGCAGTTCTGCAGAAAAGGAGCCAGGGGTCACAGTGGACGGGGAAGCTGGATATGAGTCAACAGTGTGCTCTTGTTGCCAAGAAGGCTAATGGCATTTTGGGCTGTATAAGTAGGGGCATTGCCAGCAGATCGAGGAACGTGATCGTTCCCCTTTATTCGACATTGGTGAGGCCTCATCTGGAATACTGTGTCCAGTTTTGGGCCTCACACTACAAGAAGGATGTGGAAAAATTGGAAAAAGTCCAGCGGAGGGCAACAAAAATGATTAGGGGTCTGGAGCACATGACTTATGAGGCAAGGCTGAGGGAACTGGGATTGTTTAGTCTGCAGAAGAGAAGAATGAGGGGGGATTTGATAGCAGCCTTCAACTACCTGAGGGAGAGTTCCAAAGAGGATGGAGCTCGGCTGTTCTCAGTGGTGGCAGATGACAGAACAAGGAACAATGGTCTCAAGTTGCAGTGGGGGAGGTCTAGGTTAGATATTAGGAAACACTATTTCACTAGGAGGGTGGTGAAGCACTGGAATGCGTTACCTAGGGAGGTGGTGGAGTCTCCTTCCTTGGAGGTTTTTAAGGCCTGGCTTGACAAAGCCCTGGCTGGGATGATTTAGTTGGGAACTGGTCCTGCTTTGAGCAGGGGGTTGGACTAGATGACCTCTTGAGGTCCCTTCCAACCCTGATATTCTATGAATCTATGAAAAGTGTGTATTAATGTTTCAATTTCAATCCAAATTTCCAATCACTAAATTGGCAACACTGCATGTACCTAGTTCACAAAATTGGGGCGGGGGGGGGGGGTGTTGGGGAAATTCAGGGGGGGGGGGTAAACACCCCCATAGGGGGGTGTAGGGAAATCCCTGGTGCTGGCTGACTGATGGGGTAATGTGAGGGATTGTGCGGCAACAGAGCTATGTGGTGTATCACAAGCTAGATCCCATTCACCCTCTAAATGGGGCTTTGTTGGGGGGGGGGGGTCTCTTGATTGCAGGAGGAGAGATGCAAACTCCCCCTTCAGCCTGCCATGGGTTACGCGGGCATCAAGCGTCACACGCCCGAGGGACAGGCAGCTTTCCCCTCCCGGGCAAAGAGCGTCAGGCGGACATCAGTGCGCGAAGGCGGGAATACACTGCCCTTAACCCTAGTGCCCTCACCTGAGACGAGCGGCGCTGCTGGCCTTTCCCCCACGCAGCTCCCCGATAGGCAATGCCCAGCACGCGCCTTTTCAGAGGCGCGAGGCTGAGACGTTACCTTACCCCTAGAGGGACGAGGCTGAGGCGCTGCCCCCACCCCCGGAGGCGCGAGACGGAGACGTTACCCCTACCCCCAGCAGGCTCGAGGCTCAGGAGCCGCTTTCCCGTCCCCCTCCCACTGGTGCGCGAGCTCGAGGCGCTTTCTCCGTCAAAGGCCGGGTCCAGCCAACCGGCGGCAGCGCCGGCCGCTAGGTTTATGGCGTTCGCTCATTCTCGTTCCTTCCTGGGCGGCAGTTAGAGCCCGAATTGCCCCTCCCCAAGGGGCCCGCCGCCGCCCCTCCCACCCGCAGTCCATGGCGGGCGCGGAGGCGGGCGCCATGCGGAGGGCCGGAGGTTTCGTGTCGGTAGTACTGGCCCTGGTGCTAGCCGCGAGGCTCCCCGCGCTCGGCCGGCCGCCGCCGCCGCTGGGTCGACTCCTTGCCCTGTGGGAGCTGTGGCCAGGTGAGAACAGGGATGGAGGCTCCAAATAGCAGCCCCTGCACGAGGGTCGGTCGGCTACTGGTCGGTGATGCTCCCCGGTGCCTGAAGCTGATCGAGGAGGGGGAAAGGAGCCCCCTGTGCGACCCGAGTCCGTCCTTAGAGAAGATGCGTCCTTAGAGAAGTGATAAAGGTCCAGTGTCCATGCTGAGGGAGGGCCTGAGGACCCAGGGCCATGTCTGTGAATGGGGACCCCTGTAAGTGCAAGGGCTTTGGGGTGATGATCAGACATACCATGTCCCTTGATGATGGGCCCCCTCCCTTTATACTTTATGAATGGGTACCCATGGGGACATGGAGCCTTCCGTCAATATTCACAAGCAGAGGCAGTGCTCACAAGGAGGACCCCCGTCAGTGTCCAAACTCACCGCTTTGCAAACTGAAGCAGAATGAAATTAAGGAGGCTGTGGTCAGCAGCAGTGAAAGTGCCAAGAATCGTGTTACTTTCATGCTGCTGCTTGGGAAAAACTACAAGGAACAGTAACCATGGTGGAATAGGAGCCAAAAAACAGGCCAGCGGAATGGAGGAAGACCCTTTCCCTTGCAGCAGCTAGGAGCTTTGGAGGGGGAGAAGAAACATAAAACATCTCCCTTCTATCAGTCAGAGCAGGGTGGATGTTCCACTGATCAGAAACATACTAGCCCAGTGGTTCTCAAACTTCATTGCACTGCAACCCCCTTCTTACAACCAAAATTACTACATGACCTGGGGTGGGGGGTGGAGCCAGAGCCCTGCTGTCCCATGCTGAAGCCCTTGGGCTTCGGCTTCAACCCAGGGTGGCAGGGCTCAGGTTTTGGCTTCAGCCATGGGCCCCAGGAAGTCTAATGCTGGCCCTGGCAACCACATGAAAATGGGATCATAACCCACTTTGGAGTCCTGACCCACAATTTGAGAACCGCTGTAGCCCTATGGCTGTTAGCAACTCCATCTATTCCCCCGCAGCAGGATCCAGAAGCAGCTCTTTGGTAGAAACCATTCCCTTCTCAAGTAACTAGTGTCCAGTGGAGACTTTAATCACTTCAGAAGTGACTGACTTCTAGACCTTTGGTGAAAGCAAGGGAGGAGTCCATGGAATCAGCGATATAGGGTAGTGGAGGAGGTCCAGGAATCTCAGTTTAGATGCTCATGAAAAATGTAAACTATGAGGGCTAGGGGAGAATCTGAAGCAAATAGCCAAATACACAAACAAATAATAAAAATGTTTTCAAGTAGATTAGAAACAGGAAGCCTGTGAAGAATATGGGTCTGTTGGGCAGAGTTAAGAAAGAAACTGAGATTAAGGGCATTGCAAAGAATCTAAAGCCAAACTTATAAAAAACAGCCACTACTTTTGGGAGCCCAACTGGAGATGGTTTAGGCCTGATTTTCAGAAGCATCCACAGCTCCCATTCACTTCAGTTGTATTTGTGGGTGCTTAGTAGTTTTGAAAGAGCAGGTCTCAAATTGCACCTCAAAATTCATGGCCATTTTTAAAAGTTTGGCTGCATATGGTGTTGCATATGTAACAGGCGCTAGAATTAATTTTGTTTCTGCAACATTTACGTTGGTGTTTTGTGACATTTGAGTGCTTATCCAGAAAACTTTAATATTTACTTACTTTAGTTATGTTAATAGAATTTCCTAGATTTTCTTTTTAAAGAAAAAAAGTCAACCTAGATACCACTAGAATGTTCAATTTTGAGGAAGGTGCACGTTATAACACAATTGGGCTTCTGTAGACCCATATCTTGTTCAGTGTGCACGTCACTGTGCAATGAAAGAGGTTCAATGCACATTTTAGGAGATACATATGTACATGTGTGGCCTGAAACAAGCCCATGAAGGCAATCGAAAGACTCCTATTGACTTCAGTGAGCTTTGCACAGTAAGTTCTGTGAGGCACACAACCTTTTATCATTTAATATATTGCTAAAAAAAATTGTACACTGCCTGTATGAAATGTCATTTTCAAACCTTCAAAATTAATTCAAGTCAAAACCAATTTTTACTGGAACAGTTAAGCTTTTTTATAATTATATATTAGTATCTATTTTGTAAAAAATTAGAATTATTTTATTGCTGGTGTTGCAGGTTATATAAAAGAGTGTCAGCTACTATCAATGGTAACAGTAAACAATTCTTCAAATAAAACATCACAACTTGTGGACCCAGAACAATCAACATTGAAAAAAAATCTAATTTCTCATGGTTTTTGGCAGAACACTTCTACAGTTGGAAGAAATTACAAAAAATTTAAAACAAAATCAGAAGCAACTAGAAGAAAAACTGACAAATACAAGCACCAATGGAAGCTACTCAGAAATAACATTGTAAACATTTTCATGAATCAAAACAAGCCACAACTAATTACCAGTGAAGGCATAAAAACACAAGTTTCCAAAAAGTGGACAGGAAGTGGAAAAATAACTTCAACTGAAACAAATGCAGAGCTAATAGAAAAAGCAAGAAAGATCCTAAAGCTTGGGAAAACTGAAAATACTAAGATAAGTCAACACAAAATTAATTCACATCTACAGAATGAATTTAAAATTGTTGAAAAGAAAACTGCAAATAAAAGAAAGCAACCACAAAGAAAGTTGTGTGACAATTCTGGTATATTTAACAAATGCTTTGGAACTAAGTCATCGTTGGTTAATACATTTTTGACAGCAAATTTTCTATCAACTGTTAAAGGAAAATGTTGCAGAAAAAATCTGAAAGACTTACAAAGCATTTTGGTATTAAATTTAGTAAAAAATCAGATGGTCAATGAAAATAGTCAAAATCAGACTAAAATAATGACTAAGGAAAAAAATAAGTGTACCAATGAAAGAATTTTAGCATTTGTCAAACAAAAGGAATTAGCTGAAAAGAGTTCTAAAACATGGGACTGGGAAAGAATAGGTGCAATCAGCAGAGATCAGCATAAAATATTAACTGATGCAAGAAAAGTGTTAATAAATGCAGAAAAGAAAAGTCAACATACTAAACTTCAGAAATATGGACATATACCTAAAGAGTTTCAGGAAATAACTGGATCTGTAAACAATATACCAAGTGGAATAAGCAGTTGGAAAAGAAAATCAGAAAGAATGTCGACTAGGCCTTACAAGAAAAAACAAAACATTTTAAACTCAATGAAACAAAGATCAGTAGGATTACAAAAGGGTCAACCAAATATGAAAGACATAGATGGAGTGTACACAACTGGAAAATCAGACAAAAATAATGGGAGCATGGATGTATTGTTTAATAGCTTGCCTGAAGTAGGAATCAAAGTAATACTTCAAGGTAAAGAGCAAAGAACTAAAGCAACTCCAAAATCTGTTGATGAAAATCAGAGATCTACACAAGCAATGATCTTGCAAAGAGGCAAAGAAAATGTGCAGGAAAAGTGGTCAATATATAAAACTGGTTCTTCTAGAACTCATGAAAGAAAACAAGATATTTTTAAAACTGAAGCTTCTAGAAAACAGAAATGGAGAGGGAATCCGGTTGAAGTACATATACCTAAAAAAGAAAGTACTGTGTTTAGAGTGGAAGAGTTGGAATATTCATCCAGAAATGACCATGTAGAACCTACAAAGTTAAATTCTGTCTTTCCAACCACAAAGTATGCTGTAAGTGTTAAACAGGCATTATTTACACCAGAAATAGGACAAGCAAAGTCTTCAAGACACGTGGGAAAAATGGTGACACATAGCATGTCAACTTCATGGAAGGTAAAACAGAAATATTTAAGCTTTGCTCGAAAGGATTTAAATGTTAAAGCTAGAAGAGCTGCTGTATCAAACAAACAAACTGTGAATAGTAAATATAAAAAAATCAATAAAAGAGATTATTTACCAGTACCTTCAATATATCCTTATAAACACACTTCTCAAAGTGTATCCGATGGTGAAAGAAGGAAACAATCAACACAGGGTGAAAGTGTAAAGGTATCTGTAGGTAAGTTGACCTATTTTTTCATGCTATAGCCATAAATTGTAAATTAACCCGTTAACTTTTAAATGTGTGGTACTTTTCAAAGAAGATCTATTTTGTTTACAAAGGAATTTTCTTAACCCTCTTCATAGGATGGTACAATAAAAGGAGAACAGTGATTGACCCTTGCACAGATATGAAGGAATGTGCAAAAGGGGTGTCCTCTTGTGTAACAGTGCAAGGACCTCCCACAGGACCAATCTCTGGGCTCTGGGACAGAGACTGCTTGCTCCTGCTTCCCACTTCATTCCACCAGGAGCAAGATGCTAAAAAAGAAGCATCGAGGAGGCAGGTTCATAGTCTGAAGCTCACCCCTTTCCCACACCAGCCTAATGGATGGAGCAGATTACACATCCTCTGTATCCTCAGAAAAGATCTGGAAGGAATTGTGTTTCAGGTAGACACAATCCTGTGTGATAATCCTGAGGCTCCACACATACCATCTTCTATGTAATTGCCCTAAAATTGCCACTGAACCTATAGACTTGTGATTGTGATATTGACGACAAATGGTGAGGTGGCAATGAATTACCTAGAATGGTAAGTATATACATCTACAAAAGGATGTGTTGCAAGAAAAAAATTTATGTACAGACATCATACAATTGTTGTGTTGAAAAGAAATCTGAGCCAGTTTTTCTCAACTAAGCAGAAACATTTTCACTGGATGAAAGTTACCCTAGTGACAGAGCCTACATAAGATCCAGTACACCTAAAGGGTGTAGGTGTTCGTTAGAGCCTTCTGTGAGCCCTGGTACTGGCAAAATATTTCACCTATTATATATATAAACTATATTTTAAAAACAAGTTTTAAAATTACAATAAGGCTGCTGAAACATTGCCACTAATCCTCATTAGAGAGGTTTAGTAATTTTTATAATCTATTTTTAATTCACTTGTTAGATATCTTCGTGTAAATGCAAAATAAAATACTATATCAAAGGCTGAATGTTATGACCACAGAGCCAAATATCTCTCTTCCTCCACCAATGTCCAACTATGAACAATAATTTTTTTTCAGTTAAAAAGCTAGTTTGAACAAGTACATAATGTTCTGCATTCTAAAGGCTATTTAACATGGGCTTTGTTAGACTGAATGGAAGTTCCATAAAATTGTTTCTCATGTCACCTGGAGTTTAACCCTGGGACCAAGGAGATTTGAGCTGTGCGGATGAGGACAGGAAGCTGTCCCGGGGGAGTTGAATTCCATTCTGTTTAGTTCATTGCAGTTAATCATTAGCACAGTGAATTGCATGTGATAACTAACAGGAAGCTAATTGAGGGTTTGGAGCATTGGTCTTCTGTGTTCATAGTGTCCGTGTCATATTTAAAAGATAAATAGTTTCATTCAAGTTTAGGAAAACAGGAATATGGTCTTGCTGGATTATCTAGTCCTGTATTCTGTTTCTGACAGTGGACAGTACCAAATGCTTCAGAGAAAGATGCAAGGAGATTTTAATAGACAATTTTGAAACAACCTGCTCATAAGGAAAGACTCTCCCTAAATCTGATCAGGGATAGTTTATATCCCTTTTCTTTTTTTATCCTCTATAATATAAATATGGGTGATGTCATTATCCATATACACGTCTACTTTTAAAAAACTCCAACTAAGCTTTTGGCCTTGATATTTTGTGGCAGAGAGTTCCTTTGATTAACTAATAGTCTTATGAATTGTGTTAAAAAATATTTAGTAAAATGTGTATGTGTGTATATATATATATATATATATATATATATATATATATTTAAAGAATCATTTTCCTGTGAGTACCAAGAAATTGTCTGTTCTTTTTTAGTTTTCTGTACAAAGTATCATCAGCTGAATGGGAAGACACTAATAAAGGGCCCAATCTTATGATGTGCCAAAGTCAAATGGAGTGGTGGATATTCAATAACTATTAGAACATGCTCAGTAGCTTGAAGGATTAGTTGTATTGGGAAGAGATTTCAGTTTGATTGACCTTCCTATCGTTCAACCTAAAATGGAGTTTAGATAAGAACAAAGTGGTTTAGCATCAATCCAAATAGGACGGTGTTGCTTTTAGGTTTCGGGAAAATTATCGGGAGATAGTGGCAGAAATTGACTCCCTCAGTTAAGGTAATTTGCCCACCTTTTGTTACTCAACTTTGGGACCCTCTTGGGTCTCCTGGTGCTTCTAGGTGCTGAGGTAACCGCATTGGCCAAGAGTGCTTTTTTCATTTGCACTTGAATTGATAGATTATAAAGCTAGATGACCACTATGATCATTTAGATGGATCTCCTGTATAAGATAGGCCGTAGAATTTCCCTGAATTAGTTCCTGTTTGAACAGGAATTGTCAGTGATGGAGAATCCACAACAATCCTTGATAAATTGTTCCAATGGCTAATTACTCTCCCTGGTAAAAAAATTTACATTAATTCTAGCATGAATTTGTCCAACTACAACTTCCAGCCATTCGCTCTTGTTATATCTTTGTCAGGTAGATTGAAGAGCCATTATCAAAAATTTGTTCTGTGTAGGTACTTATAAACTTTTATCAAATCATCTCTTAATCTTATTTTTGCTATCATTAAACAGCATGTTAAAGGGAGAGGCATTCTTATAAGTATAGATGAACCTGTATCTAAGAAGAGCTTCTACTTTTTATTGTAGAGTATATTTATACTTATTTTTTGCTAATTACATTTTTATTTGTGTGGGAAAGGTAGATCTTCAATGTATTTTGTGTGGAGTGAATAGCATGTTCATACTTAAATAGTAAGTTACTCTCTGCAGAAGTATATGTTCTGTTAATCTTGGCAATTTAGCATGCCTGTCAGAGAGAGTCTTACTCAGGATATATGTAATTCAACAACTTGAAGTTCAGTCTATTCTTTAGCAAGGAAATCTTTTCAAAAGCTGGTGCCAGAATAAAGGTTTTAATTTCCCTTTGCTTCAGAATTAATTATTATACATATTTATATAGCGTAGACACCTTGGTCTCTTAGTACACTTTATTTAATTTTCCATGAGTGGAAATATATGCAGGTTACTCAGATGGAGACAGTTGGTTTGTCATTTTCACAATGAAGCTGGGAGACTTTGCTTCCATAGACTTAAAAACATATATTGGTGTCCCCCCTCATACAGCAACATTAGAGGTTTTTGTGGTTCACTCTTGGTCCAGACTATTTTCAGTTTGTTGTGGTTCATTTTGGCTTTGCATTTGCACTGAGGGCTTCACAAAGACCATAGTAGTAGTATGCATTACTCTTTGTTAAAAGAACCACTATATCCTTCAAAACTAGAAGACTTGCTAGTGAAAGCCACATCTCTGCCAGGGTGATAGAAGATATTGGGGAGTCAGTGTTCCTTTTGGTATGACTAGATTTTTGTGATCAACTATAAGAATGGGCAGATACCTTTGCAGTAATTCACTTGGGAACAGTTTAACACAAAATGTATCATTTTCAAGTTTTATACCTGTTTAAAAATAAAATTGGAGTAAAAATCAAGACATTTCATTTTGAAAATGTCGAAACAAACTGTTTAGATTTTTTGTAAGGTTTTTTAAACTTGAAACAATTTGACATGAATACATGAAATGTTTCAGTCAACCTGAATCCTCATTCACCCCCCACTCCATGAGGGCATAAGTATCTGAGTGGTCCCAACCAGCCCGCAGTTCCTTCTTACTGACCTGCAGTGTTTATTGCCTTCTTTGAATACTGTGCTACTGTGTAATCTTACTACTTAGGCTATGTCTACACTGCACTTTTGTCATTAAAACTTTTGTTGGTCAGGGCTGTGAAAAAAACACCCCCTGACTGACAAAAGTTTTAACAACAAAAACCGCTGGAGTGGACAGTTTGTTGTCGGCGGGAGATGCTCTCCACTGACAAAGCTACTGCCCCTCATTGGGATGGTTTAATTTTATTGGCAGGAGAGCTTTCTCCTGCTGACAAAGCTGCTCTGACTGAGTGCCTTACAGTGGCAAGGCTCTAGTGGCACAGCTGTGCCACTGGAACCTGCGCAGTGTAGACATAGCCTTAGTTGTTAGTGAGTTAGTTCATATAATTAGGTAGATAGTTATTGCACATTAGCTAAAAATGTAGAAAATTTTCTTGTTACGTTTCAGTTTTAAGCTAGTCACTTGAACACACCCCTCAGTAAAGGGGCACTAGCAACATGGCAGAAACTAAATCCCCAGGGTTCAAAACCTTCACCTCACATTAAGCTTCAATGCAGTTTAACAACAAGCATTGTGTGTCTTTTTTGCCTTTGAGGGGATCCAAGTTGCCATATGTTGCTCCTTTTCTAAGCAAATTTAGAGAACTAGGGAAAGTCCACCTGAAGTTGTTTCTCTGCAGGAGCTCAATGCAAGCCTCCTTGGACACCACAAGAAAGAACAGTTAGACCACATCCTCCAGTCAAGTCCTTCTGCATTAGTGCCCTGGTGAGCTGATATTTCACCTTGAGGTCCCAGACCACACATATTAAGAGGCACACAATCGTTTGCCTCCAATCTGGCTTCAATGTCTTCTGACAGTTCTAGAATTCAGCACTGCTTCAGGGATGAGCCATAGCTCATGTAAACTTCTCTGGTGCCTGGGAAGTCGAGACAAGACTTCTGATGCATCTCAGGCTTATCCTCCTAAGAGTCAAAAACCTGAACAGGCCTTCTTGGATGTCCTGGTACTGACTGCTAAGAGAACATAATCAGTATCAATTAAATCTGCAGAAGATGTTTCTCACAGTACCAAACTTTCATCATTGACCTCAGTACGGGATCGCTCATTATCCAAAGCCTTACTATCCACAACTTCTGTGCCAATTATCTCATAACAGTGTTCCTCAGTACTTAGCGCTTGGATACCTGCTGTCTTGATACTCAGAGTGTACATGGTACCAAGTGATTTAACTGTGGATCCAGTACTGGAGTTACCTCTGCTAGAGAAACTGAAGGTGATGATGGCTAAGCCACCAAATACTGAACTGGTGGTATGGCAAGTCAAGGAGGTTATTTCTGGCACTGACTTCAGCGCTTTAGAGACAAGGCACTCCTGACAGAATGACCCCTCCCTTCAAGGAAGTGTACTCCTCCTCATCCCCATCTAGACACAGCAGGAAGACATCTATCTTTCTCATCCTTGGGTAGCACTATAGAAGTCAGGAAGGGGCTTTAGGGAAGGTTCTATGGAAAAGACCTACAACTCATAGGTAGCATCTCTCCTGTTGTCCCCCCTATATGTCCCTCTTCTCAGTACCCATATCCCCATTGACCCTATTGGATACCATGAGGTATGCAGTGATCTTCACACATGCCCCAGAGAGCATCCCAATGAGGTCAACTAGTGAAGCTTTAGATCCTGGAAAGTCAGGAGAAAAGTAAATACTGAGGAACAACAACTACAAGGTGAAGAACAACCGGTACCCACTGTGATCTCATCCTCCCCTGGTAAGACAGTAAACCCTCTCTTGGCCTGCCTCAGTGAATGATTTTAAGACATTCCAGGACCTCTTCAAACACATGGCAAATATACTGGATATACCACTAGAAGTGGTGCAGGAGAAGCCCCACAACCTCCTGAAGATCTTGCATTCTTCCTTGCCGGGTAGGTTTTCCATGCCAATAAATAAATGACTATTGGCGCTTCTAAAGGATCTATGGCATACACCAATGTCAACACTGGCCAGATTCAAGCAAGTGGACAGAAGATAGCAGGTCCCTTTCAAGAGATTTGAACACTGTTATTCCCAACCAGTACTGGGTTTACTTGTAGTGGCTGCTATCCAGGAAATGTCAAAACAACAAGGACTTCCCAAAGCCCCACCCAGGGATCTGAAGAAACTTGACCTTTCTGTGTGCAGACTTTACTCAGCCAGATTCCAGATGCACGTAGCTAGTTATCAATCCTTCCTCTCTTAGTATGATTACTTGGGCTAAGGTATCTCAGTTTGTGAACAAACTACCACAGGAACATGGAGTGGAATTGAAAGTCATCATGACTGAGCAGTTCATAGCCCACACTTCCCTATAGGATTCCCTGGGTGCATCTGACACCTTGCTGCATATTGTAGCGACGTTGGTGGCAACGAGAAGGTCTTCCTGGCTCCAGACCCCAATAAAGACATACCCTCAGAGATTAAGTATGTCCCCATGTGTATAAGGCCTTGATAGGTGTTTGCCAGGTTAGATCCACCTAACCACATTAGAGCACATTCCTTTGGAGATCAGGAGGCCTCTGTTGCCTGTTTGAAGAAAGTCCCCAATTTATGTCACATCCAGGTCATGGGTGGCCAGACCTCATAGTTGGAGCCAGAGTCTGCAGTCACAAGATCGGAATTGAGTTGGCTAGGTCAGGATACTGGGGAGTTAGAAGCAGGAGACAAACTGGAGATCAGAATCATGAGTCGGGAACCAAAAGTCAGGCCAGGTCAGGATACCAGGGTGTCAGAGGCAGAAAACAAATGAGGTCAGGAACCACAACTCAGATGCCAGGAATCAAGCCAGGTCAGAATGCCAGGAAATCAAGCTGCGGGAGCAGGAGCAAACACAAGACACTCAGTCCTAAGCCAGGTGAAGCCCAGCTGTTCATACTGTTTCCTGTTCCTGCTGCTGGTTTAAGAAGGGCCAGCAGGCCAATCAGCTGCTCTGGGACTCCGCTTATCAGACCTCAAGAACAGAGCCTCATACTGGGGCTGGGATTCATGTATCTCAGGTAAGCTATTGTCAGCAAGTTGCCACATGGAGGGCTGGAGCATGGCTGCTCCCATGAACCTTGTAGGCCTAGGTTCAAGACCCATGGGTAATGACAGTAGGGCAGCTACGTGGAGCTTAGTGTCCACCTTTCCAAGACAGTACTCCTTGGTAGATTATTTGAGATTGGATGCCTGTTTGGGAGGTCTGTCCTGCAGTCATTGTTTAAGTAGGCCTCCTAATTACCCACCCCCAAGAAACTTGCTTATGAGTCACCAAGAGTGGAATCCACATGAACAATCACTTGAAGGAAGAACAGTTATTTACTTTACAGTAACTGTGGTTCTTTGAGATGTGTTGTCCACATGGATTCCACAAACTGCCTGCCTTATGCAATACTCTGGAGCCCTACTCCAATGGGATTCCGTATTTGCAAAGGAACTAAAGGATGGATGGGCCAGCTCAGCTCTTTTTAACCTCATGTAGGGGGGCACAAGAACATCTAGTCAAGATCCTGAAAGATACTGCTGGCTCAAAAAATCTTACACACATCGGGCAAGAGTGGAATCCATATGGACAACACATCTCAAAGAACCCCAGTTCCTGTAACGTAAAAAATAATCATTCCTTTTTAGTGTGAGATGGTAAGAAACTTTTCACATAGAGAGCACATGTGGACCAAACTCATAGGAAACTACCTATTGTTAAAGAACTGAGTAGGAGTAAGTAGTCCATTCCATAGTGGTAGTCCTCTCAGGCAGTTCATCACGTAAGATTAAAATCTCCTTTAGGATAATCTTTAGAAAATTAACTCACTAAAGTATATTCATGTTGAATTCTTCATTATTGTTTGATATATAAATATATGTTATAGTTGTGAATATAGGAAAAGCATTTTAAATTAGCATATAATGGTACAGGGACTTTTTGTACCATGCAGTGATGGGAATAAACTTTTTAAGAGAAGTACTTCCATTGTGATGTGTGACTATTAAGGCTGTGTGGAGGTCATGGAAGTCATGGATTCCATGACTTTCCGTGACCTCAGTGACTTGTGCAGCGGCCAGCAGCAGCAGCAGTTTGGTTTGTGGGAGTGGGCTAGGGGCAGGGGGTTGGGGTGCAGGGCGGCGCTTACCTCGGGGTGGGGGGCTCCTCGGTTCCCACCGGCATGTCCCTGCAGCTCCTACGTGGAGGGGTCAGGAGGCTCCACGCGCTGCCGGCCCCACCCCCTCAGCTCCCATTGGCTGTGGTTCCTGGCCAATGGGAGCTGTGGAGGTGCTTGTGGTGGGAGCAGCATGCGGAGACCCCCTGGCTGCCACTCCTCCTAGGAGCTTCAGGGACACGTGGAGCTGGGTATGGAGCCCTCCAACCCCTCCGCCCCAGCAGGAGTCCCGGGCTGCCCGCCCGCCCCCCCCCAGCAACAGTGTGGTCCCAGTCTACCACCTCCAGCACCCGCAGCGCCCCTGGACTGCCCCCTCCCCCCGAGCACCCATGGCCCCCGGCCCAAGTTTTATTTAGGGGTATATAGTAAAAGTCATGGACAAGTCACGGGTTGTGAATTTACTGCCTGTGATCTGTCCATAACTTTTACTAAAAATACCCATGACGAAAACGTAGCCTTAGTGATGATATATCAGTTTCTATAAGAGTAGATGCTTTACTATGCCCTCTGAAATTTTAGATAATTAATCCCATTATGGTAAATCAGTACAATAAAGCATAACCATATTGTCTCAACACAGTAGATGTTAATTACATAAAATGTTATTTGGACATTAACCATTTTTGTTTGTTTGTTTCTGTAGGTTTTGTGAGCCATTTAGTCTCCGTTCTAGTAGCAGGTGCTACTATTCTTGGAATTGCCTTCTTTGCTTTGGGATTAGCAGTGTTTTATCTGTTTTATAAAAGAAGGTAGGGTTAAAAATTACACTAATCTTTTTTTCTTTAAAGGATTGCAACAAATTAAACTTTGTTTTTTGTAAAGGTATGACTGATGTAAGATAAGATAATAGCAGGTAAAAGTAATAATGTGTTTTAAAGAGCCGTAATGCCTCGATAATTTATTTTGAAACATATTGTACTACAAACAGTTCTCGCAATATATCTTACTGAGGATTTTCTTTGCTCACTTTTTTAATTAAGATATTTGCATAAAAATAAATCTCTCTTTTTTAGGAGTTCAGTTGTCCCTTCTGTTTATTCTTCAACTAAGTGAATACTTTCTAAAGCTCACATAAGATGAGACAGCTTGTGAGGGCTGAAATAGATGTTCTTCTTTACCGGCTTACATTCAGCATATTAACAGTTTATTTTCCTTTTTACTAGTCAACAATTTCTTATTCTAATTTCATTGCTTGTAAAATATTAAAAGTGGTTGTAAATTTGTAGTGGTTATACTTAGAAAATTGATCATCAAAATGCACACTTAAAAGATACTTAATAGATCTGCTCTTTGTTTACAGTGAATATCTGCAGGGGAAAAAAGGGGTTTTGAGGGGTTTTTTTGCTACTTTTTACTTCTGCTAAGTGTGTTTTTCTTCAGGTCTAAGAAAGAAGGAGTTGAATTCTATTTCTTCTCATGGATCATCAATAGAGTTCTTTATCATGTTTCAGTCAGTTATACCAGGGCAGTCCCATCCAGCCATCCTTTTTCATAAACAAAAATGCAGGTGGAAAAACTTTTGAAGTGACAAAATGTAGGTGTAATCATAACAAGTGGGTGGAACTAGGCCAAGATCTGTGTAACAGATTACACTAAGGGTAACTATAACAGTGCGGGACTCACCCCTGCGGCACCTCCTGCTAGTCATCCATGGGAATTAGCTCTGCCAGCCTTGGAGTGCACTCTGCAGGCCGGTGCTCCGCCTTACCACTGGCCCCATGTCCCTCCCAGGACCCCCTGCGACCCCCTGGCAGTACCCCCACAGTTCTGGGTCTCCCCACCCACTGTTCTTACCTCACCTCAGTATAAGGCTACTGCCAGTCATCATCTAGCCCCACACCCTGGGACAGATAGCAGTATCAGCCTACTCATCGCTGGCAAGGTTGGGTTTGGACCTGCTGCCTTAGCCTACCCCTGGGCTGCCCTCTGCAACCCCCAGTACCTTTTAGCCCAATGCTAGGCCGCAGCCTGGGGCTTTCCAGGCTGGAGTTCCCCAGCTCCTCTGCCTTTCCCCAGCCCTGCTCTACTCAGGTACCCTATCTCTAGCTCCCTACAGCCAGGCCCATCTCTCTGTGTTCAGAGAGAGACCTCTGAGTTTCTGGCTCCCAGCCTTTTTAGGCCCAGCTGCAGCTACTTCCCCAATCAGCCTAGTAGCTTTTCCTTTGCCCCAGCCCTCTGCCAGGGCTGTTTTAAGCCCTTCCGGGCAGGAGCGGGTGACCACCCCACTACAGTAACATTTTGCCAGGCATAATTTAGAAAGATGTTTTATTGCTCTCTCTGTAGTGTGAATGGAAGTGTAGTTTGGTGACCATTTAGAGATCTTGTTTTTTAAATAAGATAATTAGCTATGGAGAGGAAAATTAACCTTATGTAATTGACATTTCTCTAATGGCATTGGTCTACAGAGTTTTAGAATGAATTTTTGAATTCACCCTCTCCTGACAATCAGCCCAGTAGCTTGGTGAAACAGGTTTCTTTCCAAGGGTTCCTACAACAACTGATTTCTTTCTAAATTAGCATATCAAGTGAAAGACCAATTTTCGTAGCATTAATAAATGTGTGCTGTTTTCTATGCCACAAAAGCAAATCAAAATTAGTTTTAAAGGAACACATCAAATCTACTCAATTTCAAACAAACAATGTATTAAAACTAATTTCAGGTCCTAAACCTGCTGCCGAAATCATGATGCTAAATTCTGAGAGTTTAAAATCACATTTCTTAAATTGTTTTTTTCTCTCTGTTTTAACACTATGGCCCAGATCCTCAAAGGTATTTAGATGCCTAATTCCCATTGGAGTAAAGTGCCTAAAAACTTCTGAGAATCTGGACCTATATGGCATAGCCACACAAACAGGAAGATCTCTAACAGAATGACTATGCATACGAAATAGTGAACTAATTGCATGCAATTAGCTATCAACTCTGCTCTTTCTGATTTTCACAAATCATCAATAATAAATATTGTGCATAAGAACATAAGAACGGCCATATTGGGTCAGATCAAAGTTCCATCTAGCCCAGTATCCGGTCATCCGACAGTGGCCAATGCCAGGTGCTTCAGAGGGAATGAACAGAACAAGTAATCATCAAGTAATCATTCACTGTTGCCAATTCCCAGCTTCTGGCAAACAGAGGCAAGGATCGGGACACCATCCCTGCCCATCCTGGCTAATAGCCATGAATTTATCTAGTTCTTTCTTGAAACCTTCTATAGTCTTGGCCTTCACAACATCCTCTGGCAAAAAGTTCCACAGGTTGACTGTGGGCTGTGTGAAGAAATACTTCCTTTTGTTTGTTTTAAACCTGCTGCTTATTTATTTCATTTGATGACTCCTAGTTCTTCTGTAATGAGGAGTAAATAACACTTCCTTATTTACTTTCTTCACACCAGTCATGATTTTATAGACCTCTATCATATCCCTCCTTAGTCGTCTCTTTTC
The DNA here is from genome assembly GCF_011386835.1 of Chrysemys picta bellii. NCBI lineage: Eukaryota > Metazoa > Chordata > Testudines > Emydidae > Chrysemys > Chrysemys picta. Next base: position 9,913,477 of record NC_088798.1, read on the forward strand.
TAAGGTGAAAAGTCCCAATCTTATTAATCTCTCCTCATATGGAAGCTGTTCCATACCCCAGATAATTTTTGTGGCCCTTTTCTGAACCTTTTCCAATTCCAGTATATCTTTTTTGAGATGGGGTGACCACATCTTCACGCAGTATTCAAGATGGGGACGTACCATGGATTTATATAGAGGCAATATGATATTTTCTATTTTATTATCTATCCCTTTCCTGATGATTCCCAACATTGTTAGCTTTTTTGACCGACGCTGTATATTGAGTGGTTGTTTTCAGAGAACTATCCACAATGACTCCCAAGATCTCTTTCTTGAGTGGTAACAGCTAATTTAGACCCAATCATTTGATATGGATAGTTGGGATTATGTTTTCCAATGTGCATTACTTTACATTTATCCACATTAAATTTCATCTACCATTTTGTTGCCCAGTCACCCAGTTTTGTGAAATCCCTTTGTAATTCGTCACAGTTTGCTTTGGACTTAACTATCTTGTGTAGTTCTGTATCATCTGCAGATTTTGCCATCTCACTGTTTAAAGCCACAAGGGACTTTCTCTGACTGCTTACTTTGCTTAAGAGCCTTTGGTGAGGGACTGTAAGCGGGCAGACTCACCCCTGCGGCACCTCCTGCTGGTCTCTGAGGGAATTAGCTCAATTTCCAGCCCAGAGCACCCTCTGCAGGCCGGTGTCCTGCTCGCTGCTGGCCCCCATGCCCCTCACGGACCCCGGTGCCCCTTTCTCTGGGTTGCTGCCCCCCTGGCAGTACCCCCACACTCTCAGGTTCTGGTCTCCCCACCCAGGGGAACCCCCACCCACTAACCCCACCTCGCCTCAGTCTGGGCTACTGCCAGTCACCATCTAGCCCCACTCCCTGGGGCAGACTGCAGCATAAGCCACTCATCACAGGCAAGGGGGTTCGGACCTGCTGCCTTCCTCTGCCACCCAGTACCTTTTTAGGCCTTAAACCAGGCCTTGCAGCCTGGGGAGTTGCCAGCCAGGAGCTCCCCTGCTCCTCTGGCTTTCCCCAGCCCTGCTTCACCCCTAGTACCCTTTCTGCTAGGCAGCCAGGCCATGCTCCCTCTCAGACCAGAGAAAGCCTAATGAACTCCTGGCTGCCCTGACCTTTATAGAGCCAGCTAGGTCTGTTTGGGGCATGTCCTCCAGCTGAGGCTGCCTCCCAATCAGCCCAGCTTTTCTCTCCGCCCTCTCTCGGGGTGGCTTTAACCCTGTCAGGGCTGGAATGGGTAACCACCTCGCTACAGGGACCTTGTCAAAGGATTTATGAAAATCTAAGTACACTATATCCACTGGATCATCCTTGTCCACATGCTTGTTGATCCCCTTAAAGAATTCTAGTAGGTCGGTGAGGTATGATTTCTCTTTAGAAAAACAATGTTGACTCTTCTGCAACAAATATGTTCATCTTGTCGGAGAATAATACAGTTCTCACTCTTTGGTTGGGTACAGCAAAGTCAGATACTTTATTCTCTCTCTATCAATTGTATAGAGGGAGAGAGTGCACTAGGACACAGGGTCACCCCCTCCTAGGCAGGTCTCTCAACAGGTAAACAATTACAGCAAGCATTTATACCTTTTGTTACAGACAATGAAAAGCAACAGCTGCATTTTGTTTATACATAGGTCATTCTGATATCTTGTTTTTCTCACTTATGTAGACTCTTAGTCTACATTCCATATTGTCTGCACATTATCTACACAAGGTCACAACAACTTCTCACACAGTTATTTCCCACTCGCCTCACACAATCCTCGCTTCTACAAATCTCGCGTTATTAGGGTTACAGTTAGCTTGACTCTTGCTAACAAACTGTCATGCATTGCAATCCCCTCCCTGTCAGTTTTTTCTCTGCTTCCACAATCTATATGTCTGATGGTTCTTTACTATAATTTCAACCAGTTTGCCCGGTACTGAAGTTAGGCTTACTGGTCTGTAATTGCTGGGATTGCCTCTGAAGCCTTTTAAAAAAATTGTTGTCACATTAGCTATCCTCTAGTCATCTGGTACAGAAGCTGATTTAAATGACAGATTACATACCACAGTTAGTAGTTCTGCAATTTTACATTTGAGTTCCTTCAGAACTCATCTGGTCCTGATGACTTATTACTGTTAAATTTATCAATTTGTTCCAAAACTTCCTCTAATAACACCTCAATCTGGGAGAGTTCCTCAGATTTGTCACCTAAAAAGAATGGTTCAGGTTTGGGATTGCAATTTGCAATTGAAATTTAGCTAACAGTTCCATTAAATTGTAAGCTTTTCAGGTCAGGGACCATCTGTTATATATGTTTGTACAGTGCCTAGCACAATGGGGTCCCACCCTGACCTACCATAATACAAGCAATATTAATCAGTCAAAATTATTCAAAATATAATTGCATCAGTCAAAATATAATTGTTCTCACTCCTCCATACCTATATTGCCTCTGAAGTGGTAACAGAAGTATAAATTGCCTTTAGCTAGCAAAGTAAGCAGGTATGATTCTGAATGCATAAGTATCTGTTAAGAAAGAAAATGCAGTTTTTACACAGTCAGTGTGTTGACCATAACCAAACTTTTTTTTAATGTCACAGCCATTAAAGCAGGGAGATTTAACAATCAAGTGTGAGATTTGTCATATGTTGTGCTTAGTTGGCCGACCGAATCGAGGTATAACACTCAACTTGATGGCATTTCTCTTTGTCTGCCTGTTTGTAATGTGATAATTTTTCAATGCCGCATCTGATCAATTCCAGAATTTCAGGGAATTTTCTAGGCATCAATGGTTAGAATCCTATTAGTTTTGGTGAAAACTGGAAAAAAAACAGGAGGATACTGGCAGCCCCTGGCATTTGGTTAGTAGAGCCAGTAGCTTGGGTCACCTCTGAAATTGTCTATAGATTAAAGAATCTGTTGACAGTCATTAACACATTTCATTTTAATGATACCCCCCAACTTAGTTCTGTCCATCCTCCCAGTTTAAAGTCATAAAGTCATAGGGCTGAGAGGGACCTCGAGAAGACATCAAGTCCAGTTCCATCTGCTGAGGCAGGACCAAGTAAACCTAGACCAGGGGTTGGCAACCTTTCAGAAGTGGTGTGCCGAGTCTTCATTTATTCACTCTAAGGTTTTGCGTGCCAGTAATACATTTTAACGGTTTTAGAAGGTCTCTTTCTATGTCTATAATATATAACTAAACTATTGTTGTATGTAAAGTAAATAAAGTTTTTAAAATGTTTAAGAACCTTCATTTAAACTTAAATTAAAATGCAGAGCCCCCCGGACTGGTGGCCAGGACCTGGCAGTGTGAGTACCACTGAAAATCAGCTTGCATGCTGTCTTTGGCACAGGTGCCATAGGTTGCCTATCCCTGACCTAGACCATCCCTGACAGGTGTTTGTCCAACCTGTTTTATAAACCTCCAATGATGGGGATTCCACAACCTCCCTTGGAAGCCTTTTCTAGAGCTTAACTACCCATATAGTTAGAATTTCCTAATATCTAACCTAAATCTTTGCTGCAGATTAACCTCATTGCTTCTTGTCCTACCTTCAGTGGCATGGAGAACAGTTGATCACTGTCCTCTTTGTAAAAGCCCTTAGCATATTTGAAGGCTATTATCAGCCTTCCCGCCTCAGTCTTCTTTTCTCAAGCACTAAACATGCCCGGGTTTTTTAAGCTTTCCTTATAGATTAGGCCAGTGGTGGGCATCCTGTGGCCCGTGGTGTGGGCCTGGCCAGCACTTACTGCAGCTCCCATTGGCCGGGAATGGCGAACCATGGCCACTGGGAGCTGCGAACAGCCGTGCAAATGTAAACAAACGGTCTAGCGGCCTGCCAGCAGATTACCCGGACGGGCCGCAGGTTGCCCACCACTGGGTTAGGTTATCTAAGCTTTTTATTATTTTTGTTGCTCTCCTCTGGACTCTCTCCAGTTTGGACACATCTTCCCTAAAGTGTGGCACCCAAAATTGGACACAGTCCTCCAGCTGAGGCTGCACCAGTGCCAAGTAGAGCTGGATAATTTCCTCCCTTGTCTTACATGCGACACTCCTGTTAATACATCCCAGAATGATATTAGCCTTTTTTGCAGCTGCATCACATTGTTGACTCATATTCAATTTGTGATCTAGTATAACCTCCAGATCCTTTTCAACAGTAATACCACCTAACCAGTTATTCCCCATTTTGTAGTTGTGCATTTGATTTTTTTCTTTCTAAGTGAAGTACTTAGCAAATGTCTTTAGTGAATTTTATCTTGTTGAATTCAAACCAATTCTCTAATTTGTCAAGGTCATTTTGAATTCTAATCCTGTCCTCCAAAGTGCTTGCAACCCCTCCCAGTTTGGTGTCATCTGCAGATTTTATAAGCATACTCTTCACTCCATTGTCCAATGCTGATGATGTTGACACCCTGAAAGCCTTCTCTTCCAGAAAAACTAAATGAGAATGGTGAGGGAGCAGAGTGGGGAATGGAAGTACACACAGAGCCCTGAGAAGGGCGGGTGGGACGACAATGGAGGACCCTGACATGGAAGAATGGGGGTCCCACAGAGTCCCTGGCACAAGGAAGGGGGTAGGTGCCTTGCAACAAGTCCCTGAAATAGAAGGGGATGGGAGGGTGGCACACAAGGAATTTGTGAAGGGGGAATGGAGAAGTGCAAGGAGCCATCTACTCCTAGGGTTATTAGGAGTTGAATTTATTTCCCTCTTTACTTTTGAAGAACTGGCTAAACAAGGGCAGCCAGATGCAGAGAGATACAAGTAAACTATGACAGGCTGATAAAGGGAAAGCAGCAACTGTAATGGGGGGCAAGGTTGTGGTAATAGGAGATACACTATAGGAGTAAAATATGGGCAGGAAAAATATGGGGAAGTTAAATAGGATAGGGTATTGGGAAGAAAAGGCAGCAGGAGTTTGTGTGTTCTTGATTATGCATTAGGGATCCATAGAGAAGCCAGAAGTGGGAAGGGAAGAGCAAGATAGTGTGTGGGGGAACTAGCCATCAGAGTTGAGGGGGATGACACTCAAACTTTTGTTGCCTCTTAAAGAGAAAGACAGAAAAAGATAAAAAAACACAACCTTTGTATTAATAATTTACTGGGAATGCAAGTAGAGATGGAAATGTCTTTACTAAATAAAAAGTTTCAGAGTAGCAGCCGTGTTAGTCTGTATCCGCAAAAAGAACAGGAGTACTTGTGGCACCTTAGAGACTAACAAATTTATTAGAGCATAAGCTTTCGTGGACTACAGCCCACTTCCGGGCTGTAGTCCACGAAAGCTTATGCTCTAATAAATTTGTTAGTCTCTAAGGTGCCACAAGTACTCCTGTTCTTTTTACTAAATAAAAAGTTCATGTAAAGGATTAATGTAGTTAGCTGTTGTGAGACAATCCTGTAGACTCAAAAATAAACCCAGTTAATTCAAATGATGATTTCAGAATGTGTGTATCTGAGGTCCTATATAGTTTTAGTTTGAGGACTTACCTCAGCATCACTGCTTATTGTTGAGTTTCTTATCAGTGGTAAAATACAAAGTGTCCTGACAAAGTTATCATAGGCATTATTCTCACTTACATGCATTCATGTCGTATTTTTAATGACACTGAGGACCTCTGTACATTAGTATGAAAATAAAAGAAAAATATTTGCTTACAATTGTTACATTTATTAGCATGCTCTGAATTCAAAACTTTCCATAAACATGCATACTTTTAAATTTCATGTGTAATCTTATCCTTCTATTTCATATTCCTTTCAGGCAGCTTTTTCAGTTTCTGAAAACCATTATGAAAGATGAAGACCTTCCAAACAAATTTGTACCAACTGATGCTCAACATTATAAGCATATGTCTCTCTCTCAGAGTTTTCATGTTGGAAAATCACAGGTAAAACCTAGCATCTCTATTCTAAAAATAAAATGCAGTCCTAACATTATTGAATTCCAGTCTTGTTCTCAGTCTGGTGGTATGAGGGTAGCTATACACTATATCTTTAAAGTTCCACGAAGATACCTCTTTATGTAATAAAGTGTCTTAATTGTATCCTGCCCAGACTGTAAGTCACCTCATAGTTCTTGGGACATAGTAGATATTTATAAAAAAGCATTGTTACAAAATAATTTTGTGGTTAGTTATAAGGAATATTGCTCTTTTCTGAGTAATATGTAACAAACCACCAAGATAGTTCTTTAAGAAAAAGCACCATATATTTACTTCAAGAGTAAAGTACCTTAACATATCTTAGAGCAAGATTATGCTCATTCCCTAAATAGATGAGCAAGTAGGGGAGGGAAGAGTGCAAAGATCTACATAGGTAGTGTTGGTCTGGAGGCAGTCCAGGGGAAGTCGGAGCAAGTTATGGATGCTCAACACATCTGAAGATCAGGTCACAAGTCACTTGTATCTTTAATTTCTAGACCAAAGTTATCTTTCTTATGATGAAACTGAGAATTTTAACAAGATGCACCATTTCCCACACCATCCACCCTGATGTGCCTCCACCATTTGTCCTTATTCCTAGAATTAGGGCTTGACTACCCGGTACAGCAGTTCACATTAGAGGACTGTGATATCTTTCTCCTTTTTTTTTTAACTTCTTATTAAGGCAAAGTTATAATAAAACATACTACATTATTTATTCAGGATCAGGTTAACATTCAAAGAACCTGCCTAAAGATTCTGGCTTGCTGCCTGGGGAGCCCTCCTCCACTGAGTATGGTAAAAAAGGTTACCAAATGTCTAAATACCTATTCTCTGACACTTTTGTTATGTATGTATTTGGTGTGAAAGCTTTTCCATTACAAGGACAGTCCATATTTGACTATATCATAATTTCCTAAGAGGAGTAACAGACGAGTGTGATTTCTAAAGTGCACTGACGTGCTGCACACTAACAGGCCTGTGTAGACCCCGCTGGCAAGCACTAAAAGTTCCCTAGTGCATGTTAACATAAGTGCTTCAAAAATCGCAGTCCACTAGTGCGCATTGCCACAAACCCTTACACTCTTTTCTTTGTTTAGAGCCCCCATATTGTCAAACTCCAATTAACATGCTTCCTCAGTTCCAGCAAACTGTTTCAAATATTCCAATATAAATATTTCCAGGTACATCAATGCTTTGAGGGACCTTTTTGGTGTGGGACTTAATAGGCATATATGCATCAAGGAAATAAAAACTGCACTAAACTGCTAATAAGTGTCAACAGGTACTTTGTTGGTCTTTATACATATGTACCCCAAAGACATGGTCCAATAATAATACTTTGGGTCTAATATGCACCCGTAGATATGATGGTTCTTCTTTGAGTGCTTGCACATGTCCATTCCAATATAGGTATTTGGGTATCCTGAGCACAGCTGCCAGCAATTTTTCCCTTAGCGGTACCCGTTGGGTCAGCTCTAGTGCCCTCTGGCATTGCACAATCATAGCGCCGATATAAGGCCCTGCTGGTCCTGCCCTCCTTCAGTTCCTTCTTACCGCCCATGATGGTTGCTGGAACCTCTCATTGCTTAGGCAATCTCATTTTAGTGTTTTTTTCTCAAATTTTAGTGTAAATAGTTTAGCAGTTTGTTAGTTTTAGATCAGAAGGTCCCCAAATTGTGGGCCGTGGCCCCCTAGGGGGGCACAAAGGAACATTCAGGGGGGCACAGTGGGGCCTGGGTGGCAGAGAGGGAGTGCCATCCAGCCCTGCTCTGACCCCAGCTCTGCTCTGGGCCCTTGGCTCACAGCCCTGACCAGTTCTATTCCCACTACTTCCTAATCCCAAAAGCCAAGAGTGACCCATTTTAGACCTGCTCGGTCTCAACCACTGAAGTTCCGCATGGTCCCCTTGGCTTCCATCATTCCCTCACTGGATCCTGGGGATTGATATGCCACCCTTGATCTAACGGATGCCAGAGCTTGTGTCAGATGAGAACTTAGACACTGCATACACTCTACCAAAAAGTAGGATTCTCCTCCTCTCCCCACCCTACATTAACCTTAAGCTGGCTTCTTTTTCTACAACCCAGAGAATAGAGCCATCACCACAAGGACCATTTTTTTGCACTGGATTGCAGTTTGTGCTGTTTCTCAGCCTCAAATTTTAATAAGTTGGAGACTGTCCCCTCAGGCTTCTTTCACCTTCCATTCTGTCTGCTCAATCCCTTCTTTCACTTAGATGTTCCATTGTGGAACTTTCCTTTGTGGGCCAGGGCCCCACTTTGACTTTCCAGTCAGTTGAGGGTTCCAGAGTTGCAGAAAGAACTAGAAACTCAGCCCCAGGTTCCTACTCCGAAGAGGACCTACACTTTTTCACTGGCTTCCCAGTCATGGAAAAGCTGCAGAAAAATAGAGAAGAAAAGCAACCATTCTACAGGAAGCAGACACACTCCTCCTAGCAACCCCAATTCTCTGTTAACCTCAAATCCAAGCTCTGTATGCAGAGATAAAGCCACTGGCGTAAGCATATAAAAAGAAAAGGAGCCCTCCTTCCACCCCTTACTGTTCCCTTTCCCTGCTTTTGAGATCACTGAGAGCACTCAAACTGGATTCCTTCCATCTCTATAAGAGAGGGGGCTCCTGGGAGATTGTTCTCTCTGAGGGACCCTTTCTTTTGGAACATTCTTCCTCCCTTTCTGCCATCCCAGTCCATAGTAGCCTGAATCTGTTGAATTCCAGGCACACTTCAAAGCCCATCTCTGTTTGGTGGAGGGCTGAGCAGTTGAACGTCTGGTGGGAATGTGTGTGGAGGTAAAAGTTTAATGTAAAACTTGCCAACGCTAAAGAACAGGCAGGTATTACTAGTTAAATAGCTAAATGGTAACTGCTTGAAAAAGTTTTAATTTGTTCTCATGTCTAATAAAAATAAAGGCCACTGTGCCTCAATCTTTGAAGTATCTCCTTCCAAAATGTAGTTCAGTCTCTTGTCCATTCAGTCCTCAGCCTCTCTGCCAAAATTACCAAATACAGCCATGTGGATTCATGGCCACTAGAAACTGGACTGAAACCATCAGTTCATTTCATGCATATCAAACAGCCATCAAATATTAATTTTTGGTTATGACTGACCTGGGCAAGATTTGAAGCAGTGATCAGTTCTATATCCCAATTTGGGCACTAGCAAATAGAAGCTAAATGCAAAAGAGATCTGTTTAATACACCTACATTTCAGTATGGAATATTTGCTCATCAACTAACAGAGAAGTAAAAAAAAGGCTTTCCTAACTTTGGCTCAAAAGGAAGAATCCATGAGCAGACTCTGGGGAAACTAAAATAAAGTGGGGGCAGGGAAAAATAATAAATAGTCTTATTTGGCATACAACCCTTTGGTGCGGATGAAACCGTCAGTTTCCTGGTTCTTCTTGCTCAGATCTTGATATGGGAATCTCCTGGTTTCATTACCTCATTTTGATTAGAAACAGAGGGAGAAATAAAATCCCCTGATATAATTAAGCGGTCAGTTTTCCCGGGATCTTTAGGACTACACCCTTTCTTCTGAATACCCCTAAGATATTTCCTCTCTTTATATACCTACCTTGATAGGACCAGGTGGAAATCATCTTTGCAACTGGCACACTGTAAGCTTGGTTCCCTTTGAAGGATATTAATGTTGTTCCTGCTTGACTTAGTGTAGGATATGTGTAACATTACAAATCCATTACCCTTGCCCCAAAGATTCCAAATTGAAGTGTTATTTTAAACAGCTGTCACTTAAATTAACTTTGTCTACTCTGTAACATGTTGAGAGAATCCCCATGGTCTCAGAGATAGTATTGTATGGAATTGTGGGCTTGAATATGTGTAGAGTACTGTTTGAACACTGATCTGTTTATCAACTTTAACAAAATTCAGCATAATCTGAGGAGGAATTAGTAAGAATTATTCTGTAGCTTTAGTAAAAATGTTCACAATTATTTCAACATTTAATGCTTACTACATTTAATTAACAAAATACATTTAAACTAATTACTATAACACTTTATGATGTCAATTTGTACTCCTCCTGTACAGTTAAAATTTATCCTGTGGATTTTACCATATACAAATGTCAGCTTTGGAAAGTTTATTCCATCTTTCCTCCTCCCCACCCCTTATAAGTTTGTACCTTGTTCAAAAACATTATCTCATTCAAATGCTTCATTTGGAATCTTGTCTAAAGTCTGTTGAGAAGTAATGATTGAGAGTTGGAATATATCTTAAGAGAAGTTACTTTTAAGAAAGCATTAAAGGTGACTATTAGTCTTCTTTTTCCTATATAATAATTTTACATAATTAGCAAAATAAAATCTATTGTAATTTGTAACTTGTTAGTGACTTGATAACATTTTGTTTTATGTATGACAGGAATCAAGCAAAAAGCAAACAGAGGCAGCAACAGGTACTATAACTTTCAGAGTCCAGAACACAAAAATCTGATTTACACTGTTGAAAGCCAGCATAAAATAAAGGAAAGTAAAATGCCAAAATTAAATACTAACCCTGATTGGAAAAGACATAGGAATTATAACAGAAGCCCCATAGCATAGATTCTAAAAGTTAAAGAAAAAATATTTTCAGCATTGTAATAACTTAATGTGTCAGGCCTTACCATCAGTTGGTGGAAATTGCCATAACTTCACTGAGGATCTGGCCCCTTATCTTTTTGATGCTGACTGTCTTTATACATCAATACTATTAGTTCCTTTAAAAACTGTGATAGCAATAAGAATATTAATTAGCTTCAAAATAATAGAAAAGACAGAGGCAGCCAAAGAAAACTGTATTTTATTGGAAAAGTGCATACTAAATTAAAGAGATGAGGACAAATATTTCCTTTCTTCGTTAACCAACATAACCTTCCTGTTGACTAGCTACATGTTTTACAAACAGGTCAGCATATCCATAAGTATCAGTTTGGTTATAAATCATGGCTTTGAATCTCTTCTCACATCAATTTTTCAATGCTACTTCTTCAATGGAGTTACTGTGGATTTAGTGAACTCATAATCAGGCCTTTTAGTTTTACCAAATGTGTAATGCAATTTGATGATGCCTATTGCTCTGTAGCATTAACAACCTAACCATCTGTTTACTGTATGGACCAGATTAAGAGATGATGTACTATAATTGATTATTTAAGCACACACAGCGATAAGGCAATGTGCAATAAGTAAGTGCGGTGGTCCTCCATGTAGAAGCAGTATACTCTCCAATTTCCTGATGGAGCCACTGTCTCAATTTCCCTCCTGGGTCTGGGATAAGCATACACAAACAACTAGAGTTCCAAATACAGTCTACTTTCCTGGGTCTGGTATATGAACATACAAAATACATCTCAACATTTGAACACTACTGCTTGCAAGCAGGAAGAAAAGGGAATGAATCAGTTAGGAACCCCTAGCAACAACTAACTTTTGCATCGACTAATTTTATAATTTGCCTACTATATTAAAAATAATTCAGTTTTATTCTGTTTGCAACAAAATTAATGACAACATTACAGTATATGTGAGTACAACTACTTTATCTCAATTAGATCTATTTATTTTAGCAAGTGGTTGCTTTTATGAAATCCTGAAATAGAGCAAGGAGGGGTGAAAATCTTACTCAGCCACTGTTAGGAAAAAAAATAAAATGTGACTTCAGAACTCATGAAATTGACAGGAAAGGTTTACACTAAACTATAAAATGGAAGGAAGTATTTTTATATCAATACAATTTTGAGGATTAAAATATATAGGATTTGACATAAATCTATAGATTAAAACTTTTGTTCAGAGCCCTCCCAGTATGTTTTTTTGGGTTATTCCTGTATTCTTTGACATCCCATCAAATAGATCCAATCAGAGTGTTTTAGTTTGAGGGGTCCTGTTGCAGCAGCACCATCTTGCCGAGAACCAGCTTTGTCAGTCAAGCAACTGCTGATACTAGCAACCTCTTTCCTTCCCCCATCCAACAGGAATGGGATGGCTAGATTCTCTCCAGATCTTCTGATGAAATAGGGTTTTCCCTGAGAGTTATGTGCATGTGCACACACATAGCTGGAAATCTCCAGACAATTTCATTTTGGGGACTGAAACAGTATTCTCGGCTTTGGACCTCTCCAAAGAGGACATTAGGGGATTAAAAGTTTCCAGAAGAGGCCTTTTCAAATTCAGGTAAAGCCAAAGACCTGCTTCCCTATTGATGAGGACATTCTGGAAATCAAGAAGAATCCCGTGATAAACTCCTCTTTTCTAAAGACAATGCAGAACCATAGGCTATCCAAATTGTGCTCTGACTCATGTTTCTTGTTCTCTGTTCTCCCTCCCCTCTTGCATAAAAGCAAAATGATATCCTAGTTAAGAAGTCCACTTTACCAGTGGAAGAGATCTCCCTTGAGAGCTTCTGGAACACAAAATTGAAGGCCACTTTCAGAAGAAACCACTATGATGTACGTAACAGGTGTACATTCTTCAGCTAGGCCATGGCTGTCTACTCAAGTGCTTTGCCAGCCTAGTTACGAATACTGAATTTGAACTTGCCTCAAGACCACTTTGTCTAGTCTAGAAGTTCTGGAATAACCTACACAGTTGGTCATCCTCATCTATTTACTTCTAAATAAAGTGACAGTGAGGGGAATGCTTAATTCTAACTCTTTAAAAATAAAAGTTGTTTGGGGAGTCATTAGCATGCCTGTAGGGGTTAATGAGGGCCTGTGGGTCCAGTCAGCCTCACTCTGCTACACGTGCAGTAAGCATCAGTTCTGGAGGGAGAAGATAAAAGAGGAAAAGCCCAGCTCAGTGGGGGTTGACAGGGAGAGGGAATAGACCTCTTGAGCTGGCCCTGTAAAGGAAGGCCTGGTTGGGGCCAAAGCCAGCTGAGAAGCTACCTGGAAGGTAGGATCAGCTGGAGCTAGAGCCTAACTAGGGCCTCATAAGTGTTGGAGCCTTCTTGGGGCAGGTAGGCCTGGTGCAGAACCTTTTTTGTTTCTTTTGTTCCTTAATCAGTTTGGAGTCCCTTTGTTTCAGGACCTGCACACCAGTCTATGGGGAGGAGACTGTGAGAAAGGCCTATCTCCAGGGCATGGTAGGAAGCAGCCCAAAGACACTCAGCAAGGGGGTTGAACAAATAGACCCTATCTGCTTCATACTGGGTTGCTGAGCTGGAACTCAGAGTAAAGGGTGGGCGAGGGTTCCCTTACCGGCCTACGTAGTGTGGAGTTGTGAAGACCCTGGAGCAAAGGGCTGGCAGGTCCAAAAGCCTGAAGTTGGGCTGAACTTCTGGCATAATGCTGCCAGACCAGTGCTGTGTTGGACTCACGTTTCCCCAGAAGGGGCAGGACTAAAAGTGACCTGGCCAGAAGGCTGAGTTGCAAGAAGAAACAGACTATTATAGGGCAGGAATGGCTGTCAGCAGCGGCCTCTAAAGTAAGAGAGCCTGCTAGGCCATGTCAAGCCACCAAGGGATGCACTGGCCTGTGAGTCACATGGTTACAATAATATTCAAGGTCTCAGGATTTTAGAGGAATCCTGCCTTCTTCCTTATGCTCTGGCACTTATATGAAATAAGGTGGTACTCTTTTCAGGTAGAGAAAAGGACTCCTTGGGACTGCCACCTGATGTGCTGGGGCTACCTCTGAGCCCATTTTCCCTGCCAGCTTGGGACTTCAGAACCTTGCCTTGTTGAGCCAGACATGCTAGCCTGCTGCAAACACAGACCCAGGTCTGACCCGTGTCCCCCAAAGCTGCAGGCTTTAACTAAAAACCACTCAGCAGGTATTCCTGTCTCCAGCACCCAGATACCCAGTTCTCAATGGGATCAAAACCCCAAATAAATTCGTTTTACTCTGTATAAAGCTTATATAGGGTAAACTCATAAATTGTCCGCCCTCTATAACACTGATAGAGAGATATGCACAGCTGTTTGCTCTCCCAGGTATTAGTCACTAACTCTGGGTTCAATAATAAGCAAAAGTGATTTTATTAAATATAAAAAGTAAGATTTAAGTGGATCCAAGTAATAATAGACAGAACAAAGTAAATTACCAAGCAAAATGAAACAAAACACTCAAGTCTAAGCCTAATACATTAAGAAACTGCATACAGGTAAACCTCACCCTTAGAGATGTTCCAATAAGCTTCTTTCACAGACTGGACTCCTTCCTAGTCTGGGTCCAGCAATCACTCACACCCCCGTAGTTACTGTCCTTTGTTCCAGTTTCTTTCAGGCATCTCGTGGGGGTGGAGAGGCCATCTCTTAAGCCAGCTGAAGACAAAATGGAGAGGCTTCCACGGCTTTTTATATTTTCTCTCTTGTGGGCGGAAACCCCTTTGTTCTTCTGTTCAAAGTCACAGCAACAAGATGGAGTTTGTAGCCACCTGGGCAAGTCACATGTCTATGAATGATTCAGCTTTTTGCAGGCCGACGCCATTGTTTACATGTTAGTTTGAATGTTCCCAGGAAATCTCAGCTGTGGATTGGCGTCTCCCAAAGTCCATTGTCAGTAAGTGTTTCTTGATTGGGCACTTACTGAGAATAGTCCTTTCTCAAGAAGCTGACCAAATGCTTCACTGAGGCTACTTAGAATCAAACATATTGATATACAAGTACCTAGCTAATATTCATAGCTTCAAATACAAAAATGATACACACAGACAGCATAATCATAACCAGCAAACTACAACCTTTCCATAGACACCCCACTTGACCTTCTCTGTACAAGACCTGGTACAACCATAGGACCCTGATTGCAACAATGATCTATATGGTCACAGTTCATGTCAATAACGTGACAAGCACTGCCTATGAATTTTCCTAAGCTACCCTGTTTCCCCGAAAATAAGACAGTGTCTTATATTAATTTTTGCTCCCAAAGATGCGCTAGGTCTTATTTTCAGGGGATGTCTTATTTTTCAGAAATGAAAAATGCCTTATTATCGGTGGATGCCTTATTATCGGGGAGGTCTTATTATCGGGGGGATGCCTTATATTACAACGAGAGGCAAAACTGTAAGTAGGCCTTATTTTCGGAGGATGTCTTATTTTCGGGGAAACAGGGTATGTACGTATGTGCAGAACCAATAAAACACTGGTAGGCTATTGAGATTTCATTATAAAAATGCACAAAGTACATTTTTAAAATTGTGACAAGCCACAGACCACTAAAAGGCATAGCTGTAACTATCTCCTAAACAATTTTCAATTTTTAGGAAGTGCTACAGCTATTCAAAAAAAGTCACAAAAATGTTTTTTTGGGGGTTTTTTTGAGTAAGTTATATTCACTCTCTTAATTCCTCAAAATGGCCTTTTTGCTCAAACATTAAAAAAAAAATCTATTCTGGAAAGCAAAAAAACCTGCCTAATGTTAATCCAAAAAGTAAAGAATTTAAAGAGTTAGAGAATTGTAAGTGACCCTTTAGAATGGAGGCATTTTTGCAAACTGGTCTTTGGGCATAGCTACACTTTCTGCCCATATAACACTATAGGAGTAATAAATGATCCATTGGGGGCCATTGCATAGTCACTAGATTCTTCCAAGCAAGCACTGTCCAGTAGTGTCACCTTGATACTTAAAACTGGTTTATATTCTGTATATGTTTCCCTGTTCTTTTTATCTATAAAGGTATTCTTCCTAGTAACTAGTACCTCAACTCACTAAGTATTGGAGTAGCCTGTCCTTTCTCATTACTTCATCTATGTAATCACACACTTAGAAAAAGTAGTGTCTCTAAGACTGTTCCTAGTTTTTCCAAACTAATTTTCCACAGATACCATGCTGTTCCTTCTGCCTGAACAGTTTCCTCCACGGAAAAGGAATCCTGGTGGCTGAATGGTGCTCATGGCCCTTAATACTATATACATCACCCAGGAATTTGTCAAACAAATCCTAATTTGTAACTATCTAAAAGTCACAGGAAAGGGCAAAAAACCCATACTGCTGGGATTCAAGGCTGAGTAGTAGCAGTCTCCCAGGCAAGAGAAAACCAACCTCTAATAAAAATCTACAGGTGGCTGCATGGCAATCAGTTCACATCTTCACCAGTCACTATCAAGTTGATGTTCGTGATTCTTCAAACATAGGAGAAAAATACCCTTGTTTCTTGTCCTATTTCCCACCCCCTGCATAGCCCATTATTTCATCCTGGGGAATGCATCTGAAGAAAGGGAATGGTGATTCCTACCTGTTAATTGCATTTTTGTGAAGGACTCTACTATATTTTCTTGCAGTGGTTTTAAAATGTTTCCCAAGTTTTACAGTTAATTTTTCCAGTCCTTGAAATGTTAATTGTGCTAAGGCAGTCATTGACTGGTTGACCACAAGATGGGGCTTCTGCAACAGGGATCTTAATATCCAAATTATAGCATTCTGATTAAAGACGTATCTGATGTCACAGTTCACAGGCACAATCTGTTAGTCCATATTTCAGAAGCCCATCACAGAAATATAACATCAGGAATCAAAATTCTTGTTTCTCAGGTAAGAACAGTGTTCTTTTATTGCAGTAGTCTTTCCCATACAATAATAAATGAGTTTACTTTGCCCTTCACACACATGTGGCGCTGGTGTATACTTTATTATTTTGAAAGACATTCAGCTATCAAGGTGATGGGGTGAGTCTAAGAACCTAGATTGATAAATATATATTGTCGTTCAAATGCGGTGTAAAATCACTTTTGGCTTCAAGTGATTGTCCATATACATCCCATATGCTGGAGTTTGAAGTCTTTTGGCCAGCAGTGTCCATATGGCACATATGTACCCAGAGAGTCTTTGTGCTCCGCGTTGTGGGCATAAAAGGGCAGATCATGCCATCTGCCACTCAGTCCCTCTCACCACCTCCTGTCTTCATTACAGAGAGGCTCAGTGTCTGTGTTTTCAAGCAAGCTGATTTCCAACCTGTATTTTGTACATGGTTAGTGTTTTAGTCTAGTTAGCATAGTTTTCTAGTTGCCTATTGTGCTATTAGTTTCTTTAATTACCAGAACTAAAAATTATCTAGAACTGGCTTGGCTTCCACCAAGTATCCCAGGTTCATGTACTACCCCTGGTGGGGAGGCAGCTATACCTGCCAATGATGGTCATTTGAAAGTCCTTTACTAACAGGACTTCCAGAGACAGGGAAGCCTGATGGGCAAATCCATGAATCTTACTTTGGACACAGGTGTGCAGAACCCCACTGCATATGACCTTTCAGAGCAGAACAGTTCCAGTAGTAGGTCATTTGTTCACGAGCTGGATCACTGGACTCCAACTTCAGTGCAGGCTCTAAAGTTGACCAAATCTGACAAGACTTTGTCAGAGAAGGTACAGGGATAAAGAAGATTTTAGGGGTAGATCTCCAACAGAGATCACAGAAAGAAGAACTTCACCTCCACACTACTTTTCCCCCAAGATTTCACAGCCCTGTGCATCTTCTTTTGAAACTTAACTTCACAATAGTGCTGAGGATTCAGCACTCAGACAACTCTCAGATGAGCTGTTGAGACTGGTGCCGTTGAAAGGTCCCTCATGTAAGAGCTTAGCTCCATCAATGTCCGATTCTTCAACATCAGCACTGAAAAAATGTTATTCTGGCCCAGCAGACCACAGCAACACAGTCTATGGCAGCAGTGGCTAGACTGGCACTCAGTGAGCTCATGGCATTGTCTTTGCTGGTGACCCCTTGGCATCACATGGCACTGAGAGTGTTAACAGTGCCAATGGACCTCATATTGCTTTAAGAGCTGGAATACCCCTGATGTCCATTTCTATCGCAATGGTGGCACCTGGGATTTCCCTGACTATGGCACCAAGCACCTCTAGGGCATTACCAACATGAATCATGTCTCTCTCTGGTTCCAGGTGATTGGGATAAATTCACATCTCTTGACCTTTAAGATGAGTACTTCCATATATCAATAATCCCACCACACAGGAAGTACCTAAAATTTATGGTAGGTCATGACCATTATCAATACTGCATGCAGTCCTGCCCTTTGGACTATTGATTGCATCGAGGGTGTTCACAAAGATAATAGCAGTTATTGTACTCTTACTTGGATGACTGGCTGGTACGAGGAAGATTAAAAAAAAAATTCCTCATTAGGTGTCAGAAGCCATTTGTTATATCTTCGATTTGTTCCAGAGCCTGGGCCTGAAAGTCAGCATGAAAAGTCCAACTTGATTCCTGTTTAAAGACTATAGAAGCAAACCTGATCTCTACCAAATCCATGGCTCATTACTTCAGGACAGATTTGAGACTCTAATTGTCTTAATAACATAGCTGGAGTCAAATCTAAACACCACAGTAGGCGCTTGCCTCACTCTACTAGGACACATGGCATCATGCACCTTTACAACACTGCATGCCAGACAACACATTTACTGCATGCAGGGCTGGTTAAAGTCGGTGCGTATCTCCATTAAGCATAATCTGGGTATGCCCCTTTCTTTGCCTCCACTAGTACTATCATCCCTGAAATGGAAGAGGAATTCTGTGAACACCTGTGGAGGGGTTTCTTTTTCACCACCCCCAAGACTATAGTGATGGACGTGTGTGTCTTGGGGTAGCGAGCTCCAGTAGATAGTCTTCGGGTCTATAGCCTTTGTATCACATGAGAAATGTGAATACACATCAGCCTCCTAGAATTCAGAGCAGTGCATAGAGCTTGCGAGTCCTTTCTCCATCACATCAAGGGTCAGTCCAAAGAATGCATTCACCATGTTCTATAGCAACAAGCAGGATGAGGCAAGATCTTCCCTGCTATATCAAGAAGCAATCGGGATATGGAACTGGTGTCTCAGACACCAAATCTCCTTCTTGGTGTTTCACTTACCTGATCTGTAGAATCATACTGCGGACAGTTTGATTGGGCACTTCTCTAATCACAAATGGGAGATCACAGAGTCTGTCCTCTGGGGCATATTTTCATTCTGGGGTTATCCTTGAATGGACCTGTTTGCAACACAAAACAGCAAGTGCCAGGTGTTCTGTTTGAGAGGGGAACACGAGCCCAGGATCCCTGTCTGACGCTTTCTTAATCCCATGGACTGGAATTCTAACGTATGCCCACCTTGTGGTCCCATTGATTCCCAAACTGGTATGCAAGGTCAGACAGGACTCAGCCAAGTTGATACGGATAGCAGAGGCAATTTTGGTTGCCAGACATTCTGAACCTGTCAGTCAGCCAGCTGAGACTCTTTCCTCTGCTTCCAGAACTATTATCACAGAGCAAAGGGAAAATCCTACACCCAGATCTGAAGTCCCGTAATTTCACAGCGGGATTGATGGATGGATGTCAAGTATAGAGCAATTATGTGATTCACCTGTCTGTAATATCTTAGTGAACAGCAGCCGGGGCTCTGTAACTTGCAAGATGGGCAAGGTTTTCTTGTTGCTGGAGTCAGAAATTCCTAACTCCCCAAGAAGCATCCATTATCACAGATCTTGGATTACCTGCTTGGTTTGAAACAGGGTATCTGATTGATTAGTTCAGTCAAAGTCCAACTGGCAGCTGTTTTGGACCAGCATCCACCAAACTGAGGGTCACCGTTTTTTCTCATCCATCTCCAGTTAGATTTCTTTAAGATCTAGTTAAGGTTTACCCAGCTATTAAAGAACTGATCCCATTGTGGGACCTGAATTTAGTGCTCTCGACTCTCCTGAGTCCATCATTTGAACCAATGGCAATGTGCTCTCTGCTACTCTTATCAATTAAAACATCCTTTCTTGTTGCTCTTATTTAGCAAGATGAGTATGAAAGATCCAAGCACTAATGACTGACTTGCCTTATACACAGTAACTCCTCACTTAACGTTGTAGTTATGTTCCTGAAAAATGCAACTTTAAGCGAAACGATGCTAAGCAAATCCAGTTTCCCCATAAGATTTAATGTAAATGAGGGGGTTAGGTTCCAGGGAAATTTTTTTCACCAAACAAAAGACTATATATATATTTTTTTGTGACAAAGTTCCTCCTCTATCTTGGTGGATCCTGCGCTTATTGGCGGATTTTCTTGCCTCAGAGATTCACTATGTGGTTTGGGGAACAGCCCAGAGACCTTCCCCTCTGGAAGAACCCACAGTCCAGGTCAATTGGGAGGTTTGCGGGGAACCTGGGCCCGCCCTCTACTCCGGGTTCCAGCCCAGGGCCCTGTGGACTGCAGCTGTCTATAGTGCCTCCTGTAACAGCTGCATGACAGCTACAACTCCCTGGGCTACTGCCCCATAGCCTCCTCCAAACACCTTCCTTATTCTCACCACAGGACCTTCCTCCTGGTGTCTGATAACGCTTGTGCTTCTCAGTCCTCCAGCAGCACACCCTCTCACTCTCCGCTCCTTGCGCTTCTTGCTCCCAGCTCCTCACACGCGAACCACAAACTGAAGTGAGCTCCTTTTAAAACCCAGGTGCCCTGATTAGCCTGCCTTAATTGATTCTAGCAGCTTCTTCTTAATTGGCTCCAGGTGTTCTAATTAGCCTACCTGCCTGTCTTAACTGGTTCTAGCAGGTTCCTGATTACTCTAGTGCAGCCCCTGCTCTGGTCACTCAGGAAACAGAAAACTACTCATCCAGTGACCAGTATATTTGCCCTCTACCAGACTCCTGTACCCCACTGGTCTGGGTCTGTCACAGTATATATACTGTGTATATATATACATATATATATACACACACACACACACAGTATAAGTTTTAAACAAACAATTTAATATTGGTACACAGCGATGATGATTGTGAAGCTGGGTTGAGGTGGTGAAGTCAGAGGGTGGGATATTTCGCAGGGAGTGCCTTACTGCTAAATGATAAACTAGCATTTGGCTGAGCCCTCAAGGGTTAACTGGTTGTTAATGTAGCCTCACTCTACAAGGCAGCAGGGATGGAGGGAGGGGAGAGAGCATAGCAGACAGAGACAGAGACACACACCCTGTATCTGAGAGCAAGAGATGCACATTACCCCTTTAAGTAGCTGACCCCAGTCTTAAGTACACTGCCTTGTTAATTAGATCCGCTTGCAGAGACCGCAGCTGCTGCCTGGAAGCTCCCTCCGTCCTGAACCCTGTCGTGTGTACCCCCTGCTCTATGGAAATGGGGTAAGCGGGGTGCAGGAGCAGGGGGGAGGGGGACACCCTGACAGCCCCCCACTTCCCCCCTCCCCCCGTACAGCAAGCAGGAGTCTCTGGGAGCAGCTCCAAGGCAGAAGGCAGGAGCAGCACATGGCAGTGGGGGAGGGACAGCTCAATGCCGGCAATTGATAGCCTGCTGGGCAGCTGCAGCACAGGGAACTTAGGGAAGCAGGGAGCTGATAGGCTGCCAGTCCACCCTGATCACAAGCCCCCACCAGCTAGCTCCAACGGGCTGCTCTTCCTGCAAGCAGTGGACAAAGCAGGCGGCTGCCAGATGACTTTAGAAGGGAGCATTATACAACTTTAAACGAGCATGTTCCCTAATTGATCAGCAACGTAACAACAAAACAACGTTAACCGGTATGACTTTAAGTGAGGAGTTACTGTACAATGTTTTACCCTGATCAGGTGACCCTAAAGAACTCAGTCTAAGTTTTGCCAAAGGTAGTTATGGAGTTTCATCTGAACCAGCAAATTCACCTACCTATATTTTTTCCTAAGCCTCACACTTGTAAGGTGGAGGCTGTGGTTTGCATCTTAAATGTCAGACATGCCTTGGCATTTTACCTGCAGAGAACAAGAACATTCAGATCTTCACCTAGATTATTCATCAGAGATAATGAAAGACAAGACCATATAATCTCAGAGACTGTCAAAATATCTATCAGACTGTGTCAAACTTGTTATGAGGTGGTGGCCAGGGTGGATCCCCTGGCCATCCTGAGAGCTCTTCCAGAGTTCAGGCATCTTTAACAGCATCATTGAAGAATGTCTATGATGAGCAGTGTTTACAGGTGGTGTTTCCTAGTGGTTAGAGCTGTGGTCTCCAAACTGTGAGGTGCGCCCCTCTAGTTGTTCATGGAAGAACATTCAAGGGGTGCGGCGGGACCTGGGTCAGCCTCCACGAGGGGTGGGGAGGGAGCACCGCTCAGCCCCTCTCTGCCCCCAGCACCGTTCCGCCTCCCATAACCCTAGTGCTGGTCACCAGCTCCTGGCTCCACTCCTGGCCGCTGCCCCAGCCACAGCTCTGACCGCAGCCCCATTCCTGGCCATGGCTCCAGCCCTGGCCCCAACTGCAGCTCTGCTCCCAGCTATGGCCCCACTCCCAGCCTCAGCAAAGCCCCCCTCTCGCTCCCAGCACTGCTCACAGCCACACAGCTGTCAGCCAACTCATGGCCACACAGGGACGCCAGAACAGGGGGCGGTCAAGGGGCCATGGCCCTCCCACTTTTTTCCATGGGGCTGGCCCCCTACTTCTCTTCTTCTCCCTGAGGCCCCACGCCCCCAGCCAGGCCAGAAGTTGAACTCAGCATGGGTAAGAGCAGCCTGGGGAGCCCAGGCAGCTATGGGGAACTGCCGACCCTCCTCCTGCCTGGGTTGGAGGGTCAGAGAGCAGCATCCAGCCCGTGTCCCCACCCCCTGGGCCCCCACCCAGGGCAGATGAGGGTCTGCAGCTCCCCACAGCTGCCCATACAGCTCTTACCATGGCCTGGATGTGGCTCTTTGGTCCCCAAGGTCCCACCACTAGGCCAGGCCAGAAGCTGGAACTAGGTTGGGTAAGAGCCGCGTGGGCAGCTATGGGGAGCCGCAGACCCTCCACCTGCCCTGGGTGGGTGGGAGGGCAGGGACATGGGCCTGGAGCTGTTCTTGGGGCCCCCCACCCCAGGCAGGTGGAGGGGCCTGGGCTCCCTGGCCCAGCTCCAGCTTCTGGCTTACCCAAGAGGCGGGCCTCAAGGGGAAGGGTCAGAGCAGGGGCAGAGCCATGGAGGAGGGGTGGGGCCTCGTGCCCTCCCCCACTTTTAGGAAGAATCTGTTGCCCCTACAGCCACAGCCCCGCTTCTCCCAGCTCCTAACCATGGCTCTGGCCCTGGCTCCCGGGGTGGTGCGAATCAGGTAAGGGGGACGCAACTGAAAAAATGTGGGGACCATTGGGTTAGAGGGTGAGGCCCCTGGTCATCACATTTCTACTCTTCTCCCAGACCACCTTCACACTTTGTGTTAGTCTGGTTTGACTCAACACTCTGGTCAGGTTACCACTTAGTCCTATCTCCCGCCAAGTATGACAGGGTTTCTAAGAAGATATGGGGTTTGGCTATTGACCCCCTATGAGTGTCTGATCCCAACTAGGGGTTGTAAAAGGTATTAATCCTCCAGGGAGAAGTCTAGAATGTAAGGGTTTTCATGACCTTCTTGATGAGATGGGGATTGTTACCCTCCCTCTCCATCAGGCTCTGGCCCACGGCCCTGTAAGGGTTACCAAATGTCCAGCATGAGGGGTGCCTGAAGGCTGCTTCCTTGGGCCACTTCCTAACACCCATTCTCTTGCTGGAGTCTTGCTGTCTGTCACGAAGTTGTAAGGGAAAAGATACCAATTGGACCTTCAGCCCCTCTGAGCTCTGCAGGCAGGCCTCTTCCTCTACCAGAGGAGGTTTCTGCAGCATCCTTCTTCCTGCCTTGTCAGGCTCCTTCAGACCTGTCTGGCTCCTTTTTAAGCTCCACCCCCTGCTGGAGCATGCTCTGCAGGTGCGGCTCTATACACCCCATCACAGTATCTATTTTAGATATATGGAGAGTAGCCTCCTGGGAATCTGTTCACACACTTAAGAGACATTGTGATTACTGAATTCTCTAGGTCAGATGCTGCATTTGGCAAGGCTGTTCTGCAATCTTTATTCTATTAAGACTGAGCTCCCATCTACTTGCAGCTGGTCCACTGCTTGGGAGTCACCAGTTGTGGAATATGCGTAAGTACAAGCACTTGAAGGAGAATGAGAAGTTACTTACCTGTACAATAATTGCTATTCTTCAAGATGTGTTGTCCATATGCTCTTTTCACAACCTGCCTTCCATCCTCTCTGTCTGTGAGTAATTTATTCCAGGATTCTGCAGTTGAAACTGTGGCAATTGGCATACTGTCCTCTTATGCCTTTACACAGAACACAAGGACATATGGCATATGCATGCCATACAGATACTGCTGGCCAAAATATTCTGAACTCGAGTGCATGGGGTACATGTGCACTATTAGATGAATATGTGTATGGACAACACATCTTGAAGAATTTGTTACTGTACAGGAAAGAAACTTCTCAGTCTTTTCTGATGTAACTCTGATAAATAGCCACTGTCCAAATTCATTGATATTGTGGGTTTGTCCCTTTGCCTTTAACATTTTATTTTGGTGAAGGTGTTTTACAGTACAGTAGTAATTTTCACTAAATTTTCAACCGTAAATCAACATGTAATAAGAAGAACAGGAGGACTTGTGGCACCTTAGAGACTAACAAATTTATTAGAGCATAAGCTTTCGTGGACTACAGCCCACTTCTTCGGATGCATCCGAAGAAGTGGGCTGTAGTCCACGAAAGCTTATGCTCTAATAAATTTGTTAGTCTCTAAGGTGCCACAAGTCCTCCTGTTCTTCTTTTTGCGGATACAGACTAACACGGCTGCTACTCTGAAACCAACATGTAATAGTTCGTGTAGGACACTTCGACAACACAGTACCCCAAGTGTGCTAGAGAAAACAAGATTGTTTTCACTCTTTGCAGCCTTGGGGTAGTGAGAAGTAGTCAACAACCCCCAGAATAAGTGTGAGATAGTATGCACCATAAAAAAATTACATGCCACTCTAAGAAGATTATGTAAAGCCATCTACAACACCAAAGGGATTACTTGGGGAAGTTCACAGTGTCGTGGAGGTGTCTTCTAAAGCAATCCATAGCTTTCTGTATGACTCTTTGAAAAAGTCAATAGCCCCATTGACTCTGTTGAAAAAATAACATCCCCAAGGAGGACTGCATGAAGTCATCAGTTGCTGAAGAGGGACTAAATAAGAAAGCTTTCAGTCTTAGAGAGACTGCATGGTGAAAATTTATCTATATACACCTCTACCCCGATATAACGCGGTCCTCAGGAGCCAAAAAATGTCACTGTGTTGTAGGTGAGATTGTGTTATATTGGGGTAGGGAAAGGCGCACCCTCCACTCCAGCTCCCCTCCACTCCACCTCCTCCCAGGAGCGCACCACAGCTCCGCTTCTCCTCCCTCCCAGGCTTGCCGCACCAAACAGCTGATTGGTGCAGCAAGCCTGGGAGGGAGGAGAAGTAGAGCTGCGGTGCGCTCGTGGAAGGAGGCGGAGGTGGAGCGGAGGTGCGCTGGGGGGCCCCGGGGAGGACCGCAGCAAGTAACAGGCAGGCGCAGAGGAACCGTTTGCGGTAACACAAATTCGGACATAATGAGGTAAAGCTGCCCCGTCCCCCGGAGTGCTGCTTTCCTGAGTTATATCCGAATTCGCGTTATATCGGACCACATTATATCAGGGTAGAGGTGTATATAAGACTTCCTGAAGCAGTGCCAGCCTGGGTATAGTTTATTATGCTGTCATAATTTATAAAGTCTTATAAAGAACTCGGACTACAAGGGTCTCAGGCATTTGTTTTCAATGGGACTTTGTGCAATATTTCTTAATTTTGCCCTCAGTGTCTTAGTACTACTTTGATCCTCTCAACTCCTCCATGCCTCTCTAAGCTCTTTCACCTTCCTGGCCTCTTGTTCTTTCAGTACCCTCAAATTATGTTCTTAATGACATCTATGAATCACATTCTGTAACATTTTGATAAAAACTCATAAGAAGAAGTTATTGCATATGGTAGGCATATATATTTTAATCCATCAAAACCATTTCCCCCAATTTTAACTAAAATATATAAACTAATTTTGGATTAAAAAAACTGATATATGCCATAATCCCATAAGTGAATTATACAGAAAAGATACTAGATCTCATTCCTAACCCACCTGCCAGTGTAAGGTGTTAGTTAAAATACAGACATTCTGTAATCTCAGGAATTATGGAAGTCGTGCTTTTGAAAATCTCCCACTTAATTACAATTCCTTAACGAGTTCTGCCAGAACACAGCAAGACGAACATGCATATAGTTATACATTTAACATTTACTACTACACTTTAAACTATTGCACTGAAAGTAGTCTCAGTAAACATTATAATTTAATTTGTTGTCATGGTCATATTTTAATTCATGACATCTAATGGACAGTACCAAAATGTTGTCATTGCAGCTGCTGAAAGCAATACTACAGATGACTTTTGTTCTGTAACAAAAATAGTCGTGTGTAACAGCTCAGATTCAGAGGTCAACTTTAATATGCCAAGCAGAAGTTTGACTGTAAATTCCAGGACTTCCTCATTTACATCTTCATCCAGCAGGAGTATAGGAACACCCTGTGACTGTTCATCAGATGATTCCACTTCTCATGGTTCTCTCTCAAATGAAATTTTTACAGGAAACCTGAACTCATATTTGTCAATTATTAACACAAAGGAAAGAGTTATAATTCCTGTTGTATTTCAGTCAAATCTCTCATCCTCTGATGATCAAGAAAATGAAAATTCTACTAAAACATTCCCACAGCTTGGAAAAGCAAGGATTCCAAAGTCAAGACTTGAAGACAATGCTGTCATATCTTCTCCCTTTAATGAAACACTGGCTGTAGTGAAATCAAGTGAAGACATAACCCATCTACCCATTTCTGAGTCAGCACAAAGATCCATGGGTAATATTTGCAAATCCCATTCATTAGATTCCAGTAGTCTCACTGATTGTGATTGCTCTCATTTCCCAGAACCAGACAATGACTTGAATGAATAAGCCTCTGTGAAATATGAAGAATGACAGACTTGCTTTTATAATAGTAAAATTCATAGTAAGAATGTATCAATAGTAATTGTTTAAAATTACTTTACTCTAACACAAATTCAGAATTATTTTTCAAGAAAATAAACTTGACTAACAATGCCTTTTGCTGACATGTTTTAATTTTCAGGGAGGGTATTTATTTCATCAATCCATGACTGGATGTGCTAAACCACAGGCCTCAGAATCTTCCCTATTCCTTTGTCAAACA
Organism: Chrysemys picta bellii; assembly: GCF_011386835.1. Lineage (NCBI taxonomy): Eukaryota > Metazoa > Chordata > Testudines > Emydidae > Chrysemys > Chrysemys picta. The sequence goes on from NC_088798.1 coordinate 9,940,452, forward strand.
GGCAAGACTGATGAACGATCAACTCGTACAAATTTTACACCCTCTAAGCATCTCCTCTGAGTTCCCAGTTTAACTTCTACCTCAGAAGCAGGAAAGGGGACCATCTTGGATTGTTTGTATGGATTTTGAGCCTGAAAACACTTTCTTGGGCAAGGATTTCTGTTTCCTACACCGTTTTATAATAGCTCTCTAACAGCCTCTTTAGGAATCACATAAGTTACTATGCAAGCCTTTTGTGTTCTTGCCACTGGGAAAGGCAGACAGCCTGATGCAGGCTAAAACTGATATTGGTGCACTTTTTCAGACTGCTCTCTCTGACAGACTGTCTGAGAAGTCAGCTTGATGTATGAAAGAAAGATACTCTTTTTGCTCAGGAGGTAAATAAATTTTCCAGTATGCAGCTCTTTCCCCAATGCCAGAAGTTGTGAGCAGTCCAAAAGCAGAATTCTAAAGTATCTCCCTCACCCCCATAAGGTTCATAAGAAGCTTTAAATGGTCCTCATGTTCCTCCTATTCAGTTTCCAGGGACTTGTTTGCTGCTACCCCTTCCTAGAACAACTAAAATGGCAGGGACCAAAGTCCTTGTCTTTGTCAGGTACTCTAAGTCCTTTCCCCCCCACCACTTTGTCAGTCACACCGTTGGAAGAAGGAGAGTTCCTCCAGCTCTAAGCCAGAGGCATGTGCTCCTGAACCAGCCAGAAGAGCCTCAAAGAAGGACTGGGAATAGTTGATTAGGCTTGTTTTCTCTATCTAGTCCGAGACTCCATAAGAGGTAATGGATGCCACAGGCTTACTTCTGTTTACTGAGGAGGGAAACCAGGAAAAGACTCTCCCAGTGTATTCTTTAATCGATTTATTTATGTGCCACCCACTTTTACACACCCTGCTCCCCATGTTTTCACATCAGCTATCTGTTGACTTTGAACTGACTGCTATATCTCCATAATTTACTCCTGGTCACATTTTATACTGCTTCAGTAAGTAACAACATAAACATCAAACACACATGTGACAAAAGGCTGTACTGTCAGATCATATTCTCAAAAAAATAATGTTCTCAATAAAATTAATGTGAATTTTGATGACAATTCTGGAATACAAAAACAATTTCTGAAAAGTGTTTTATATTAATTCTAATCAGATGGAGCAGTTTTCCACTAGGTGCTACATAAATGTAAGATATTAAAGTATTACAGTACATATCATCACCAGTTACACTAATATTCAGTTACAAACATGTAAAAACTGGTATATCATACATTTAAAAATAATTAGAATTTATTGAAAAAACAGGAACAGTAAAAAACAACCTCAAAATAAAAATCAAAGATTTTAACTAACTACAAGTTTTTCAGGGAAATAATTAAAGGAAAATGAATCAGGAAAAGAAAAAGCTAACACTGACTTCTGTGTTGGTAGCAATCCATTTTTTGCATTGTAACTGTTGCTTCCCCCAGACATTACTAGCAGATGTTCCAGGACATATTAGATTTTTGGGAGATCTGAATTATTAGCTGTCTCATGGCACTTCAAGTTAAGAGATACTAGGACCAAAACGTCTGCTACTTTTCCTTCCAGTTTACTGAAATTGCCCAAGATTGTGCGAGAGCTAATGGTTGCTCTTGCCTTTAGAATGTTCAGAACTGTATCTTATATTTTGGTTTTATACATTTGGTTAGATAGCACAATTATTAAGGTGTAAAAGAACACATCCTTATGTAAATTATGTAGATGTATCTCCTGATTTAATCTTTGTTCTACTTTTGGCTGTGCTAGCCCCTCAGGTCAACTAATTTTATTGTTGTAAAGCTGAAGATCTTCTGTCTATGATCACAAGAAGTATTTTTATATAAAATTCTATTCTGTTTGAATTATCATTCTCAAGGACCATTTAAAAGTGTATTTTTCTGCAGTGGAGCTATACAAATGTACTACTTCTGCTTTGGGGCAATTCAATCCCAAGATTGTATCACTTATTTTTTTCAGCACTTACCTGTACAAATATCTACTTCCAAGCCTAAAAAGTAGACCAAGTATTTCAAACTAGTCATATGAATTACCAATACATATTAGTGTGTTTTACAGATAATACAGAGTATTATTATTTTAGAAAAAACAGGAGTACTTGTGGCACCTTAGAGACTAACAAATTTATTAGAGCATAAGCTTTCGTGGACTACAGCCCACTTCTTCGGATGCATACAGAGTGGAATAAATATTGAGGAGATATATATACACACATACAGAGAGCATAAACAGGTGAGAGTTGTCTTACCAACTCTGAGAGGCCAATTAAGTAAGAGAAAAAAAACTTTTGAAGTGATAATCAAGCTAGCCCAGTACAGACAGGTTGATAAGAAGTGTGAGAATACTTACAAGGGGAGATAGATTCAATGTTTGTAATGGCTCAGCCATTCCCAGTCCTTATTCAATCCTGAGTTGATTGTGTCTAGTTTGCATATCAATTCCAGCTCAGCAGTCTCTCGTTGGAGTCTGTTTTTGAAGTTTTTCTGTTGTAATATAGCCACCCGCAGGTCTGTCATTGAATGACCAGACAGGTTAAAGTGTTCTCCCACTGGTTTTTGAGTATTATGATTCCTGATGTCAGATTTGTGTCCATTAATTCTTTTGCGGAGAGACTGTCCGGTTTGGCCAATGTACATGGCAGAGGGGCATTGCTGGCACATGATGGCATATATCACATTGGTAGATGTGCAGGTGAACGAGCCCCTGATGGTATGGCTGATGTGATTAGGTCCTATGATGATGTCACTTGAATAGATATGTGGACAGAGTTGGCATCGGGCTTTGTTACAAGGATAGGTTCCTGGGTCAGTGGTTTTGTTCAGTGATGTGTGGTTGCTGGTGAGTATTTGCTTTAGGTTGGGGGGCTGTCTGTAAGCGAGGACAGGTCTGTCTCCCAAGATCTGTGAGAGTAAAGGATCATCTTTATGTGTGTATATATATCTCCTCAATATTTATTCCACTCTGTATGCATCCGAAGAAGTGGGCTGTAGTCCACGAAAGCTTATGCTCTAATAAAGTTGTTAGTCTCTAAGGTGCCACAAGTACTCCTGTTCTTTTTACGGATACAGACTAACACGGCTGCTACTCTGAAACCTATTATTTTACAGATAATACAGACATAATACACTAATCTTTAGCTCCAGCTAAACTCTTCAGAAAATTCACCCCTCTGGACTGATGTTTGGTGGTCAGACTCCCCTATACAGGGCAGTTCAACCACGCCCACCTAATGGCAGACTGGAAGGGCTAGATTCACAAAGGAAATTAGGCGACTAGAAAATCATTGGAACAGTCAGCATGGATTCACGAAGGGGAAGTCGTGCCTAACTAACCTAATTGCCTTCTATGAGGAGATAACTGGCTCTGTAGATGAGGGGAAAGCAGTGGATGTGTTATCCCTTGACTTTAGCAAAGCTTTTGATATGGTCTCCCACAGTATTCTTGCCACCAAGTTAAAGAAGTATGGGCTGGATGAATGGACTGTAAGGTGGATAGAAAGCTGGCTAGATCATCAGGCTCAACGGGTAGTGATCAATGGCTCCGTGTCTAGTTGGCAGCCGGTTTCAAGCGGAGTGCCCCAAGGGTCGGTCCTGGAGCTGGTTTTATTTAATATCTTTATTAATGATCTGGAGGATGCTGTGGACTGCACTCTCAGCAAGTTTGCAGATGACACTAAACTAGGAGGCGTGGTAGATACACTAGAGGGTAGGGATCGGATACAGAGGGACCTAGACAAATTAGAGGATTGAGCCGAAAAAAAACTGATGAGGTTCAACAAGGACAAGTGCAGAGTCCTGCACTTAGGACGGAAGAATCCCATGCACTGCTACAGACTAGGGACCGAATGGCTAGGTAGCAGTTCTGCAGAAAAGGACCTAGGGGTCACAGTGGACGAGAAGCTGGATATGAGTCAACAGTGTGCTCTTGTTGCCAAGAAGGCTAACGGCATTTTGGGCTGTATAAGTAGGGGCATTGCCAGCAGATCGAGGAACGTGATCGTTCCCCTTTATTCGACATTGGTGAGGCCTCATCTGGAATACTGTGTCCAGTTTTGGTCCCCACACTACAAGAAGGATGTGGAAAAATTGGAAAGAGTCCAGCGGAGGGCAACAAAAATGATTAGGGGTCTGGAGCACATGATTTATGAGGAGAGGCTGAGGGAACTGGGATTGTTTAGTCTCCAGAAAAGAAGAATGAGGGGGGATTTGATAGCAGCCTTCAACTACCTGAAGGGGGGTTCCAAAGAGGATGGAGCTCGGCTGTTCTCAGTGGTGGCAGATGACAGAACAAGGAGCAATGGTCTCAAGTTGCAGTGGGGGAGGTCCAGGTTGGATATCAGGAAAAACTATTTCACTAGGAAGGTGGTGAAACACTGGAATGCGTTACCTAGGGAGGCGGTGGAGTCTCCTTCCTTGGAGGTTTTTAAGGCCCGGCTTGACAAAGCCCTGGCTGGGATGATTTAGCTGGGAATTGGTCCTGCTTTGAACAGGGGGTTGGACTAGATGACCTCTTGAGGTCCCTTCCAACTCTGATATTCTATGATTCTATGATTGGGTTACACAAAGCCTGAATTAGGTGCTTAGGTTCCCTGTACAGCGAATGGGGATAGGTGCCTCAGAATGGGATTCACAAAAGCTAGTATACTAGGCAGCTCCCAGCCTAATCTAGCCAATGGGAGATGCCAAAACAGGGTTTATTTCCTAAACCCCACCCCTCTCAGAGTACAGCACCTAAACCCAGGCTGGAGAGAGCCACCTCCCTCTGTTTGAGATTCTTAGCTGCAAACCCTCTTGTGGGGTTAGGCACCTATGCCATTTTTGCAAGAAGCTTTGGGGGGCGGGAAGGACTACCTCCCAGTGGTTAGCATGCTCACCAGGGATGTGGCAGACCCCCTGGATCCTGGGTCTCCCACTTCCCATGTGAGCGTTATAATATAAATAATATATGGAAATATACCTACCTCATAGAACTGGAAGGGACCCCAAAAGGTCATTGAGTCCAGCCCCTGCCTTCACTAGCAGGACCAAGTACTGATTTTGCCTCAGATCCCTAAGTGACCCTATCAAGGATTGAACTCACCACCCTAGGTTTAGCAGGCCAATGCTCAAATCAGTGAGCTATCCCTCCCCCTAGACTAAAGAGTCATTCTCATGCTTGCTCTCTCTGGCCCAAAGACTAATAATGTATCGAATTTATTTATTTATCTAGTTATTTGTCCCTAATGTAGTCTGAGAACGCCAACTGAAATGGTCGATGAACCTACCCATAGTCTTCCCAAAACTGCACTCAACGCAAGGGGAAAAGAAATTACACACTCTGGACATCTCCAGACTTTTAGTCTATTACGCTGACAGGACCATGCCTTTTAGGTTCTCTCCTTGACTCTTCGTAGGCATCTGGCCCTTCCAAGTACCAGGCTGTCTTGTCACAAACGATCTCTAAATGGATCACACAGTGTGTTTCTGTTATTAGATGGTTGATGAGCTAGTCACTCCACCACGCATAGTCAGTGGTCAGCCTGCTTCAGAAAATTGCTGATATCTGAGATCTGCAGGGCAGCAATGTGGAGCAACCTATTGACCTTTGTCAAACATTATACCTTTTATTCCATTATGCCCATACATTATGCTAGCTCAGATGGCAAATTTGGGGGCACAGTACTTTAAGCCTTATTTGATTAATACAACTGAAACTCCTCATTCCAACCATCCAATGAGCATACCGACCACCTATAATGGGATTCACCTTTACCATCTTTGATACTGTTGAAATACAACCGGGGCAGCAGAGAGAAATAGCCTGCTTCTAGCAAGGCAGCATCAACAAATCTTCCTCCATAATCTCCGATACCTAGCATCATGACTCCCTCAGTACCACAGAAGTTTAAGCAGCCACCTGAGACTATACTCTCTTCAAGGTAATCAACATTGTCTGTCCCGACAGCTTCCACTGCAAAGGACTCATCCCAGCAGACTACTTCCTCAGCACTGTTAACCTACCTCACACCACAGGAGTTTAGGTATTCCAAGGACCTGTTGGTTTCAGATGAGTCATTGTCCCCTCTTGATGGGTATTGGCATCAACATGGTCACCAAAATTACACCTCTCCTGAGTACCATCTGATTCCCCAGCATTTTCTGGGAGAGCTCCCCCTTTGAACAATGAGGAGGACCTCTCTTCTGACATCTCAGAGTAAGATTCCCCTACCTACCAGTATAAGGTCTCCCTCACTAAAATCTACAAGGAAAAGGATGTCTCATGAAGATAAATTCAGGGTTCTGCTCATGGGTATGAGCAGCAGTGAATGCCACCAACTATTCCTTATGGTCCCCATCAGTGGCCATATTGGGACCCTGGGGCCACCACCTTTCTGAATGGGACCATCAGGACGGATAGTCTCTTACTCCATCTGTTCCTCCTCAGCTACCTGAGCTGTAGGAAGAAATCTTTGAAGAGTAAGAGGCGAAAGTAGACAAGGAGGTCACTCTACAGACTAATATTTCCTCGTCTTCCCCACGTGAGCCTGTGATGCTTTCCTCCCCTTCCCTGGCTGATGCTTTAAACTATTTCAGGACCTAATAAAACAAGTGGCGGATTGTCTGTAGATCCCCCTTTAAGAGGCACAAGAGTCAAAGCACAAGTTCTTGGATATTTGCAAAGGACATCTTTTGATTGAGTGGCCTTTCTCATTAATGAGTCCCTCATGGATCCTGCCAAAACCATCTGGCAGACCCTAGCAACGGTACCACCCATGTGCAAATGTGCTGATAAATATTATGTTTCAGCCAAGGATTCTGAATTTTTATTTTTCCCCATTCTTCACCTAACTCCTTGGTCATTGTAAATGAATATGGAAGACACCACCACGCTAAATCAACCTTATAAGACAAGGACCAAAAACGCCTTGACCTTTGTGGTTGAAAGAGAAGTCTGTGACCCTACAGTTTAGGATCACAATTTACCAAGCTTTTATCATGAAATACAACCACTTTTACTGAACACCTTTCCAGCAGAACATCACAAACAGTTCCGGGCCATCATAGCAAAAGATCAGCTACTGACTAGAACATCATTACAAGCCTCATTAGATGCTGCTGTCACTGCAGCTCAATCCATCTCCACGGCAGTTGTCATGTGTCAGGCATCTCAGCTCCAGCTGTCTGGGTTCCCTAAGGCAGTCCAGAACACTGCTGATGACCTCCCCTTTAATGGTCTGAAACTATTTGCTGAGGCCACTGATGAATCACTGCACAGCTTGAAACACCCCTAGGCCATCTTGCTATCTCTTGGGATTTATACATTTCCTAGTAAACAGATATTTAGTTGATCCCAGAAGACCCAGAGATCCTGCCCCCTCCAGTTTTCTCATTACCAAAGACCTACTGAGCCACCTAAGAAAAAATTAAACACCCAATCAACCAATGGAACTTGTTACCAGGGGATAACTGGATCACTTGACAATTGCCCTATTCTGTTCATTCCCTCTGAAGCATCTGTCAGCAGCCTCTGTCAGAAGACAGGATACTGGGCTAGATGGACCATTGGTCTGACCCAGCATGGCCATTCTTATGTTCTTAACCAAGGTTTCAAAGAAAGATACCACCCACTACATCTGCTTCAACCACTCAACCTTCCTCATTGTCAAAACATAAGTTTTGGTGGTCTGATCAAAGGCCTGGAACAATGCTGTTTCTTGTATCTCCAGCTGCACCAGTTTACCTGCCTCCCTCCCTTTGGGGACCATCTCTCCCACTTTCTACCTGCACGGGAACAGACTACATCCAAACAATGGTTGTTGGACATTATAAAATTGGGTTACTCCATTAATTTTACCTTCCTCCCCCCACCCTACTTCTCTTTCCTGTCTTTCTTCAGGGACTCTTCTCACAAACACTTGCTGAGACAGGAAATCACCTTCTATCTATGCTTAGGATTAAAAGAACCAGTTCTTGCACAGCACGGGGGAAGAGATTTTACTTCAAGTATTTTCTGGACTGAAGGAAGAATGGAGGGTAGAGACCTAGTCTAGGTATAAAAGACTCCTAAACAACTTTATGAAAGTACAAAAATTCAGGATGGTGACTCTTGCAGCTATAATTCCATCATTGGATCCCGACGATTGGTTTTCAGCCCTCAACTTCAGGATGTTTATTTTCATATCATGATTCACCCATCTCAGAAGAGATTCATTCAGTTTTTCATTGACCAAGACCACTTTTTGTATCGGGTATTTCCATTTGGCCTTTCCTCTGCTCTGGAGTATTCTCAAAGATTTTGGCAGTGGGTACCGATTATCTTCATTAGACGGCGATAATAGTTTTTCCGTACCTCGAATAGCCGTTCAATGGCCGGTCTTACAATGAGATTATTTCTGCCATGAAGACAGCTTTGTTCCTCATGCTAGGTCTCCAGCTCAACAGTGAAAAGGATAGAATTCATAGGGGCCTCTTTAGATGCAGTAACAGCCAGAGCTTACCTCCCCATGGACAGATTCATGATTCTATCAAACCTCATTGCAAATACTCAAATAAGGCCGCAGATTTCGACAAGAAATTGTCTTAAACTTCTGGTACATATGGAAGCTTGTAATTTGTAATGTGTCTTGCAAGGTTACATCTTTGCTGTTTGCAGGTATGGCTCAGCACAGTTTATATGCTGAACAAACATGGTCTGGACAGGCTGGTATCAGTCCCTTTTCAAGTACAAGACTCCCTCAATTGGTGGAAGAACCGTCACAACATCTGTGCAGATGTCTCCTTTATTCAGCCATCTCCAACCATCACCATAACGACAGATGCATCTTGTGGGCAGGGTGCATCTAGGGACACATAAAATTCAGGGCAGATAGACTACTCAAGAAGCTCGTTTACACATCAACCTCCTGGAGCTGAAAGCAATCAGGAATGTCTATATTCACTTTCTCCCATTAATTCAGAGACAGATCTGTCAAAATCATGACATACAACGTAGCTTGCATGTTTTACATCAACCAACAATCAGGATGGGGCCAGTTCCCCTTTCTCTTTGTGCTGAAGCAATAAAGCTATGGAACTGGTGCATAGCCAATCACATCCTCATGTCAGCAGTTTACCTTCCAGGCATTCAAAATATCATGACTGACGCTTTCAGCATGATTACGAGTGGGAGTTAGATTGTCAGATTCTCAATCATATTTTTTTCTGACCTGGTGCTTTCCAGAGGTGGATCTTTTTGCCACCCTCACCAACAGGAAGTGTAGACAGTTTTTGTTAGGGCTTCTCCTGCCCTCCCTTGGTTCTTGTCACACAGACAGACAGCAGAAGACCAGAGTCCGAAGTCCAGGCAATGCAATGTTTATTGGGGTTACCAAGTAAGCATAATCCCAGCTCTTTACATCAGTAGAGCTTTTCCTGTTCCTTTTTTCCACCTCCTCCTTCTGAGCAGTCTTAATTATACTTGTAGTGCATGCCCCTGGTCCCACCCCTTACAGTTTATGGTCATGTTCCATTTTGGAGGGTTGTGAGTCTGGGGGCTTCGGTATCACCTCTTTTGTGCCCCATGGGAGGGGTAAGGAGTGAGGTTATGTACCTGCCAGGGTCACCTCTTCTCTGGCTTTTTAGTGTTTCTTATACCTCTTCCCCCAACCCGCCTTGCCCCTCCCTACTGGTTGTTTGACCTTGCCTTGATATAGGAGTTGAGGCAGTCTTCAAGTGTACGCTCGTATATTAAACTCCGACCATACCCAGAAACACATTAACTGTCTTCCTTATCTTTTCTCATTATGCTATAAACCCCATCTGGTTAGGCAGAAGCAACACAATGGTTCATAGATATGAGTAAGGATATAAAACTATCAAAAATAAAACCCAAAATTCTATCTCAGGCTAAAAAATAGGCCTATATACTAACAGTTTTGCTCAAGAGGGCGTTTGGGCCCTCAATGACTGGGAGATGCTTTCCTTGTTCCATGGATGAAGGAGCCTTCTGTATGTGTTTCCTCCAATACCTTTGATATTGAAAGTGTAAACAAGATCAAGCAAGACAAAGCCAAGGTCATATTCATAGTTCCAATGAAGCCAAGATAGGCCTGCTCCCCTCAGCTAATTGGTCTTGCTGTTTGTTTGGTGATCAGTCTTCTGTCCATTCCTCATCTCTCTCTTAAGATGCATGTCAGACTCTCCATCCCAACTTGGGAATTCTCCATCTCAGGGCTTGGTTCTTCAGTGGTTCTCAGGAATCGAGACTTCCTGTTCTGCAGAGGTACAGCAGGTGTTTCTAAACAGTAGGAAAAGTTCTATGTGGAACACTTTCAAAAATGGAAGAGAGTCCACCATCGGTGTGACAGTGGTGTCTTTTTTTTTCCATTCCTCCCTCTCAGCTGTCCTTGACTATCTGTTGGAATTTAAAACAAATCAGGATTATCTATGAGTTATATCAGAATTCACTTGCAGGTATAACAGCCTTCCCTTTCTTAGTTGAGGGATTCTTATTGTTTGCTTATCCCATGATGGTAAGATTATCAAGGGATTGGGAAACTTTTTTTCTCAAATTAGAGACCCCCCCCACCATATGGAATCTAAACTTATTACTGAACTGTCTTATGAGACCTCCCTTCGAACAATTGGATACCTGTTCTCTTCTTAGCTTCTTCATGGTGGAATATTTTTGGTGGCCATCACTTCTGCCCAAAAGGTCAGGAAAATTGGATCTTTAAAGGCAGAGCCTCTTTTTACAGTGTTTTTCAAGAACCATATCATATCATATCATATTGCCTCTGTATAAATTCATGGTATGCCCACATGCAGATGTGGTCGTCCCATCTCAAAAAAGATATATTGGAATTGGAAAAGGTTCGAAAAAGGGCAACAAAAATGATTAGGGGTATGAAATATCTTCCATATGAGGAGAAATTAATAAGATTGGAACTTTTCATCTTAGATAGAGCAGTGGTTCTCAACCAGGGATTGGGGGCCTCAGGTTTCAGGGGGGCCTCCAAGCATGGCCAGCATTAGACTCACTGGGGCCCAGGGCAGAAAGCTGAAGCCCCACTGCATGGGGCTGAAGCCCAGGTCTCCGAGCCCCGCCCCCTGGGGCTGAAGCTGAAGCCTGAGCAATGAAGCTTCATGGGGGGCCCCTGTGGCATGGGGCCCCAGGCAATTGCCCTGCTTGCTACCCCCTGATGCCAGCCCTGGCTTTTATATGCAGAAAATCAGTTATTGGGGAGCAGGTGGGCCATGGAGTTTTTATAGCATGTTGGGTCGGGGGAGTAAAGAGGGGAGGGCTCAGAAAGAAAAAGGTTAAGAACCTCTGTGCTAGAGGTCTATAAAATCAGGACTGGTGTGGAGAAAGTAAATAAGGAAGAGTTATTTACTCCTTTTCGTAACACAAGAACTAGAGGTCACCAAATGAAATTAATAGGCAGCAGGTTTAAAACAAACAAAAGGAAGTATTTTTTCACACAACACACTGTCAATCTGTGGAACTCTTTGCCAGAGGATGTTGTGAAGGCCAAGACTATAACAGGGTTTAAAAAAGAATTAGGTAAATTCATGGAGAATAAGTTCCACAATGGCTCCAGGATGGGCAGGGATAGTGTCCCTAGCCTCTATTGCCAGAAGCTGGGAATGGGTGACAGAGGATGGATCACTTGATGATGACCTGTTCTGTTCATTCCTTCTGAAGCACCTGACATTGGCCATTGTTGGAAGACAGTATACTGAGCTAGCTGGACCTTTGTTCTGACCCAGTATGGCCGTTCTTATGTTCTTAGGTTTTGTTATGCCCACTTCCTAATTTTTTACCTAATCTGTCATCTGAATTTCACATCAATCAGTCATCCATCTCCCAGTATTTTCCCCAAAACTACATCACACCTGGAGGGATGCTACTTTATATACCTTGGACTTAGGAAGGCATTAGCTTTCTGTCTGGACAGAATCAAACCATTTAGAAAAGTCTCCCAGACTGTTAATTTCAATTGCTGACAAGTCCAAAAGGTCCACAAGTCTCCACCTTGTGATTCTCCAGGTAGACTTTTGGTTGTATTATTTCTTGCTATGAATCTGCTGATTTACAACCTCCTTCTATGGTGTCAGCCCATTCCATGAGGTCTTTTTCTACTTCTGTGACATTGCTTGAGCATGTTTCTATTGGGGAGATTTGTAAGGCTGTAGTATGGACTTCGATACACACTTTTACAAAAATTATGTGGTGGTTCATTCTTCTAGATCAGATGCTGTCCTTGGAAATGCAGTCTTGTCTTCAGTCTTGGACTCAGCTCTGAAGCTCCCCCCTTCAATTGAGGGCACTGTTTGGTAGTCATCTGAAATGGAGCACCCATAGGGACACTGCTCAAAGCAGGAGAGATTACTCACTTTATGCAGTCACTGGAGTTTTGTAAGATGTATCCCCCTGTAGGGGGCTCCACTACCTGTCCTCCTTCCCCTCAGCTTCAGAGTTTCCTCTGAAGAACTTTGCAGTGGAGAAGGAAATGAGGGCATTTTGCCCATGCAGCCCTATATAGCCTCGGTGTGGGGCATGAGGATCTGTAGGGGACATGCATGGACTGAATGGGCACTACTACCAAAAATGTCTGATCAGAGGTACATGCATATCTGAAGTGGAGCATCCATAGGCATACACAACCTGAAGAACTCCAGTTACTGCACAAGGTAATCCTCCTTACATACCCTACAGTAACTGTGGTTCTTTGACATGCTGTAGTGAGTGTGGAATCCATGACCCAACCACCGTCCCCGGTTTTCAGAGTCCTCAGCAACCAGAGGCTTTAAATTGCAAGGGCACTGAGGGTCATGTCTGCCCCACCTTCCAGGCCTTTGTAGAGGAGCATAAGGAGGCACAGGGTGCATGTGCAGTCCCAACAGACACGTATTCAAAAGACTGGGATCTTGTGTGCATGTGGCAGAGGCACACCTACACTGGGATTTGTACTGACTGCTAAATCTCAAAGAACCACAGTTACTGAAGGGTAAGTAATTGTTCTTTATGTTTGTCCATGAATTACCATTAGAGCTGTGCAAAAATTTTTATGCCACTTGTCAAAACCAGAAAAAAGTCAAGCTTTCACTGAATGCAGAAGTCAATGTTGGTGTTTTCTCAACATATTTTTTTATTCTGACAGAAAGCTTGTTTTATTCATGTACTACTTCTTCACTCCTGGTAGAAAAAGTGGTGTGCCCTAGTTCAATGAAAGTACAAAAAAATCCCTTATCTAAACCACATCTTTCCCCCAGTTTATATGTTTAGCATTTCTTAAAAGACTTTGCTTGTGTAAATTGCAAAATCACATTTGAACAAATTTATAAATATTTACATACATTTGCATTTTCACCATATAAAAATCACAAAGTGCAAATTGAGAATTTTGCACAGCTGTAATTTATTTTGTAAAAAAATTGCTCACCATAATAGCCATATGAAATGCATACTATTTACATAAGAACCACAGTGGAAGAAAATAATTCTACAAGAGAATATATCAGTATTATACAAACACAAAAGATTTAGTCTAAAATAGTAGTCAATTTACTTTTCCTTTATTTTCATATGCCAGATTTCATCAACATCAAATTACAAACTTGGTATTAAACACTAGCTATACAGCTTTAAATTTTGCATAATCCTAAATAAATCAAAAGATTATGGAAATATACTGGGCCATATTCTGCCCTCAGATGTGTGCCTGTGTGAGGAAGATAAGCAATGTAAATGATATTGTGCAGCGTGTATGCTTCTAAAACATATTCCACATCAGTTCTGCCATCATCTTTGCATTATTCCCTTTGAGATTTTTCTGTCAGAAAAAGCTGTGACAGCATAGCCCTTAGAAAGGATGTCTTCAGATTTTAGGGGGATGCATTTGTGCCCTGTCATCACATCCACATATTACCATCTTTATTCAATGATAGTTTCTGAGAATAATAAGGAAAAGTTAAAGCAACCCAATACAACGTTTGTAAATCACTCGATGTACATTGATATTGGCAAAATGTCAGAGTCATAAAGTTTAAGTCCAGAAGGGACCACTAGATCATCTAGTCTGACCTTTTGTATATCACAGGCCACCAACACTACCCACCACCTGCAAACTAAACCCAATAACGGAAATGGGATCAAAGTAAATAAAACCCACAGAAGACTAGGCTATTAAGTGCCACAGGCAGAGAACAGGAGGGACCAAGATACAAAAGTGCTCAAGGCCCCTGCAATGTGTGACGGGTATGTGTGACGGGTTGGATCACAGAAATCCCCTTGGGAGCTGCCACCCGATGTGCAAAGACTACCCCTGCTTCTGTTTTCCCTGCCAGCTCAGGACTCCAGCACCCTGTCTTGCTGAGCCAGACACTCCTGTTTGGCTCCAGACACAGACCCAGGGTCTGAATCACTTGTCCCAAAGCTGCAAGTTTACCTGAAAACAGCTCACAGTAGTGCGCTTGTCTTTAGCACTCAGATGCCCAACTCCCAATGGGGTCTAAACCCAAATAAATCCGTTTTACCCTGCATAAAGCTTATGCAGGGCAAACTCATAAATTGTTCGCCCTCTATAACACTGATAGAGAGATATGCACAGTTGTTTGCTCCCCCAGGTATTAATACATACTCTGAGTGAATTACTAAATAGAAAGTGATTTTATTAAATACAGACAGTAGGATTTAAGTGGTTCAAAGTAGTAACAGACAGGACAAAGTAAGTCACCAAGCAAAATAAAATAAAATGCGCAAATCTATGTCTAATACAGACAGTAGGATTTAAGTGGTTCAAAGTAGTAACAGACAGGACAAAGTAAGTCACCAAGCAAAATAAAATAAAATGCGCAAATCTATGTCTAATCAAACTAAATACAGATACTCTCACCCTCAGAGATGTTTCAGTAAGTTTTTCTCAGACTGGACACCTTCCAGGCCTGGGCACAATTCTTTCCCCTGGTACAGCTCTTGTTGCAGCTTAGGTGATAGCTAGGGGATTCTTCATGATGGCTCCCCCCTCCCTCTGTTCTCTTCCCCCCTTTATATATCTTTTGCATAAGGCGGGAACTCTTTGTCTCTCTGGGTTTCCACCCCCCCTCACTGGAAAAGCACCAGGTTAAAGATGGATTCCAGTTCAGGTGACATGATCACATGTCACTGCAAGACTTCATTACTCACTTGCCAGCACACACATATACAAGAAGACTCACAGGTAAATACAGCCATCTGCAGACAATGGGAGTCATCAAGATTCCAAACCATCATTAATGGTCCACACTTTACACAATTACAATAGGCCCTCAGAGTTACATTTTATATTTCTAGTTTTAGATACAAGAGTGATACATTTATACAAATCAGATGATCATACTCAGTAGATTATAAGCTTTGTAATGATACCTTAGAAGAGACCTTTTGCATGAAGCATATCCCAGTTACGTTACATTCACTTATTACCGTATTTTCTCTAAAACTATCTCAGTTACATTATATTGACTTATTATCAAGTTTTTATAAAACCATATAGACTGCACAACGTCACAGTATGATTAAATGAGATATACCCAGATAATTCTGGCAAGTAACCCGCACTTACACACTGCAGAGGAATCTGAAAGTGTGTTAAGAAATGAACTAAAGGATTTGCAAAATGACTGCTATATGAAGATGGCTGAGAGGAATATTTGTTTTCAGAAGTTATTGTGTGTGCTGTGGATATGTACTATGGTGATTTTCTTTTTGCCAAAACACATCTTTTTTCTATTTTGTAGCACATTGTCTATATGTGTATCTTAGTACATGGGAATGGGTATTGCATGTTGGGGCAGTATGACTTAAAAATGTCAAGCAAAAGCTTTGCGGATGACACCTGTTATGGAAGGTAATACATCTATGGCAATACTGGAAGGCATCTGCTTGCCAAGATGTCACATGAATATGAGCAAAGGAAACAAAGCAAAGAAGTTAGTCTGCTGTTTGCTTTACTGAGCTGATTAGGATACCTCCTACTGATGCTGTTTTTTCTTGGGCAGTTGCTTAACATACTGCTATAGTACCATATAGATTGTTTTATTTGGTTATAAACCATTCTCATGATCACATACACTGTTCTACAGTACATTAAGAGAACAGTCTCATTTGTGATTATTTCCACAGCACCCCACATGAGCATGTCATTTAATAGAAAAATAAAAGACAATTATAAGGCTCAGATGATCATACTTCACAGGAATGAGGAGGAAAAGAAAAACTCCATGATGTTCCATTCATAGAGTTTCCTCTAAATTAGGGTTACCATACATCCGGATTTTCCCGGACATGTCCGGCTTTTTGGGCTTCAAATCCCCGTCCGGGGGAAAATCCCCAAAAGCCGGACATGTCTGGGAAAATCGGGACATGCCGGGCCGGGGCCCCGCGGTGCCGAGCCGGGGGCCGGAGCCGGGCTGGCGGTGCTGGGCCGGGGGCCGGGCCGGGCCGGGCACCCCAGGGCCCGAGCCGACCCAGGCTGGAGACGCTGGGGGGGCCAGCCTGGGCCGCGCCTCCTTCCCCCACCCCCCTGCCCTTACCTGTTTCAGGCTTCCCGCGAATCAAATGTTTGCGGGAAGCAGGGGAGGGGGCGGAGTTGGGGCGGGACGGGGGCGGGGCCTCGTGGAGTGTCCTCTTTTTGGACACTCCAAATATGGTAACCCTACTCTAAATCATTCTGCATGGAGCTGGTTTTCTCCAGTGGAATGAACAGGAGGTTCCACTCCTGTTTGCAGGATCAAGGTTCACTGATTTGTCAGGTCATGTAACAAGTTGATGAAGGCCCAGAATTGAGATAGCAGGCATGTTGCAAATCAGGATTGAAGTAGATTGGCAGAGGTGTTTGGATGAAGTTTTAACAGGTGTAAATCACACTGTACTTTATTGTAGTCAATAGGTCTTTTGATATTTGCATTTATTCATAGTCATATTATAAATCTGAATTAAAATAGGAATAATTTTGTATCTACTCTCAAGAATCCTAGTTAAACATTTTATCTTTTACTTTATAAGAGAAAATATAGTAGTAAGCTACAGGACTGGCCAGACTCAAGTCTTTTTGTTTGGTTATGGTGTAAAAAGGAAGCTCAAAAAGTTGATTAAAAAATAAAATAAATGGGGGGGGGGGGGGTGCATGTGTGTGTCCTGCTAGTTCTTTTACATTTGAAATGTAGGTCTTGTCAGCCCTCAAAAATCTCTGTGGGTCTCTATATTAGTCTTTTTTCCTTCGAATTTCCCGGTGCTACTATCACTGGTGCTAGCAATAGCGGGGATTAGTGTAGATTGAATATTTTAAATATTATGTCATCTAACCCTGCTCAAAACTAGAACCAGGGATAAAACAGTGGTTAAACTGTTGTTTACATTAACATTCCCACTTTGCTATTACCTGTGGAGCCACATTGTTGGTAGCAACAGTGGGAATTTTAGAGAAAAAAGGCCAGAGATAAGGTGTGAAATCCTGACCTCAAAGTCAATGAGACTTTTGCCACTGACTTCAAGAGGGCCTGAACTTAATCCAAAACCTGTGTTAACTTGTGCACTGGTGGCATCACAAGAGTCAAGTGATTTTTACTCAGGTCCCTTCTGCACTAGAAAATTGCATTGATGTAACTACGTCAGTCAAGGGTGTGAAAAATCCTCACAAAGTCTGTTTAGGCAGCACTATATCGAAAAATTCTTCTGTCACTCTAGTTACTGCCTCTCACTGATGGGAAAACCCCTCCTGTGACCATAAGTAGTATCTACACTTGAAGTGCTACAGCGGCGCAGCTGTGCTGCTGTAGTATTTTAAGTGTAGACAAGCCCTCAGACTGCTTAAAACTCTATTTTTTGTTTGCATTTGAAACACCTATTTAAATAACTAACTAGTATTTTGAGTAAAGGATGTCTTTAAAAAAAAAAAAACACTCTTGCCCCTTTAATGAAGGAGTTAGATCTCACAATAAACATGTTCTGAAATCTCCAGCACATCTTCCTCCCAAACCAGTGAAGACCAGATTTTTCATTCCTAATATTTCAAAGGTAAACAGGCTGAAAAGAAAACATATAAAACCCCAACTGTTCAGGTCCTCTTTATATATGATTAGAGTTAGATGGTAAATTCCTTGGTGAAGGAACCCCAAGTACTATGGGATCCCAAGTGGTTGGCCTCTAGGCACTACCACGATATAAATTATAAGGAAAGAGGCACAAGTTCAATTAAAAAAAAAATCCTTGGCAGTCCAGCTTTAGTATCAACCTGCAAATTTTAAAAATGACTTGTGGGTGTCCAGGTGCTCAATGTGTGCATAAACTACTCTATTTTCTGAGTGCAATGGGAGCACCTCATCACCATCTTTGGGTGCCATATTCTGACTATGTGCACAAACCTGAGCTTTTGCTCTGGCAGTGACTGTCTTCCAGTTCTGTATTTGTACTGCACCTAGCACAAAGGGGTTCTGATCCATGATCAGGGCTCGCCTCCTAGTCATATATAACCCACCCCAAACAGGCACACACTACATTAAAATCAGGCCAAAAAAACCCCAACCAAACAAAAAAAGAAAACCAAAACAGTGGGGCAAAATCGCACCCCCCATTTTGGGGAGCAAGTTGAATTTGCTCTGCAAATGTGATCGTAACGCATCACAGAAAGCATCCTCTTCGATTCGCTCCTCAGGGAGCGACAATGGGCAGCAGGAGCCCGCGAGAGAGCAGCCAGGCCTGGCCCTGGGAAACCTGTCAGCAGAGGGGAGGAGTGAGAGGAGGAGTTCCGAGGCCCGTGTGACAAAGCCCAGTGCGCACAACGCTGGTGACCAGGAAGCAGAACAGCTCCTGGCTGCGGCTGGGGGACGGGCGCGGGCTGCACCTGAACCCAGCTGTCCAAACACAGCCCTGCCCCCCTTGTCAGCCGCCCTTATGGGGGTGGGGAAGTGAGGCCTCCTCCTCCCGCCCGCTGCTCCGCACAGGCCTCCCGGCCCCGGGAGGGGGAGGAGGCAGCACCAGGAGCCTGAGTGTGCGGGGCGAGGGAGAGACAGCGGGTCCCCGGTGCAGCCGGGTTGGCGCTAAGCCTCTTACGGGGAGAGACTGGCATGAGCCTCCCCAGCCGGGCTGCTGCTGCTGCGGGCGGCCTGGCGCTGCGAGGAGACTAAGGCGGGAGCGGACACTGAGGAGGAGAAGTCCTCTCCCCGCCGGGAACGATGGGGAACTGCCTGAAGTCCCCCACCTCGGATGACATCTCCCTGCTGCACGAGTCCCAGTCGGACAGAGCCAGCTACGGGGATGGGACCGAACCGGATCAGGAGCCGCCGCCGCCATATCAGGTACTGGAGAGAGGGGAGTGAGGCAGACACAGAAGGGGAGAGGGAGGTAAAGGAGCCAGACGTGCCCAGAGAGGGATAAACACAGCCGTACACAGAGAAAGGGGGAGGTGGGACACAGGAAAGGGAAGGAGAACTGGAGCAAGGCAGAGAAGGAGAGAGGAACTAGAGATTGGGAGAGAGGAGGAGAAAGAGGAGGGAGGGGAGAGAAGAAAAACAATAGGAAGGAGGGAGAAAGACACTAACCGCTCTTTCCTATTTTAATTCATGGAATTTGGGTGGATGTAGCTTTCCATGTGGGCTTTTGTTTTTTTGTAAACAGTTCCAATGAGCCTTTCACTTTTAAGTAACAGAAAGGTTTTTGGGGGGGCTCTTCCTTCCTCTCCCCAGCGCTACTGTGATTACAAAACAAACAGTGAAAGTGCTTTTTTCCTGTAAAAGCTTTGGTTAGTAAAACTAATGTGTGCCAGGTCTTAAGTTTGGCAACTGGCTAACTCATTTTATGTACACCCTTGGGTGAGACTTCTTTGTTTCTTTCAGTCTCATCTATTTTTGCCTTCCAACAAATTGGAAAGGAGATCAGAGGTTTTCTCTTAAGATAGACCGTTGCTCAATGTGTTGTTGACGAAGATTTTAATTGATTTATAAAGCGTAAGTATAAGTGTGCGGTAGAAACTATGCATACAAGAACAAAGCAATACACACACCAAACCCAAACTAGAAAAGAAATTTGTTTTGTAACCCTGTCTTTAGTTTTTAGACAGATCTGGATTAATTATTTTAGGTGTTAGTCTTCTCATTTTTGGCTAAATGAGAGGAGCCCCTAGTTTCTCAGCCTGGGCAGCTTCCTTTGTTATCTTCATGCGGTGACATCACTGTCTGGCGTTGCTCTTTTCTCATTGCCCTCTTAAACCAGAGACCACACAAACAAAAAACAGTCTTTGTCCAGGTTTATTTACTCTAGCCTGTGCTTTCTTGATTTTTACCAGTAATTGATCCTTAATGGATAACTTTTTTTTTAAGGCAATAGATTTTATTTCCCTCAAGGAATATCAGACCTAGGAAGTATGTTTTTTCCATTGCTTCTCACATCCTTTCAAGAAGCTGCAAATTCATGAATATTTGTAAGATTAAAAAGATAGAAAATACATAGCATTTTCTTTCTGCATGAAAACTAATGTTGATATCAAAACAACGTGGTCATGAATAGTAAGTCTGTAACCTTGACCTCCATTCAAGTGGTGACCAGAGAGATAGACAGAGACAGGCACACACTGAACTTGTGGTTGCACTTGCCCACTCTGTGTGATTACCACTCCCCTATCTATCAAGCTATCGGAAAGGAGTTGGTTATGTAAGACAATAGTAAAAGTGAAAAAATAATCGAAGGAAAAAGTTATAACTATTATCTTCACTTTTCTTAGGGGATGATCAAAGAAAAAAAATCTTCTGAATTTTCAAACCTGAAATAATAGGATATCTTCCTAAGAAGTCTACCCAAGTGATTGAGACAGTAACCTTGAAGGGAGACTTGATAGCTCTTCAGTTAGTTAGGAGTCATTCAGAATTGGCATATAATTAACAAAATTGCAGGAAGCATTTAACTGGGTAGATCTGTCATCTGCAAATGCTCTATATGTAAAAGAATGATATCTATGAGAGGAATTTTTTTGAACTGTTCAAGAGAAGGCGTGTGTAGCTGTCACTGATGATGCAGTGAAACAGCATTGGTATTACAGAATATTGAGTATAGTTGGTTACATTTTGGATGTGCAGAAAAGTGTCTAACCATTTTAGAATGAACTTCCTCATATGAGGAACTTTTGATAAAGTCTCAATTAGAGCTACTTAACTCCAGTGAACTGAAAGTTATAAGCCTACATTATCTTTTCTAATTAAGAATGCAATAATATTTTTTAAACCAAGACATAATATAAACAAAGTTTGGCAGTCTATGCTATACATTGCAAATGCCAGAGGCGTTCTTTTGTGTTTTTTTTTAAACAGACTGACAGCATTATCATAAAGACGTCTTCATAATGGGCAAGAGCCTCTTGTGCAAGTTCTGCATTCCTGTTGATTTCAGTAGCAGATAAGCATGTGTGTAAGAACTGAGACCCTTTCTCAGTTTTCTGGGAGGATTTTTTTTGTTTTGTTAAATGAATGTGCATTTGGGAAGTGGAAGGGGGTAGGCGGATTTAGTTTACTGTCTGTTCTTTTTGTCAATTATTCTAAAGCTCTGCTACTACTGAGATACCCAGCAGATTTATTTCAAAGTTCACTTACTTTAATAAAGTTATGGAGCTCCAGATGTATGCACAGAGTATATCTGATGCTCTGCTATTTTGAACTTCATTTGTTGCAATGACATCCGTGATATTTTATAAAATACTTTATATTTCCTAAGTAAATCAGTGCCAGAAAAGCTACTTTAATGTAATATCATGGTTCAGTTTCTTGACTTGTGTGTTTAAAATTTCAAAGTTACAAGTCTCACAACTGTAATTCAGCCTCAATGACTTAAGATATAAATTTAACAGTAGATACAATACTTCACATATGAATAAATTAAAATTGAGGAAACCATAATTGACTTCTGTGCCAGATAGTTAAACCAAAGTAGCTGCTGGATACAGTAGAACATAAAGAATTCCATATTGTTAGTTTCATCCTTATTGTGAAAATAGTAATTATCAAACTATAAAATTATTTAAACAGTTTCAAATTGTGTATGGAAATGTGTAAGATTGATGGGGGAGTGCCTAACCATTTTGAAAACTCCTGTTTTTGGAAACTAATGACATCTACTCTGGACAGTGCTAGGTGTTTATTACAATAAACATTGTTACTGGACTTTAAGCCTAAAAATAGGCAGACATATGCCTAAAAACAGCTACTATTTAGTCCTTCTCTTCTAGGGCTCACTTTACAAAAAAACAAACAAACAAACAAAAAACACCCAAAAAATCCCCCAAGAACAAAACCTAGATTTCTCTTCTGCCAGAATTCAATCAACTTGTTTCCCTCCTCATTACCTGTATTTCTGTAGGTAGACACTGGCTTATGTGTCTCATAATTGACCCCTTAACCGTTTAGAGAGAAGGGGGTGATGTAATATCCTTCATTGGACCAACTTCTATTGGTGAAGGAGACAAGCTTTCTTGAGCTCTGTGTAGCTTGAAAGCTTGTCTTCTTCACTAACAGAAGTCGGTCCAATAAAATATATTACCTCACCCACCTTGTGTCTGATATCCTGGAACCAACACAGCTACAACACCACCTTTAATTGTTTGACATTTAAAATATTTGATGTTTTCAGATACTATGGTGATAGGCAGACATATAAGACTCTAGTTGGGGCAAGTCTTCCATAACTTTTTTTTTTTAAGCTGTTCATGCAGAATACCCTCCCAATATTCCTTTAACTGGGGATGACAGATTATTACTGACTGCAGTGATGTGTAGGACTTAGAAGATGCAGTTTTTAGCTCCAGGAATTATAAGTCAAGACTGAAATACAGACACACAGGATAACAGGGATCAGAAGCTTCACTTGGTGTTCATGCACGTATCTCTATATATTATGTGATGTGCATTTGAGTTTCAGCTGAAAGGTTTCACAGAAGAATTACGGTTATTTTTAGAAGGGACTTGAATGACCAGGAAGGGTAGCCCAAGATGGAGAGCAGTTCAGGTTTAAGGGGCAGCATGGAAGAAGGCACAAAGACAAGACTGAAAGAAGGGTAAAAAGGAAGCAGTTACTGATAACTCTTTTCATAGGCTATATATTTTTGTCACATACCAAAAGCCAGCATTTTGAAGTATCCACTAATTTTAGATGCCTCCATTTTAGGGCGACCAATTTAGGTCCTGATTTTTCTAAGGGACTAAACACATGTAACGCCATTTGAAGTAAAAAAGAGCTGTCTGTATTTAAGAAAAAAAAGTAGTTTTTTTTTTTTAAGTTCTCAGAATTGAGGTTTTTAAAAAAAATCTGCTTTCCTTTTCTGCATAGATCATCTCATCATTTGTTAGTACAACACTTCTGCTATATTTCAGACAAGTTCACTGCTTTTCCCGCTTCCCACTTGTCACTCTTAGCAGTTCTAATCCAAAGATTATTTTGTGAAACAGAAGGCTCATAAAACAGCTTATATACATAAAACAGCTCATAAAACATAAAAGGCTTCAAAAAACAAAAAAAACCCAACTATAACAAACCTCCCCCTCCCCGCCACACACATCATCACTCCATCACCATCCTGTTCCTGAATCATTGCACACAACAATTTATCATTTTATTAATTTTTGGAGACCCATAAAGTAGCATCACAGTCTGAATGAGAAACTTGAGGACAAAAGATATGGGAAAAAATACACTTGTAGAGAAAAGAGGTATATCTAACTTCTAAAAAAGGATTTTCATAAAGTTCAATATTAAAGCACAGAACGTTTGTCTCAGTATATATTATACTTAATACAGTACCTGAAATGCATGAAAAACTCATACAAGTTCTTGGTATTCATAGTGATTTCTAGAAAGCGTATTTGAAATGTTGGTATGGAAGAATTATTTACAAAACACTTTCACGTTGAATAATGTAGTTCCAGATCTATCCACAGATTCCTGTAATACTATATACTGGCCTACAGAATCATACATTATGGGATCCAGAGTTTAGTTTATTGTTTTGGCTTTTTTTTTTATTTTTATTTTTTTAAACCTGATGTCCCTTAGATTAGATCTTCAGCACAAGATAAAGGTAGGGAGAGGGCACACATGTGGTTTAAAGCTAATTTTATGCTCCTATAATCTTGGAGCAGCTGGAGGGTTGAACTGTTTCCCAGCAAAATTTAGGACAGACGCCATTCTTCTCTAAATTCTGATTGCTGCAACAGCCCCTTACGGTTTGTTGCACCAGCTGGGGATCACCTGCGTTCAATGTGCTCTGGCCACGCCCCCTCCTTCTCTAACATGCATCCTCCCACCCTCAGTGCTGGGGATGGCAGGTTGGGTCTGTGCAAGTCAAATCCCCAGCTGCCCTATTAGGAGAGCCATAGGAGCAGCACCAGGGTGCCAGGGCTGAAGCGCTGGCCCCTTGATTTTAAGGAGTTTGCAAGTGTCCTGGAAAATTAATCTGAATAATCAAAAGACTGTTTATTGGAATAGTCCACTACTTTCCTGTTTGAAACTTTCAGCCTTGGATGCATTTATTGGCTTTACTTTGTTTAACAAAACAGACAAGCTTTTGTTGTGTCTCAGCAGTGCAACTTATATGTTGTGACTCACCCAACTATTACTTTGTATTGGTGTTCTTCCACTGTCTCCAAAAGGAGCAGTAATTAACACTATTAAATAGGGCAAGCCAAATTAATCTCTGGTATGAATGCAACTCCCACAGAGGTATCTGAGCCAAATTCTTTGAAGCCTCAGAATGATGGTGTGAGTTACATGGAGGCCCAAGATATTAATAAAACAAGTGTAAATGATAAAGTAGTATAACTTGTTCCAATTTGGCAATGAGTAGGTGTGTAAACCTAATGTAACTTACACATACTGCAGGGGCATAAGAGGATAGTTGAGCAGAAGAGCAACTAATAGGAAGAAATACCCACCGTTATCTTATTGGTAAACCAAACCAGCTAATAGTTTTTATGTTTATATAAAAAATTAAATATGCAGGCCTGTTCTTCATTCTCTTCTTTCATCCCTTCTCCCTCCTCGCCCTCCCCAAAAACCCATACAGAAGGAACACCAAGCACAGTTGCCTCTGTGGTACTGAACTGTTCAAAATTCTGGTTAATTTCACTCAGCTCTTGTGGATGCCATTGGAGTAGTTCTGCACTGGAGAAGAGATTGTGTTAAGGGAGCTTCTGAAGATGTAAGACTCCTATGCCAAATTTTAACCATTGGTTAAGCAAGCCTCATATTCGTAGTCTGAGATATAATGAGGCTCAGTCTCCTCTGCCAAAATGTGGATGATGTAAAGGCTCTGTCTTGGTGTGTGTCTAGGTAATTAAGACAAATGGAGCTCAGTTCCAATGAGAGGAGAAAGGAACGGAGTGGATAAGGAAGCTTAGAACTTGCTGAGAGTGGGAAATGGTAGAACAAACTAATGTTCTTGAAAGGAAGTGAACAACAGAATGTGATGACGTGAGCTATCTTGTATAGCTTGTTTTACAGATTGAACATATCCTGTGACTACATTCTGTAACAATGACTGTTTGTTATGCCCAGGACCAAATTATAAAGCCAGTTCTGAAAAATTGTGCTCATGACAGAAAGAATGCAATATTTTCAGAAGCAATTTAGACAGTTATATTTGCAAGTCCGTAGAATGATTCTTATATGTTTTTGTTATAATGGTGTCAGTATGATAAATTGTTCAGGCGTGCAAAACTTGGCATTTTGTGAGCACGAAGCACACTGGACTATCTTTTTTTAATATCTGTCTTTGGAGTTGCTGGGAGAATAGCTTCTTTCAAAAATATATCCACACCAGATTATTTGGCTAGTAAATAATTTACCTTGATATTTCTTCCATCTGGAGGGTCGTATCTCGTGGACTCCCAAAGTGGTTTTTTGGAGGATTGTGTTGCAGTTGATCAATGCTAAATAGAATGGGTTTGCGGGTTTTTTAAGTACAGTTTTCTTTCTGGCTAATGCTAAACAAAAAACCGTGCAAGTGTGTCTGTTTTGTCTACATTTACAGCGCTGCAGCAGTGCAGCTGTAGCGCCTGTGGTGAACACACTTTATGCTGATGGGAGAGAGCTCTTCCGTCAGCATAAAAAACCCCACCCCTGTGAGCAGCATAAGCTCTGTATGTGAGAGAAGCTCTCCCGCCGACAGAGTGCTGTGCACACTAGCACTTTTGTTGGTGTAACTTATGTCAGTCAGTGGTGTGGAATATTCACGCCTGGGAGCAACATAAGTTTTACCGATAGAGGTGGTAGTGTAGACATAACTCTGGTGCAGACTAGTTAGATTTTTAGCTTGAAAGAGTGGCTATTTGCTGTCTTGTTAACTTTTTCTAGATGGGGATGGGGGAGAGCCATATTAGGTATCCAGAAGATAAAGGACACCAGATAGGATCATAAGGTAGGTAATCTTCTGGCATCAAATAGTCGTGGAAGTATTCTTTATAACACATACTTTTAATGAATATACTTGGTTATTGGCTGAATCTTGTTATTGACTCTCTTCCAGATTAAAAAAATTAGTGTTTTTTTTTTTAACCCCAATTTCATTTGGTACAAGTATTAAATTAAGACCTGAGTTAGGAGAAACCACCACCAAAGTACAGTATGTCCATTGATATTTGAGTTCTGTGTGTGTTGTGTCCTTTTTGTTGTGAAAACTAGAGAGAGTTTCTAGAGTTGTTGGTGATGGGCCTGCTAGCAGTAAATACTAATTCACAGACATTCCTGCCAGAATGTTCTGTAACAGCTATTCTGAAATAAATAGAATATGCTTACAGTCTTGTGTGAAGGAGAGCTTTTGCCCCTTTTGAACACAATTCTTTAAAAATGTCTGAGCTGGATGGAGAGTCTACACATGAAGTAAAATCCATCTATCTCCATCTCAAACATTTTCTCTTTCTCCCTTTCCCGTTTTGATAAAAGTCAGAGGTGATGGTTAATGGACACTTTTGATAGTCAGACTGGTTGTAGATGTCTTTTTGACCTTTACCAGAGAAGACTGTAGTTGTAGTAAGTGAAAATGTAGCTAATGCTTCTTAGAACCTTCTTTGGCACTGAGGCCTGCTAAACCCATAGTTGTGAGTTCAATCCTTGAGGGGGCCATTTGGGGATTTAGTTGGGGATTGGTCCTGCTTTGAGCAGGGGGTTGGACTAGATGATCTCTTGAGGTCCCTTCCAACTCTGATATTCTATGAAACTGTGCTCCAAGAAGTTTAGATAGGAAGAATTTACCTTGCATAAGGAAGCAGATTATGTGAGGTAACTTGCTATTCTGCGTAGTTTATCAAATGCTCTGTTGCAGCTGAATTTGGTATCTGAGGTAACTATGCGTTTATCTGACCAGGACTCACCATACTAACTCTAGTTTTTCTAAAAGTTTGAGTGAAAAGGGAATAAGCTTACCACAGAACTACGGTGCGTACCTCTCTTATTGGTGAGAAAAATAAATAAAATCTAAGAATGCAATGGTTGTGTTTCCTCAGATTCCCCTTCCCCGCCCCATCCCTCTTCTGCGGAAGGAGGGACTATTTCTCCTCCATTCTGAATCATAAGCAGTAAAATGATGAGAGAGATCTTTTTTCTCTCAAATATTTTAAAATCAAAGCTTAAGGGTAGGCAAAACATTGGGGGTTCAATTTAAACAGGAAATCTAAATAAAAAGGAAGAAAATTTCCTCTTAATTAAGCATTAGAGGAGATAATCCTCTGAATGCAAACACTTTAAGAAGAGAAGATTCAATAGAATAACTTCAAAGTTTTGCAGATTCAGAAAGATAAGTCATCTGCCAGTGCAAAATAAGAATGGAACAATGGTCCCTCTAACCAATAAGACAATAATTCATGCTAAGGTCCCAATAATGGGATCATGTAGAGGTCGGTGGGAATCTTATGTGAAAACAGAATCAGTATTGAGGAAGAACAAAGTCTTCAGCTATGTCCCAGCAGACAGTTTAACTACTTTTTAAGGGAAGTTTTGGTGTACACTCCAATCTGAAGTATGATCAGTTTCTAGAGACCAAAACTCTCTTTACTATTTTTGTGGTCATCTTTTTTTTAATATTTGATGCATCCTAAATGCATTTTTAGATATGCTTAAATGATCTTCCTGTGTGATTGCATGGAACACTGTGTCCAGAGAAGACATTTCTGTTTGAAGCATTGAAACGTCAACAGGAAAAACAAGAAGCTTCTAGCTTCCACCAAGTTTTATAGGGGGAAATTGTTTTTAAAACTTTTTATAAAGCAGTGGGAGAAGAGAACAAATTCCTCCTTTTTGCGAAGTATTTCATACCGATCCAATTTTTTTTTCTAAAGCTAGCCTTTCCTTTTGCATCTGTGCAAAAATCATAGAAAAGATTACAGAGACAATAAACATACAGTTCTTGCCAAAGCACCTTACAGGAGAAAGCTATGGGAAGAATTGGTTAAGTAAGATTCTGACATTTCAGCGGCTAATTTATATCAGATCAGTCCACTTAAAACTACCAGGTAGGAAGCAAGCTGCTAATATAATCTGACCTTTAGTGTTTGTTACATTTTAAGACCAGTGGAGAAATCCTGGCTCCATTTAAATCAATGGGAGTTTTGCCATTGAATCTAGTGGGGCCAGGATTTCCTTCCCAGCTGTTTATTGTTTGCAATAGCTCTGTGTTTATAACTTACTTTGCTCAACCATTTTATGATTTCAGGGTGGAAAAAAGTCGGTCTTCTAAAACATGGTAATATGCCCCAAACAAGCTTATTTTGACAAGCATAAATATTACATAGGCAAAACATTAGAAGAACGCTGTTGTGAAGTCAAGCATTCAGAAGTTAGGAAATACCAAAGTTAAGGTTACCTGTGCTACCTTGTGTGTACGTATGCATGCATTCTGATGCGGTTTTCAGTTATCACAATATTTTTTCCACAAGACCCCTGACTCATTCAATGCATAGGAAGGACGGTGCTTAGCAAGTGAGTAAGAGTTGTATGATGAATGAGGCTGGGTACAGGAATTAGAAACTGTTTATAGTGAATGGGGCTGCAAATAGAAAAAGGATGGTTTTGTTAACTAATGAACCCACAAGCCAATAGAAACACTTGGTATTTAGTGATTTCCTTTAATTACTTGCTTTATTATTAGATTGCTGTATCCCCCTGTTCAAATACCAGAACAAAACCAAAAAACCCCACAACCCAACCTATCATACCTGTATCCAAGTTACAAATTTGTGTTTATGCAGAATTAAATGGACTTTCTAAAATATACCCTGCATCCCCCTGAAGCGCGGGGCCTCCCAAAGCACAGGGCCTGGGGCGGTTGCCCTGATCCATCCAATGGACTGGATGGCTCTGGGTCCAGGGCGGCCTAGGAGATTAGCAGGGGGGCCTGGCGCCGGCAGCAGCGAGCAACCTGGCCCCAGCCCACCCGGGCTCCGCCCCCTCCCCACCACATTCCACCCCTTTCCCCAATTCCCCACCAAAAATTATACAGACCTGGTGCCCATGCCTTCTCATACCCTTGTTTGTGGTCATCTTTTGTGTGTCATGTCTGAATTAGATTGAAGAGGGTAAGTAGCTGCGCATCCCCTTCTTCCAGTTAGTTGGTAAAACACCATCCTATGGCTCTGTATAATTTGTGACCTCTGGCAAACCACTTAACTTCTCTGCGCCTCAGTTTTTCCATATGTAAAATGGGAATGCTAATGCTTATCTACGTTACGTGGTTGAAGCACGAAGCATCTTTAATTCAATCTATAATAAAAATTGAAAATTAGATCCAAAAAGGGATCCTTTCATTATGGGATTAATTCAAGCAAATTGTCTTACATTTTGAAGGCTTTGCAAAAACAAAAGAAACAGATACATCTGTTATTACGTAACAATTAGCCTGTTGAAAATTACATAAGTAAAGAAGGGGTCACTTTGTAAAGAAATCATAGTGAGCTGTGTTGGTTTATATAATATGACTTTCTCTCATTTCTCTGCAGTCAACATCCTAATAAGGAGTGGGATACTTAAATTTCAGCTCAAAAAAGATCTAACTCATGGAAGGGAGAAAATATTCTCCAATTCAAGGCAACTAACATTTCATCCTTCTGAGTCATGTTCAGTTTCCTCCTTGTGGTCCAAATTCTTTAGTTTTATTCAGTAGGTGGCTATCTCATTTCAGCTCCCAGAACAAGCAAGACTACATGTTACAAATAGCCTAGATTTAGAGCTTCATGGGAAAGTACAGTTTACCCTTCACACAATCTCTCATTAAGTCCCTCTTTATTGTGCTAAACTTGTTCATCTAGTTTAGTGTGAGTTGATAAGCTGTGCATTAGAAAGAAATCTAGTTATTTGCTTGGTTTTTACTTTTTCCTCCTTGCCTGTTATGTGTTTGTGTGTTTGTTTGGGGTTGTCTGGCCACAATGAAAATACAGTTGCAGTTCTTGAAGTCTTAATGTCATAAAAGTTCCACTTCTGTTGTCTTTCCAGCTCTGTATCTTCTTTTTATATATAGGGCACTATGGCTTTAATGAAAAAATTACTTTTCAGTGAAAGTGATATGGACCCAATGCATTCATACTTACAGGAATCTTGGCTATTGACTGTAACAGTGAGTCAACTGTATTTGGTACCGCTAAGATCTTCTCTCTCCCCTCCTCTTGAGGCAGGTCACAGAAAACTTATGTAAAAATCACGTCTCGCTGTTAATTCCTCTAAAAGCTCTGTAAATGGTGCTACAATATTTTTACTGAAAGCCAAAGACAGGAGAGAGCATCTCACTTAGAAGTGGTGGTAGAAGATGGTACCAAGAAGGTTGTGAGTGTTGCTAAGTTGGACTGATGTTTCTCTTCATAGTAAATCAAAGAATTTTGGAAACTAGAGTTGGAGGAAGGAAGGGGAAAGACTATTCATCCCCCTGCCAATGCAGGAATCATTCTTTCTGATATATTCTTGAGGAGCTTGTCTAGTTCACTTTTGAATTATTCAGGAGATGGGGGTTTCTACAGCTTTCTTAGGGAGACTGTCCACATCTTCTAAGAAATTGTCCCAGACTAGTCACCTTGAACGGTCCCTGCCTTATCTACACTAGGGACTTACTCCAGTTAAAGCCTTCAGTGGCTAGTAATCATTGTAGCTGCACTAGTACAAACTCCAGCAGTGAGTAGGGTTGTCAGGGTTCCCTCCCCACTCTGAACTCTAGGGCACAGACGTGGGGACCCGCATGAAAGACCCCCTAAGCTTATATCTACCAGTTAGGTTAAAAACTCCCCAAGGCACAAATCCTTCCTTGTACCTTGGATTAGGTAATACTGCCACCACCAAGTGATTAAACAAACATTTAGGGAGGACCACTTGGAGCCTACCTTCCCCAAATATCCCCCCAAGCCCCTACATCCCTTTTCCTGGGCAGGCTTGAGAATAATCCTCCAAACCCCTACACTCCCTTTCCTGAGGAGGCTTGAGAATATATCCTCACCAATTGGTACAGGTGAACGCAGACCCAAACCCTTGGATCTTAAAACAATGAAAAAATCAATCAGGCTCTTAAAAGAAGAATTTTAATTAAAGAAAAGGTGAAAGAATCATCTCTGTAAAATTGGGATGGTAATTACTTTATAGAATAACAAAAGACTCAAGAATATAGAGGATCTCCCCTCTAGGCAAAACCTTAAAGTTACAAATCCAGGGATAAACTTCCCTCTAGACAAGGAAAATCACAAGCCAAAATAAAAGTAAGCTAACACATTTCCTTATTATTACTTACTAATTCTAATTGAGTTGGATTGCTTGCCTTCTTGATCTGTCTCCGGCAAGCACACAGAACAGACAGGCAAAAGAACAGACAAAACAAAGCCTTTTCCCCCTCTCCAGTTTTGAAAGTATGTCGTCCCCTTATTGGTCCTTTTGGTCAGGTGCCAGCTAGGTTACCTGAGCTTCTTAACCCTTTAGAGGTAAAAGGATTTTGTGCCTCTGGCCAGGAGGGATTTTATATTACTGTATACAGAAAGGTGGTTACCCTTCCCTTTATATTTATGACAAGGGTACACCACGGTAAGCTGCAGTTTGTATTGGTGCAGCTAACCTTAGTTTCAAACAGGGGTAAGGGGGTAAGCTCCACCAGTACAAACAGTGGCTGTGTCTGACCATATAAGGGGTGAAATCCTGACCCCACTGAAGTCGATGGCAAAAGCAAATGTTCAGTATGGACAAGGCCTCAGTTCCATCCCTTTTTTTTTCTCTCCTACCCATGATCCTTCTGTAAAAGAGTAACATGATAGGATGTAAAACATCAGGCATCACCAGAGCAGCCTGGATCTTTACTAAACCACCTAACAGTTCTTAAGTATTTTTTTCTGTTTGTAGATTTAGGAAGAGACTGCAGAGAGCTTGTTCGTGTTATGCAGCAGACTGATATCCCATGGGCCATTGAGGATTACAGTAACATCATTCATTTGCATTGTGG
This sequence comes from Chrysemys picta bellii, assembly GCF_011386835.1. Taxonomy (NCBI): domain Eukaryota; kingdom Metazoa; phylum Chordata; order Testudines; family Emydidae; genus Chrysemys; species Chrysemys picta. The sequence continues at coordinate 9,972,910 of NC_088798.1, forward strand.
GGTGCTGCTGTTCCTCTTTTGCTCACACAAGACTGCCAGTTATAACTCTATGGATTGTTTCCAAAGTCTGAATATGTTTGGCAAGCTTTCGCAATACCATTAAGAGTTTGATTACCTTTGTTCATGTGTGTGGGGACTGCCTGTGTTTTTGGCAGAAATGTTGAATGTAAACCTTTTTGTTCTCTGAAATGTTTTGCTTTTGCTGGAACTTCTGCTATTATATCATATTTTTAAAATTGTAAAGCATTCACTTTCAGTTAAACTGCACTGTGTTATACTTAGTGGTTCTTTGCTGTAGTTTAGTATTTTTCAGTAGAATCCACCGTTTCCTCTCTTGAAGTCTATGTTATTTAATGTGAGTTGCAGGATTGAATCCTGCCTCTAAATACAAAGTCCAGGGACTCCTTTCAAGAAGAAAATCTTGCTTCCATTTTAAGTGTTTTGTATGTACAACAATAACTAGTTTACTGTGCAGCAGCACCACATTTCTTATATAGTTTTTAGTCCCATCTTATTAACTAATATTTTATTTCTTTATCCTTTGTTAATTCATAATTAATGAGACTGAATATTGGCTGGTAGCAAATACCCCTTTGTCTGTGGCCCCTTCAGATCTCATAAGCTAAATATGGTCAGGCCTCATCAGTACTTGGATTGGAGACCTACAAATAAAACCCAGACGCTGCAGGAAATTGTGCTATGGTGCCATGATGCTTTCTTTCTAGTCGGTATTAAACTAAAAAAGTGCCTGGTGTTGGGGCTGGGGCACCGCACAGCAAGAAGTGTTGTCTTCTGATGGAGACATAAAATTGAGGTCGTGATTACGCAATGTCACTGAAATTCCTTTGGTTCTTTTCACAAGATGTACAGGTCAAATTCCAACTTGAGTCCAGTAATTATATGCTGCCCAACTAAAATTTCCCTGTACTTTAAATTAGAGCAGTTATTCTTCATGTCTCTCCTCCTTTTAAAAAAATTAAATGGCAGCTGGAGAATGACAACTGTATTCCAGCACAGACGTGGTTGCATTTCAGTGTAAGATGGTAATACAAATATCTTCACACTTTAGCGAAATGTAAGTTGCTTCATTGGATGCTACAGGCCAGATGCAGCCCCTTTGTGCTGCTGGAGCAGTGTAGAGAGGTTTGTAAAGCTGAGGATTTTCTTAATGTGATGGAATCCCTAGCTGGCATAGAGACAGCACAGCAAGCTTTATAATGATCCTCTCACACCCCCTCCCACCCTATTTCGGGGACACTTTTGGCTGTACTGTGTTCTAACAGTCCCCACCAGCATATTGGTTACCCCCTAGGGGTTGTTACAAGCCCGTATAAATTAGGCAACCCTAAAGATAATTTTAGACTGGGGGCTGAACAGACTCCCTTGGGAACAGGAAGAGCACAGAGGTGGTGCACTCTTGCACATATCCCCTCCCCACATTGGGTCTTGTGGGGAGTGTAGCTTGACTGGATCCAAAGATGATGGCATATATATATTAAATATATACAAATGCAAATATCATACTTCTTATATTAACTTACACCAGCCAATGAGACTATTTTTGTAGCATTTCTAGGACAGTGATAAGGTAGATTTTGTAGAAATAGTTTAAGACTTGTGCTGAAATAATTTAATCTAAAGAAAATAAAGTAATTATAATAATATTTATTACATGAGTTTTTGTTTTACAGAATTTAGGAGGGCTTGTTGGTAAAATAAGACGGTTACTCACCGTTGTAACTGTTGTTCTTCGAGATGTGTTGCTCATATCCATTCCATTAGGTGTGTGTGCGCGCCGCGTGCACGATCGTCGGAAGATTTTTACCCTAGCAACACCGGCGGGTCGGCTGTGGAGCCCCCTAGAGTGGCGCCTTCATGGCGCTGAATATATACCCCAGCCGACCCGGCGCCCCCTCAGTTCCTTCTTGCCGGCTACTCCGACAGTGGGGACGGAGGGCGGGTTTGGAATGGATATGAGCAACACATCTCGAAGAACAACAGTTACAACGGTGAGTAACCGTCTTTTCTTCTTCGAGTGCTTGCTCATATCCATTCCATTAGGTGACTCCCAAGCCCAACTCAGGTGGTGGGGTCGGAGTGAGACATTGCTGTGTGCAAAACTGCTGATCCGAAGGCAGCATCGTCCCTGGACTGCTGCACTAGTGCATAGTGTTCTGTAAATGTGTGGACTGACGACCAAACCGCAGCTCTACAAATGTCCTGTATCGGAACTTGCGCCAGGAAAGCCGTCGAGGAAGCTTGGGCCCTCGTGGAGTGGGCGGTGAGGTGCGGTGCTGAGACACCTGCCAGGTCATAGCAAGTCCGGATGCAAGACGTAATCCAGGAGGATAGGCGTTGTGAGGAGACCGGTGAGCCTTTCATTCGGTCGGCCACTGCAACGAAGAGTTGCGTCGTCTTTCTAAAGTGCCTTGTGCGGTCAATATAGAAAGCCAGGGCCCTGCGTACGTCCAGAGAATGCAAACGTTGATCCTGGCGAGTAGCATGTGGTTTAGGATGAAAGACCGGGAGAAATATATCCTGGTTGATATGAAAAGGAGAAACCACCTTAGGGAGAAAGGCAGGATGTGGACGAAGCTGCACTTTATCCTTGTGGAAAACTGTGTAAGGGGGCTCGGATGTAAGCGCCCTGAGTTCAGAAACGCGCCTTGCTGAGGTGATGGCTACGAGGAAGGCTGTCTTCCAGGACAGGTACAGAAGTGAACAGGTGGCCAGTGGCTCGAATGGAGGACCTGTGAGCTTGGAGAGAACCAGGTTGAGGTCCCACGTCGGAACGGGCTGACGTTGTTGTGGGTACGTCCGGTCTAAGCCCTTGAGGAATCTAACGACCATCGGGTTAGAGAATACCGAGGACGCGAGTTCCCCTGGATGGAAGGCCGATATAGCGGCCAGGTGAACTTTAATTGAAGATATCGCCAACCCTTGCTGTTTTAGGGATAGGAGATATTCCAAAATGAGAGGGATAGGTGCGTGCAACGGGGACGTGGCTCGCTGTTCGCACCAACAGGAGAACCGCTTCCACTTGGCCAAGTATGTGGTCCGTGTTGAGGGCTTCCTACTGCTCAGCAGAATCTGTTGGACAGAGTGAGAACACTGTTGCTCTGCCTGGGTGAACCATGGAGCAGCCACGCCGTGAGGTGGAGTGATTGCAGGTCGGGGTGACGCAGTCGGCCGTGGTTCTGCGTGATGAGATCCGGATACAACGGAAGCGGGATCGGTGTCCGAACCGAGAGTTCCAACAGCGTGGTGTACCAATGTTGTCTCGGCCACGCTGGAGCGATCAGAATTACCTGTGCCTGGTCTCTGCGCAATTTGAGCAGTACCTTGTGGACCAGAGGAAACGGAGGGAAGGCATAAAACAGGTGGTCTTTCCAGGGAAGGAGAAACGCATCCGAGAGGGAGCCCGGAGCTCGACCTTGCAGGGAGCAGAACACGTGGCACTTCCTGTTGTCTCGAGATGCAAACAGGTCTATGTGGGGAAACCCCCACTTCTGGAAGACGGAATGTATAATGTCCGGACGGATAGACCACTCGTGCGTTTGAAAGGACCTGCTGAGCCGGTCCGCCAGAGTATTCTGGACTCCAGGGAGGAACGATGCCGTGAGATGGATTGAGTGGGCGATGCAGAAGTCCCACAGGCGAATGGCCTCTTGGCATAGAATTGACGAACGTGCTCCTCCCTGCTTGTTGATGTAAAACATGGCCGTGGTGTTGTCGGTGAGAACTAACACACAGCGGCCACGTAGGAGATTGAGAAATGCCTGGCACGCCAGGCGCACCGCCATCAGTTCCCGAACATTGATGTGCAGGGCTAGCTGAGGTGCAGTCCACAGGCCCTGGGTATGGTGCTCGTTGAGATGGGCGCCCCAACCCAGAGATGAAGCGTCTGTGACCAGGTGCAGAGAGGGTTGTGGGGCGTGAAACGGCATCCCCTCGCAAACCACATTGTGATCTAGCCACCATGTGAGGGAGGTCAGGACCGAGTTCGGGATTGTGACCACCATATTCAGGCTGTCCCGATGTGGGCGGTATATTGATGACACCCAGGTCTGGAGTGGGCGAAGCCGAAGTCTGGCATGCCTGGTTACGTACGTGCATGAAGCCATGTGACCCAGGAGGGTAAGGCACGACCTCACCGTGGTAGTTGGGAAGGCCTTGAGTCCCTGTATGAGGCTCGTGATGGTGCAAAAGCGATTGTCTGGCAGGATGGCTTGTGCGCGTCTGGAGTCTAGAACCGCACCGATGAATTCTATTCTCTGGGTAGGTTCTAGAGTGGATTTGTCCTTGTTGAGTAGGATACCCAACTTGTTGAATGTGCGCACTATTATGTGGACGTGATCGCGAACTTGTTCCTTGGTGCGACCGCGTACCAGCCAGTCGTCTAGGTACGGGAACACCTGTATCCCTTGCCGACGAAGGTACGCTGCCACGACAGCCATACATTTCGTGAAGACCCGTGGGGCCGAAGATAGTCCGAAGGGAAGGACTGCAAATTGGTAGTGCACCCTGTTTACCACGAATCGGAGGAAGCGTCTGTGAGGCGGGAAAATAGCAATGTGAAAGTATGCGTCTTTCATGTCGAGGGCGGCAAACCAGTCTCCAGGATCGAGGGAAGGGATAATGGCCCCCAGAGAGACCATGCGGAACTTCAACTTTACTACGAATTTGTTGAGTCCGCGCAAGTCCAAGATGGGTCGCAGACCTCCTTTGGACTTGGGGATGAGGAAATAACGGGAGTAGAATCCCCTGCCCCTTAATTCCACTGGAACCTCCTCTATGGCCCCCATAGCGAGGAGCGTAGAAACTTCCTGTATAAGAAGTTGCTCGTGAGAAGGGTCCCTGAAGAGGGACGGGGAAGGGGGGGAGGAGGGGGGGATAGAAGAAAACTGGATAGCGTATCCCCTCTCCACCGTGCGGAGGACCCAACGGTCCGAAGTTATAAGGGACCAAGCACGGTGGAAGTGGGAGAGGCGATCCCGAAAGGAGGGGGCTGGATCCTGGGGGATGACTGGGGCGCCGTCCTCGACCGCACCTTCAAAAGTTCTGCCTGGGGCCTGAAGGTGGTCGAGGTGGCCCCTGGTTCTGGCCGGGTTGAGGGCCGGTCCACCTTCTTCTACCACCTCGCCCTCGCCTCCGGGCCGAGTCTTGTCTCTGACGAGGCGGGGGGGGGGGTAGAAGCGCTGAGGTTGCGGCCTAAATGGCCTGCGCTGGGGGCCCACAACATGCATCCCCAGGGAGCGCATGATTGTTCTCGAGTCCTTGAGGCTCTGCAGGCGGGAGTCCGTCTTATCCGAGAACAATCCATGCCCCTCAAAAGGCAGATCTTGTAGGGTTTGCTGCAGCTCCGGAGGCAAACCCGAAACCTGAAGCCAGGAGATCCTGCGCATAGCGATGCCCGAAGCCAGGGTCCTCGCCGCTGAGTCTGCAATGTCCAAGGAGGCCTGCAAGGAGGTCCGAGCCACCTTCTTGCCCTCCTCTACCATGGCTCCAAACTCTTCCCTGGACTCTTGGGGAATCAACTCCTTAAACTTCCCCATAGAGTTCCAGGAGTTGAAATTGTAGCGGCTCAGTAACGCCTGTTGGTTCGCCGCTCTCAGTTGTAGCCCTCCGGCTGAGTAGACCTTACGGCCAAACAGGTCGAGCCGCTTAGCCTCTTTTGATTTAGGCGCTGCAGCCTGCTGGCCGTGGCGCTCTCGTGCATTCACTGATTCCACCACCAGTGAGCACGGTTGGGGGTGGGTGTACAAGTACCCATAGTCCTTAGAGGGGACAAAGTATTTTCTTTCCACCCCTCTCGCTGTGGGTGGAATGGAGGCAGGAGTTTGCCATATCGTATCCGCATTCGATTGGATCGTGCGGATCAGAGGTAACGCCACCCTCGATGGGACATCTGCTCCAAGGATGTTCACGATCGGGTCGTGCACCTCCACTATCTCCTCCGCCTGCAGGTCCATATTACGGGCCATCCTACGCAGGAGATCCTGGTGAGCCCGAAGATCTATCGGAGGGGGACCCGTGCATGAAGTGCCCGCCACTGCCTCGTCCGGAGAGGAGGAAGAGGATGCCTCCGGTGGTACCGGATCCAAGGGGGGGTCCTGATCCCTTTGCTCTTGGGCCGGGGCATCACCTGCACTTGGGTCCCTGGTGTCGGGTGGCGTGGACACCGAAGCCTCCATGCCTCCTGGCGGAGGCCGAGAGATGGTGGATTCTGGGGCCCTTCTAACCGAGTGACCCGAGCGAGAGGTCGATGGTATTGGAGCCCCTTGTTCTTGGTGGTATGCCCACGGGGTCCAAAACGACCAGTGAGATGGTCCATGAGATTGGTCCTCTGCCATCTCCTGCCAGTGGCCGAAATTTTGTTCATCGGCGCGCCCTTGAGGGGGGTATGCCGATCTCGACAAGTCCTCCGAGGAGCGGGACACCGATCTAGACGGCCATGGCGGTGCCGAGAGAGATGAAACCATCCCGGTGGGCTGCGGTGCCGCACGGTGCCGGTCCGGAGATGATCTATCTCTGCGCGGTGCCGGCGATCGGTGCCGGGACCGCGACCGGTGCCGATGACCTCGTCGGTGCCGGGAGTCAGATCTGGACCTCGACGAGGACCTGGAGTATGCCCGGTGCCGGGAGCGACCCCTCGACGTCGAGCGCCGACCGTAGCGGTGCCGAGAACTACGTCTCGACGTTGATCGGTGCCGACGATCATAGCGGTGCCGAGACGTAGAACGGTGCCGCGAAGTAGATCTTGGCCGCGAGTACGACCGGTGCCGAGACGATATTCGGCGCCGGGACTGCGAGCGGCGTGGGGACCTGCTTCGGGACCTGGACCGGTGCCGAGGTTCCAGCCCTTGTGATGGTGGGCGCATCAAAGCAGGTTTCCCCCTCGACTGGACCGGGCGAGTCAACGGTGCAGTCGGTGCCGGTGGCTGAGGCGGTGCCGGCTCCGTGAGAGCTATTAAGTCTCTCGCCGCCGCGAAGGTCTCTGGAGTCGACGGGAGGCACTGTATCACCGCCGGCCTGGGGGGAGACGCTATTTGCACCGGACTCAACGGCCTCGGCGCCGGAGTCGACGGTGCCGGAGGCAACTGTTTCCGTTGCTCCACCGGTGGACGCGGCTCTACCCCCGACACTGGGGGAGCTGGCGTCTTCGGCACTGATGTCCCCGTCTTATGGGCTTTTTTATGCCCTGGGGATAAGGACCGGCGCCGAGGCACTTGCTGTGTCTGCGGTGCCGACGAGGTCCGGTGCCGGGGAGGCTTGTCTGACGCCACTCGCGTGGTCGTCGCAGCCGGTGCCGCCGGGGCACTGCGCACCGAGGTGCTAGGTGCCGGGGCCTTGCTCGTGGAAGGAGCGTCCGGGCTAAGAGCCGCCTCCATCAGAAGTTGCCTGAGCCGAAAGTCCCGCTCCTTCTTCGTTCTCGGACGAAAGGCCTTACAGATTTTACACTTGTCTGTCTGGTGTGACTCTCCCAGGCACTTCAGACAAGATTCGTGCGGGTCGCTCGTGGGCATAGGTTTAGCGCAGGAGGCGCACAGCTTGAAGCCGGGAGCGTTGGGCATGAGCCCGGCCCCGCGGCCGGGGGAGAAAAGGGGGGAGACGACCCCCTTAACCCCCTGGACTATTTAGAACAACTTTAAAACTACTTAACTAACTTACAACAAACTCTAAGACTATAACTATAACTACAACTATGATACAACCAGAAAGCTAGGGAAAGTGGAGAACAGCTAAGCAGCGCTCCACAGTTCCAACGACCGTCAGGGGCGGTAAGAAGGAACTGAGGGGGCGCCGGGTCGGCTGGGGTATATATTCAGCGCCATGAAGGCGCCACTCTAGGGGGCTCCACAGCCGACCCGCCGGTGTTGCTAGGGTAAAAATCTTCCGACGATCGTGCACGCGGCGCGCACACACACCTAATGGAATGGATATGAGCAAGCACTCGAAGAAGAATATATGTTAACTGCATGAATCAGAAGTTTCAAATGATGAAATGAACTAGGAATTGGGGGTTAAAGCAGAGGCAACTTTATAATACACGTGAACTCATAAGACAAACATTCTGGATCATAAAGTTTTGTCCTAGCTATTCTTACAGAGCTACGTGATCTACTTGTAAAGACTTTCTTTTTCTCAGTAGTCATCAGAACCTGGGAATCCATAAAGTTCTAAAGTTTTTAGTACAGTAAGGCCTTGTTTAAATGGAAGGGGTTTGGAGAAGACACTGTGGGATTATCAGGTATAATTATTTCCCCCCTTTCTGTACCTCAGCTTACCTTTCTGCTGTGGTACAGACCAGAGCTTAATCTTTTCAGAGCTTTGATATATTTGTTTGATAGTGTTAAAATCATTAATATAAGGAGAGTAACAGAAAATCTCAAAAGGAAAATATTTATCTATAATAAATATGAATCCATGACAGTTTACCCATAGGTGTTGAAATGATTGTGAATATTGTCAGTACTAACTCTTTTGAAGACAGCATTTTCAGGGAGGAGTTTCTCCAAGTTTTAGTACTGGTTACTATCACAACTTCAAATGTAAAATATAATTATACATGCACACATACATACCCTCTCCTAATGCTCATCTCAAGCAGGACTTACCTTTCTCAGTCTCTGTGGAATGACACCCAAACCCTTTGTAGGGTATACTATTTCCTAAAAATCTGGGAAACAAGTGATAGTCTCACAGTCTCTGTCAAACTCTCTTTGAATCTGCTGTTTCCACAATCTGGAGCAATTGCAGTCATTATCTTCTCCCAATGGGTGAGGGAGCCTGAACACACAGGCAAAATCCTTGGAACACAATCCTTACAGCAGACCATGCCATGTTGCGCTGTTCCACCACTGAGTTTTCTAGTCAGGCTCCAACTCCTTTTATTTATAAACTCCTCCCTTCCCCTTGAATTCCCATTGGTTCCTCTCTGAATGAATGTGAGTGTGTTCTCCAATACTGCTTGCTCACAATGGAAATCACTCAAATAAGCTTCAAACTGCTGATGAGCACACTTGGTACCTTCTACACCTATTTTTGGATGATTTTGGTTCATTCAGAAGAGTCACTCTTGCTGGGAGTTGACAAGTCTGTAGGCACAGAGCCCCAAAATCAAAACGGTTTCTTCTCTTATTTGCACCACTAATGCTGCAGTACAAGCATGTGGGTTACATAAACAAACATGTTGCTTTGGTTTAACTAAAATCTGTTTTTAAATCAATTTAATTAAACTGGTCTATGTGGACTCATGCCTGTGGAAGTGCCCACAGAGAGATTTGGAATGATTTAACTACATTGATTTTAAAAACAGATTTTAGTTAAACCAGGGCAACCTTTTTGTGTAGACAAGGTCTGAGTTAAAAATGATGAATGCTCCTTTTAGGTACTTCCCTGACACCATGGCTCTCAATATCACTTCTGGTAATAGCCCCTCTTCAGGAAGGTACCTAAAGTCATGTGTAACTTTAAGCATATGAGTAACTATTTCTCAGACACGAGAAGTAGGCCAAAAATTTAAAAAGCATATTTTGATAATTATGCATGTGCTTAAGATCCTTCCTGAATAAAGGCAAATGAGCATATTAAACCATGTTTATTTTTTGTTTTGTAGAGACTAGAATCTTTCTTATTTCTTAAGATTGAAAGTGGGGTGGTTTTTTGTTTTTTCAAATAAAGTTTATTTCTGTTCTCTGCTAAATCAAAAATAATCCTTGTGAGGAGACACAAATATGAATTATTAAAATTGTATTTATTTTGTTAAGCTTTGTGCTAAAGTGGTGGTAATTTAGCCTGCTAAGCTTGGAATGTGGAGCTATTTTAGATGACAATACTTATATTTTTATAGATTTTGATGCTAAGCACCAAATTTGGAACTTGTGAAATGCTTACCAGAAGTGCCAGGGCAGTAAGAAACAAAGTAGCTACCCTATTTGGTGTATATATTTTGTTGTTTTTTACATTTACTGCGTGGGAAAAAAGGCGTAGCTACAGACTTTTGCCAAGTTGATGTCAATTTGGGTTAAAACCAGAACGCTTTGAATAAAATCCAACCCAGAGAAGGAGAACTGTGTTCAAATGAGAGCCCGTAGTGAATTCTCTATTTTTGTTGTTCCTCCCCTGGCTTAGGTTCAGATTAAATTGGGCAGCAGCTGTACAGGTTTTGCAGACTACGCTGAAAAGGGATTTTCAGCTGGAAACCCTTAGTGAAAGAATCATTGACTGGGTGCTGCACAGTAAACTGAGCTTCATAAAAATCTAGGGAAGACTAGAGGCACTCTGAAGTTACTGAATGACTGAATAAAGATAAATATTTCCATTGTAAAGAGTTCATAGCCAAGCAAGGAGGTTTTCTTTCCCCATCACTATTTTAGGGCTTGTCTAAATGATGAAATTTCCTAGCATAATTATACCATTGTAGTTATACTGGCATAACTCCCTGTGGGCACTTTTATTCCGAAATAAGAGTGCCAAGAACTGGACTGAACTGAACTGGAAAAAGGCACTCTTATTCTGGAATAAGAGTGTCCACATGGTCAAATATACAGGTATAACTATAGTGCCATAATTATGCTGGGAAATTTCACCATTTAGACAAGCGCTCAGATGAAATTCTACATGGTTTTTTTTTTTTATCTGTAATCGCTGTGAGGGTTTTGTTTTGAGGCTTTTTTTGAATTGATTGTGGCTTCATGTATCTTTCTCCTAGTTCATCAAAGACAGCTATCTCCAAGTTTACTATCTAGAGCTTTCCATCTGTGACTCACCTAACTATGCCTCTATAATCTCCTTAGCCATTATAAGTAATAATTTATGTACTAAAACATGAATAAAAACTTGGTTTAGTGACAGTCAAGGTTGTAGCAGGACACACCCCTTCCATTCAAAATGTTCTAGCTCTGTTGTGGTGTAAAATAAACTGATGTAACATGGAAAATTCCCTACTGTGTATGTGTGAGCTGGCGTGATGGTGGATATCTTTAAGATTTGCAGCTGTTCATGGATGGATGTTTTAGATTAGAATAGTTTTTTGTGTTCAAATCATTCTCCCATATCCAAAAAAAGAGCCTCTCTGTATTCATTTTCCTCCTATTAAACAGTTGCCCTTCTTCCATCTCAGATTTAGTAGCAAAATAAGCCGTTATTCATCAAAGCATGTAAGTATGTGCTCAAGTCCTATTGAAGGCAAAGGAACTTAAACACACGTGCTTTGCTGAATTAGGGCCATAATTGTCTGGTTATCTGTTCATGAAGGCTTCGAATATGTTGTATTTGGATTGATTATCTAGACTGCAATTAGTTATTTTTCAATTGTGTGTATATTTTCTTGGAGGGTGTTTTGACTGTTTTGGCACTGTTTGGTCACACCAGTTGATGCACTTAGAAATGGAGACTGATGGCTAGATTCAGAAAGTTCCTATGATGATATGATGATTATTACTCTGTATTGAAGTAGTAACTGGAGGCCCTAACCAAGTCTAGCTCCCATTGTTCTAGGCACTGGATAGATATATAGTAAAAGACCGTCCCTATAATAAAAAGCTAATAGTTGGTTTCTTCATTAAAGGTCCATATTAAATGTTCTGTTAGGCTAATAGAGGTGATGGGATTTGTAGAACATACATAGATTTTATTATTAGATGTCTTATTTTGTAAAAGAGAGGATGATCTCAGTGGGAAAATCCCAGCAGTTTTACCATTAAGGGGCAGACTTCATTTAAATAACATGCTTACCATATTCCATGCAATGATGTGGAAACCCTGAAAAATGGGAACCGAGGATAAGCTTTCACAGTGGAGAAGCTGGACAATGCTAAAGTTATTATTGTCTATATAGGTATAAATTGTCAATCCACTTTGTGGAATTTACTTAGCAACTCCAGTTGTTAAGTAGCTGTATCTTGTACTGCTAAATGGGTTTACTTGTGGTTGTTTTGGCATGTAGAATGAGTTGCATGCAGGGTGAGTCTTGTCTTGACCCCCAAGTTAGTTCCGTGATCTCATTTTTTCACGTGAAAATATTGAGGCTGATTATGCTCTCATTTAAAACAATATAAATTGGAAGTAATGAAAGTGTGTGGAGTTACATTGGTGTAAACCAGTATAAATTAGATCAGAATCAGGCCCTGTGTTTATAATGTTGAGTGTTAAAAGAAATACCACAGACTTAGAATATTTTGATTAGAGAGACATAAATGTTTAAACAGCTTCCGTGGTGGATGACTTGTCAAATAGTCTTGTTCAGTGAGGCTGAATGTACCTAGTTTGACCTGATAGTGCATCATTTGAATGTATGCTTGATAGAAATCTGTAGCCTGAAGACATACATTCTGGTAGCAGACCCTGGACAGTCTCTATAGACATAAAAGCTTTTTAACAAATGGAAGAAAATACCTTCTGGAAGCATTCTACTTGTGCTGTATGACTTGTCCCCAGTGAGTCTACCTCTGTGTGTTGTACCTGTCCTTACCTTAGTACAAGCCTATCTCCTGTGTTAGAAGTGGTTTGACAGTTGAATGAAATCATTCTTGGATTTATGCCCTTGCAAACTAAATGCAGAGTCACTGTTTGTGAGGTTCTGATGAAGTGGGTTTTAGCCCAGGGAAGTTTATGCCCAAATAAAATTGTTAGTTTCTAAGGTACCACAAGGATTCCTCGTAGTTTTTGCTGATACAGACTAACACGGCTACCCCTCTGAAACCTGTTTGTGAGGACAAGCCTTATGTGAATGAAATTACAAATACTGCTCATGTGTACATTGTGTAGCTGGTAAGTCTTGCCCACATGCTCAGGGTTTAGCTGATCGCCATATTTGGAGTCAGGAAGGAATTTTCCTCCAGGGCAGATTGGCAGAGGCCCTGGGGGATTTTGCCTTCCTCTGCAGCGTGGGGCACGGGTCACTTGCTGGAGGATTCTCTGCACCTTGAAGTCTTTAAAACATGATTTGAGGACTTCAATGGCTCAGACATAGGTTAGGGGTTTGTTGCGGGAATGGGTGGGTGAGATTGTGTGGCCTGCGTTGTGTAGGAGGTCAGACTAAAGGATCATAATGGTCCTTTCTGACCTTAAAGTCTATGACTCATTCTCAGCATGTTCAACAGTAATAATCAAGACATGGAGCGTCTCATAGGAATTAATAAAGGCCAGCTGGGATGAACTGATGGCCTGAGTCTATACCTCTGGCTGTGTACTCCAGCTAGTCACTAATCTGCAAAAAATGCCTTGTGTCAAGGTAATTAGTGCTATTATCAAATGACACTAAATAAAAAGCTTAATAGCATTTTTTCTTAAATTCTGTCTCTTGTGTATTCTGTGAAAAGTGATAGTGTGTGTGCGTGTGTGCATATGAGAGAGAGAGAGAGCAGAATGCATCTGCACAATCTGGCACTCCAGTTTGGTTATAGAAAGAAAACATACTGCAATGTCTGCCCTTCCCTAGCAGGCAGTGTTTCTGTGGTGCTGTTGATGCTGGGATATTCCATGCTCCAGTATACGTTCCCATACAAAAAACAATTTCCAGTTAAGAGTGGTAGACTCCATAGCCCTTCAAAACAAACTATAAAAAGCAAGGAACTAGCAGTTACATCATTCAACACCTCATCTATGCTCCATTCATCACTTGGTTATGAACAGGATCAATTGGCTGGGTAGAACCTAGCAAGGCTGCAGCACAGCCAGCAGGCCACATGCAACTGCAGCTGGCAAGAGGAGCTACCACTGCATTTGGCAGAGCAAATGTGTTCGGGCTGCCTATGGCGAGATGGGACAAAGAGAGATGCCTGTGGGTTGAGGAGACGCTGCAAACTTTGCACAGTAGTGCAGGCTTTCTCACACTCAGATTGCAAGGCGGTGATAATACTTCAAACTTTTGATTAAAGAATCTGTTCTGACAAGTCACTTTACTGCCACATGAGATTAAAGTGTTAAATAGACCCCCAAAACCCTCTTAAAAATAAAATTAAAGGTAGCAGACCCTATATCAGATCATAAAGCTGCTGCTGCTTACGCACGTAATTCCTTAGCTGCACTTCCTGGGCCCAATTTTCAGACCTGGACTTTTGACTTTTGTGAATCCAGTTTGTGTGTGGAAATTGGGTGTTAACATTTTTTTCAGGTAGTCAGAGGCTGATAGAAAAATTGGCCTTTTGTATCTGACAGTATCTTCAAGTTGGCAACTTCCTGTGTGGGTATTTGGTATTCAGGATCATTTTATTAAAAAGTTAATAAGAATATTTTAAATTGAGCATTTTGGTGCTTTCAGATCAAATAACCTTAGTTGTAACACTGATTCTTGAGTTGCTATGGTCCTTTTTAAAAATTCCTACATATAACTATACTATCATGATCTCAAACATCCCCTTGGCTTCACCAAGAGTGCCAGTTTTGATCACATGCTTGACAACTTCACCCACAATCACTGTGTTGTATGCATAGAACACCCTCCCCCCAAAAAACAAATCTGTAAAATCACTGTTGTAGTTTCCTTCAAATCCCTCCTTAATACTCACTTCTACCAGGATGCTACAGCAAGCGGTAAGCTGATAATAGCTAGGAAGGTGGTGAGCTGAGACTACTGCTTTTGATCTGCCATTTTGTTTTCATTAATAACAAACAAACAAACAAAACCCCCACAACTCTCCTTTACCCACGTTACATCTTGTCTTAAACTACACTGTGAGCTCTTTGGGGCTGCGACAGAGTGGGATATGTCTGTATCCAATTGTGAACTCCATTTTGTGTTGTAACCTCAATTTTAGGACTGGAACTGGGAAGCTGCCAGGAGCAGGAGTGCCAGAGACTATGGGAGGGGCGGCCTTGAAATCAGAGGCTAAGTTATGAGTTAAGACAGTTTTTTTTTGTTTTTTGGGGGGTTTTTTTGTGCTAACCTCTTTTAAGGAAAAAAAACCTCCTTGCAAAATAGTGGGTGTGGCAGCACATGATTTGGAGCTGGAGAGAAACCTGTCCTGGTGATATTGATACATTTTCAGCAGTGAAGTGGAGGAATCAGTAAATTCTTGAAAAGGGCAGGAATGCTAAGGGGGTTCATAAGGAGAAGGGGTGACGGAGTAGGGAGTATTAACCTGGTATTGTTGCATGGGAGTTTTACTAGTTTACTGTCTTCTGCTAACACGGGGTGTGCCTCTGTTTCCCTGGGGTACTGCACCAGTACTAGATTGTGATGGGAAATAAGGGTATGACTTCACTGAGGGATGATACTTGATGGCCAGCACGTAAACAATGGCGGCTGCCCTTCGTAACCTGAACCCAGGAGGAGGTTGGGGCCAGCCGGGGGTGTGGCTGCGTGAGGCAGCAGGAAGGGGTTTCAGTTGGGAGCTGGCTGGGGAGACGGGGGGAGGCCTGACTGAGGGGTCCTGTTTTCTGAACCTACAAGCTCTGTTTTAGACATTGTTCCTATCATCTAATAAACCTTCTGTTTTGCTGGCAGGCTGAGAGTCACGGTGAATTGCAGGAAATGGGGTGTGCAAGGCCCTGACTCCCCCACACTCCGTGACAGAAGAAGAAAGGGAAACCTAGATAGAGGGGAAGAGGGATTGTGTAAGAGTCCAGAAACAGAAGAAAGTATGAGTGATTTGGGAGAGGGAGAATATTTAAAAAAAAAAATTTCTCAGGAGAGATGAGTGAAATCGTGGCTCCATTGAAGTTAATGGCAAAACTCCTACCTTTGCAACAATGGAGGATGCTTACTCAAAGGTATTTCTGCATGAAAAGACTATTATTCCTTGAAGTTTCTCTTATAACAAGAAAGCCATGTTAATTATGGTACTTAGTAAAGGGAAAATCAAGGTTAGAAATGCTTTATGCTGTGATGTTTTTGTCCTTCATCATTGCCAGACTTCCCAAAGGGACCTTCAAATGAAGGAGAGTAAACAGTAATACTATGCAGTTAAATGGCCTTTGTGTAACACTAGGGATGCAGTGATATCACAACAACCCCTCAGTCATAGGCGCCAACTCCATGGGTGCTCTGGGTCTGGAGCACCCACAGAAAAAATAGTCCTCAGAACCCTCTGGCAGCCCCATGGATCAGTGCCTCCCCCTTGCCAGTGGGCCCTGCCAATCAGTTCCTCCTCCTCCCTCCCAATGCCTCCTGCCCACCACGATCAGCTGTTCAGCGCCATGCAGGAAGCGCTGAGGGGGAGGAGTGGGTGCAGGAAGAGGCGGGGGAAGGGGCAGAACTGGGTGGGACAGAGCAGGAGCAGAAAGAGGCAGGGTGGGAGTGAAGCAGGGTTGGCGCACCCACAGGAACACAGGAAGTCAGCACCTGTGCCCCCAGTAGCATATTGTAGCAGGGTTACCACTTACTGAGCACCCCCTTTTGGCCAGAGGTCACTTTGAAGGCACCTTGCCTCTGTTAGCCCCCTCTTGCAGGCCCCTTAAGAACGCCACACACACAGACACTTTCTCTTGTGGCTAGCAGCACCCCCCACCCAGGGCTGGTTAAATAACAAATGTTTCAAAATCATCAGGGTCCCAAAATTAAAGTCCATAACCGTAACACAGAAAGTCATACTCAGTCCTAGTTCTTCTGCCCCACCCAAAGCCACCAGTCCCAACCCTTTCTAGCTGGAGCTCTAGCCATGGCTTCCTTCTCTCATCAGCCACCCTCTGCAGCTTCCCGCTGCTCTTTATAAGGAATCCCCTGATCCAGCCCAGGTGTGCCTCCTTCGTAATCATGGTTGGGTGGCCCCAGACCCTCCAACCTTAAGGGGCAAGCCACCGTGTTACATACATACTACATCAATTTTTCTAAGTATTATTGTTCTGAAAGCTACTTTCTGAAATCAAACAAAAACTGACAACTATTTTAAAGAAAAAAGTGTGTCAAACCATAAGTTATGTGCGATTAGTTTTGATAGGGATTCTTGTTTCCCTAACATAAGGGGTTGCATATTCTTGAGATATGCAAAGAATCATAATTGTATTTTATTCCTCTACTTAATACCATTTTATAAAGTGGTGTTAGGTTACATATTTTGTGGAGTAGCGTGGTGATCTGTTTGAAGAAGTATCATAGTCCTGCCATGTGTGTTTGTTGGGAGAGAATTACATGTGTTCGGAATCCTCTTCATAGCTTTCATCCAGTCCATTTCTTAGTATCAAACAGGCCTTTTGTAGATTTGAAGACCCAGTAAGTCAGGAATCAGTTACCATTTTAACTAACAAGATGTGAGTTTAGTGCTTTCTTTAGACATTACCGACTGTATTACTGTTAAATGAATTGTGTCTACTAGACAAAGCTACTATTACTGATTCTAACTTGTACCATAACTCCCTTTGACTGATCTGGTTGTCTGTCCTTGGTCTCTTGACAAATTAAAAAAAAAAGATTTTTTTCTGTTTTTGAAAACTAAAGCATAATTTTTCAGGTGTGCTAAAAATTACTTGCATTTTGGATGGCTATTTGGAAATAAAACATAATGAGAGGTTAATACAAAATTATGGGTAATAGGTTCATTAAATTGTGTTTTATTAACTGGTATTGAGCTATATATGTGAACTGCTCTTTTTTCTGTGTAATAAGTAAAGTCTATTATAAAATTGGCAGATATCTCATAATGTTTCTAAAAGGTTATTAAAGTAACCTACAATAATAGTACTATAATTCACATAGTAATTGTGTGTGGTGTTAAAATAATACAACTTGGGGGAGGATAAGTAAATTATCTCAAATTTTCAAATAAATCTTAACATAATCAAATCTGATAAAACTTTTCCAGAATAACATTTACAAAAACAGCCCCTACACCTCCACCACTATGCCAAGTAAATCTAATAACCTGATGAAGCAAAAAGAGCAGAAGGCTCTGTGAAATTCAGTTTGAAAAAAATGCATGAAAGTACAAATGGAAAAACAACACACACAATACATGCCATAGTCAGTAACAGCTTGATCCAAAGTCCTTTTAAGTCAGTGGTAGTCTGTCCATTGACTTAGTGGACTTTAGATAAGTCCTTAGTAGGAGGAAAGAGACCTAGAGTGATAATGGACAGCACAATAGACATAAATTTGCAGTGTATTATGACTGCAGAAGGGCCAGTGCATTTTAGCTCTTCATAGCAAAAGCACCAAGTCAGTGTGCCTGGAGGCAATAGCATGTATGGCTCAGGTATGTAGCAGTAACTGAACTATTACAGCTTCTGGACCACACATTATAATGAAGATACTGACAAATTGGAGGGAGTTTGAAATAGAGCAGAAAAAAATCATGGCAATAAGAGGGATAGATTTGTGAGGAAAGATCTGGACCAGGAGTGGCCAACCTGTGGCTCTGGAGCCACATGCGGCTCTTTAGAAGTTAATATGTGGCTCCTTGTATAGGCCCCGACTCCGGGGCTGGAGCTACAGGCACCAACTTTCCAATTTGCTGGGGGGTGCTCACTGCTCAACCCCTGGCTCTGCCCCCACTCCATCTCTTCCCGCCCCCTTCCCTGAGCCTGCTATGCCCTTTCTCCTCCCCCTCTCCCTCCGAGCCTCCTGCATGCCTCGAGAAACAGCTGATCGGGAGGTGCGGGGAGCGATGGGGAGACGCGGGGCTGCCAGTGGGCGGGAGGCGCTGGGAGTGGGGGAGCTGATGGAGGGCTGCTGACGTATTACTGTGGCTCTTTGGCAATGTACATTGGTAAATTCTGGCTCCTTCTCAGGCTCAGGTTGGCCACCCCGATCCGGACTGTTAAATTCACAATATTTGGTTAGGCAACAACTAAGAGGAGAGAGAGGAATATACCAATCTGCAAATACATGAAGAATGTAAACAAGGAACTAGAAGAATTGTTTAGTGTGGTACACTCAAGTAGAACTAAGAGTATGTCTAAACTTGAAATTTTGATAGTGTTTGAGCATGTTAACTAACAATTGTACATCACAGCATAAGGCCACTATACAAATATTCAGGTCAAACATGACAAGGAACAAATGTTTGTATCCTTCACACACTAGAATTTATAATTGTGGTAGTTAACTGGTGTTAAAACGTAACTCAACATTCCAGCATGAGTATGACGTATCCCCTCCCCCCCGTCCTTTTGCTCCTGAGCTGCAGGGGGATCGCTGTACAGGGAACTGCTCACGCATCCACCCAACCCCTGTGCATCCAGACCCCCTCATACCCAGACCCTCCTGACGAGCCCCACTCCCCCTGCACCTGGACCACCCTGATGAGCCACCCGCACCAGGATCCTCACCCTACCAAGCCCCAACCAGCTGCACCTGGATGCCCACCCCACTGAGTCCCACTCCCCCCAGCAACTGGACCCTGCACTGAGCTCCCCAGACCCCCCCCGCCGAGTTCTATCCCCCCCCCCACATCCAGACCCTTCCTCCCCCCCGCTGAGCCGCAATCACCTTCACCTGGACCCCCCCTGCAGAGTGCCATTACCGTTGCACCCAGATTGCCCCACACAGAACCCTCTCAACCCACACCTGGACCCCCCCCCACACTAAGCCCCTCCACACTTGGATCCTGCTCAGCTGAGCCTGCCTCCCACACCTGGTGCACCTGGCACGGAGGGGCAGGGCCCTGGGGTGTTTCTGGGGTAGGCCAGTCCTTGCACTGTCAAGGTTGGGTGCAGGGGGGAGGAGCTGCCTAGTTATTTCCCACCTATGAGTTAGATTGTACTAACAGCATTTAGCCTGCAATAAGAGGTGGTTCATGGAACATTATCCTTCAGAGAGACAGTCTGCCAGAGCTTCCTGGTGTATGGAGCAGCACACAAACTGCTAGCACCCCTTGAAGGGATGCATCCTGCAATCTCTGACTCCTGTTCAGTGGGCTGTGATAGATAATAGTTTTGTTGTTTAATGTGCTACTGCAAGGCATTCAGATACTACAGTGATGAGTGCAGTATAAGAACCTAGAGAATAGCCTCAAAGCTGTAGTTTCTCCAACTCCTTGCTTTCTTCGGCATTGATCAGTAGCAACTCTGTTCCCCTAAACGGGTTGTGATTTTCATCATCGCTTATATGGGCTGCCAAAGGTGATGGAAGGCGTCTTGCTCCTTTCTCTCTTTGCCCCCTCTGTGTGCCAGCATAAGGGCTGGCTGTGCTCTATCCCTCTGTTTGTAAAATCAAAATCCTGCTGAGTGGGGCAGGAATTTCTGACACTCATTTCAGTTTTTAAAAAAGTCACTTGGCAGAGCTAAAAACTTAGGCTCACCCAGAGACTACAGTGTAAATGGAATCTGTGCTTTTGATTAAAGTTAATGGAAAGGCTGAATGGCTGTAAGCTCCACAGCTCTTATGATAGTCTCATTAATTCAGCCAGAGATCACATGGTTCTTTGCCTCACTAAAGGAAATCTGCTACCAATATCGCATGAAAATATATTTCTTATGTAGACCATAGCAGAGAAAGTTTGAGGATGAGTCGTGCACCTATTTGGCGATGTTAATCTAGAGATCTGTGCTTATAAGAAACATGTCGTATTTTGAGTATAGTACTTGCTATTTGCCCTCTATAGACTTGCACCTCTTTGCATTCTTTGGAATGTGGGCTGCTGCGTATCATTCTGCTTCTGAAAATGCCAGCATCAGATTGGATCTGAGACGTCAGTGTCATTACGTCAGATGACTTTAAAAAAAATACAAATTTAAAAGAAAAATGTATCCTGCTCTTCTTAACTTCTCATTCTGCTGTATTGTTCTCCTTTTCCCTAACTCTTCACTCCATTCTCCCTGCATTTCCCAGTGGTAAAATGGAGGGGAAGAACAAACCAAGTGAGGCCTTTTTATTTTCTTTATTTCCACATTTGAGTCTATGCTTTGGCTGACACAGCTATGGAATGAGAAACTCAAGGAACTGCTTTATGGCCATTTCAGCCCTTTAATAAAAATATAATTTTATTTCTACAACATCACGTGTCTAAATGCTGTTAAAAGAATTGGGACTCTTCCAATTGACTTGTTCTGGTGTCTGAATTATTGACAGAAAGTATTTGGCCCAAAATCTTGATGTTTATATTTTTAAAGCTTACACAAAATAAATGTTTCTATTATTTATGTTTAAATCCCACTAGTTGTTTTTAAACAAATAACATTCCCTGTGGTGTTTGCAATCCAAACACTGCAACAGTGTGAACCAGAAAGTGAAACTGATTTTTACCAACTTTCATTGTCCAAGTTAAAAAATGGAAAAAGTAACTAACAAACAGCAGATGTGATAAAAATATATAGATTTTTCATAATTTTAGGTGTAATAATTTTAAGAAGACATTAACAACAAATTAAGTGTTCCTTTAAATATCCATGTGGTATGTTTACTCCTCATATAATATTTCCTTTTAAAAAAAGAATAATGTAAAGTTATGCCGATATATTTCTTAAGAGCTAAATAGATCTATGTATAGATTGTGAATTAGTACTTCACCTTTTGTAGGAAGCAGGAAGGTCAAAGGGAAAATTGTGCAGGTTGGTGCGATTCTAAAAATTATATATTAATACATATCGGTATAACGTATTGCTGTTATGTGGAATAAAATAATCTTAAAATAATCTTTATCCGGGATTAAGAGTTTCTGATTTACCAGTGACCTGTTTTCAGAGTTTTACAAAATCATTATGTATGCAAGTACAAGATGAAAATGCTGTACAATCTGAGGTCAGAGAAAAGCAGTTTTACAGCAGTGTAAGCAATGACTGTCGAGGAGTTGTACCTACCTTGCCAGATAAATGACTATAGTGTTTTAAGGAGAAATCTACAGAGTAGAACTCACACCTAATGAAAGCTCCTTCTTGTGGCAGAAAATGCTTAAAAAGTACTATGGGGCCCACACACAGAAGAACATTGCTAGGGGTTCCCCCACCCCCGCTTGTTTCTTACATTAGGATTCTAAAGTTCTGACATCCTCCTTTTTGTTGGAGGACTCAAGAAAGATTTTTTGAAGACTTGGATGGATGAAACCCAAGCTGCTGCTCTCCCAGGGTCTCTTGAGAGTGGCCAGGGAAATTGACTGAATCAGGATTGAATAAGCATGGAGACTGAATTCTTCTTCTGTCCCTCAAGATGCTCTTCTAGCCAAGGGGTGAAGTGCATTGGCAGATCAGTATAGGGAGACATGTATTGCCACTATCTGAGCTATCGCTGTTGTGGATAAGTGGAAGATGCCCATTTTCAGGGCTGTCCATCAGGGATCATTCACCAGCCCTAAATTCACATGAAAAAGTAATACATTAATTAAAATAAACTGGGCATCAAGAGGGTTTTAAGTCATATTAGAGGAATACTAGTATGGATATTTGTTTGGATTTTTAGCTTTTTGCATAAAAATAAAATCAACATGAAATTTCATCCTGTGTTTGACAACTTAATCAAGGGATAAATAAACCAGACAAGGTTTCCCTATGCTGGTTAGTGGTTCATAACTTGTCTGCAAAAACATTTTCCATGAGGGATGATGGAAAGAGGGACAGAAAAGCTTTATGCTTCCATTTTAGCTATATTACAATTATTAGGGTTATATCATCTCTTTTACTAATATGTATGTCAAAGGGCCTTTAGCTATAAACTTAATTTGATTAAGGGCTGTAATCCTGCAAACCGCTACTCCCTTGAACGATCCACCTTGAAGTTCATGGGACTACTTGCCTGAGAGAGGATTGAGAATTTGCTTAACTTTACCATGGTGACTAGTCCCATTGAAATCAGTGGAACTGCTCATGACAGTAAAATTAAACACACACATAAATCCTGATCCTGCAAAGACTTAACTTTGTCCGTCTTGGCTACGAGAGATCATTATCTTATGAGGTTAACATCCCAAAATGTTTAATTTTAGAGAATGGGAGTTCCACATTAAACTTTGGTTACAAGGTTTAATATTTGGAATACATATTAATTTTTAAAATAGCTATAGGATTGCAAAAAAATTGCTGGGAAAAGTAATGCTCATTTTGTTTTCTGTAGTCCTAAATCTTGGAAATAAAGTACTGTTTTCCAGTTTGTTGTTTTAATTGAAATGTTATAGATCTGCCTCCACTGTGTGTACAAACATCTTCTGGTCTTTTGTTTTAAATATATCCGTATATAAACATGAAAATCCCTGATACCCCATATCCATATAATATTTAAAATTTGCTTCTTCAGCTAACATTTAACCTCTCCTTCCCCCCACAGAACAGAATAAATCCTTGTTCTAAAGGACTTGGCTAAAGAAATCAGAATTCTCACATTCATTGAATAAATACTTTCAGAATTTTTCAAAAATATTACTCACAAATATAAGCACCACAAACCACTTCACATAGTATTCTGCCTTGTGCTTATGCATGTTGTTGTTTTTACTAAAATGTTTACATAATGGTTGGGTTTGATGGTCCAACTTTGAATAGTAATTTGAGGGGAGATTAACAGTGCCTTCAGGCGCTCTCAATCATGCATATTGTAGTGTTACATATTTTTACTTCCAGTAATACTGATTTATGCATTTTCATGGGACCTTGTCAGTGTCCCTCTTTTTTAATCACTAGTATGATGGATTAACAGTAAAAGACAGCACCATTTTTTGTCTTCCTCTCAGGCTACTCGTCTGAGAAGAGATTCTTGTCTAGCATGTTGGATTGTAGATGCTCACAGCTGGCAACTGCAAATTTCTTGACTTTAATTGGTTATGTCAGACATGAAAGTGTTGTACAAAGAAGACTTGACACAGGAAGACAAAAGATCATTTTTTCCAGATCAGGGTATAGTTATGGACAGCTTCTGAATGTTATAGGGGGATGTCTTTGATCATTTCTGTTTTCCTCTTCTACCTAGGAGGGAGGGGAGAAGACATAATTGGGAGGTAGGGGATTGGAATAATAAACAAACAAGATATTGCTGGTCATGGCAGCACTTCACTGTGTACTGAAGACTAAAATAATTGAGAGATGTTTCCTTTTGCTGTGTTTTTGGGTGTTTAAAAATGTAGCTACTCACTGTGTTTATATTGTGAACATCTAACACTTAATAAAAGCAATCTTCACTTGGTTAACATGAGTAATTTCTCATTTTGGAGCCACCCTGCTTTTATCACGTAACAGAATCTTATTTAAAGAACCACAGCTTTCCTTTAGATCCCATTTATATTCAGATCAATTTATAACCTTCTAATTCATAAGGTCATGTGATGGGCTATCATCTGAATCTTCCTAAGTATACTTTAAAAGATGCCTCACTGGGGATTGTTGTTGTTGTGCTGTCTCTTACTCACATGAATAAGCATCATATAATACCCCTGATAATCATGTGATTAGTTGCTAAGCAGTGTGTGTATTTTGCTGTGGACAGGGAGATAATAGGAAATGTTCCCCTTTTCATTCTCGCCTATTTCATATTGATGCTCATGTAAAAATGCAGTAAAGCATTTTAACCCAAAAGAATCTGCCTGTTTCCAGAACATGTAACACTACTAAATACCAATCTTTACTTGAAATACAAAGCAGACTTTTTTTTAAAATGGGGCCAAATCTTAGTCCATCTGCCTAACTCGAATAAATGTCCATAGTGTAGTGGGGTGGCTGCCCTATCACTCCCTTTTCTGCTCAAACATGGCACAGCAAGTGCTCCCTGTCTAGTTTCCTCCTCTTTGGTAGTTACACTGTGAGACAGAACTATAGGTCACGATGTTATCCCCCTGCCTCAGTAAGAGAGAGGCTTGCTAGTGCTAAACTGTGTGTCAGCTCCCTGGAACACTCAGTCAGTTAGCCACGCAAACAAACTCCTCAGGACTCTGCCAGCTGTTACTTTGCCTTGCCGCTTAACACTTTGTGTACCCAATTCCCCAAACTCCCCGAAGCGTCCGCCTGTAGTGTCCATCCCCTGACACTGGACACTCACAGTAATTATCAGGTAAGGGGTCCCCAAAGAGAGAGCGTACACAGCTGGAAGGTTGCAATTCAGGATCAGATCCTTTATAATAACACCGCACTGTAATCTGTTTATGGTGAAAACAAATATAAGTTCATTAGCAAAGCACAGAGAATCACAGATTCAAGTGAGTATGGAGTCAGAATAAAGGAAACAGAAATGGTTAAAAATAAAACAAAAGTATAACATTCTTTCTAGAGTCTAAAACTTAACATATTACATGCCTTGCCTAAAGCATTTTCTTACCCTCAAAGTCTTTCTGCAGAGCTTGCTAGTTTTTCAGTCAGTCCAGGATCCATCTTAAAAACTTGTTAAACCTTCATAAACAACAGGTGATGATAAGCAGCAGTGTGTCAAGTAGTGGGGAAGTGTTCGGCTTCTCTGTTAGTCTATTTAGCACTTTCTTTAATAACCTGGAAGAAAATCACAGGTGATGTTAAATTTGTAGGGAGGGTTTGAGGACGCCAGTCCAGAGGACAGAGAAATAGTACAAAGGGACTCAGAGAGATAAAGAGCATAGGCAACAAATAATTACAGAAGATCCAGTTTGGGAAAATGCTGACTTTCTCCCCAGTTGTATTAGTCTGGAACATCCATAACTTAGTGAGAGGAAGAAACTTTGGAAGTGATATTTGGTAGAGGCCTGAAGATGATGATAAAGAACAAATTAGAGATGAGTTACAATATGATATGGCTGTAAAAGTTGCATTTGGGGGCTGGATACACAAAAGCATCATGTCGCAGAGTAGGGAGGTTGACTTATTTGGGTATATGTATCACTCTCGGTATGCGGCTCTGGTGCGACCCCACCTGGGGATCATTGAGTCATTGCTCTACCAGAAAGATGGGTGGGTTTACAATGCCAGAACAAAAAGGATCATAATTTGTAAAGAAAAATCATATACCTAGATAAATATAGGGTTGGACATAAATCTACAGATATTCAAAGGGTGAATATTTTTCTCCTGGAGATAAATTATTTAGTGTTGTATAAGAAGGAATAACTAAATAATGATGGGATCATATTAAGAAAAGCATCCTGACAGGGAAATTTATTTGTGGAATAGTCTCCCAATGGAAAGCCCCTTTGCTTGGGATTCTTAAAACTAGGCTGGACAAAAATGCTAGGACATGTACTGTAGGAAACAAGCATATATTGACAGGAGATGGCCTGCAGGGTCCTTTCTATGTCTGCCTTCTGTGATTCTTGCAGGTCAGTGCATTCATGTATTCGCAGATGCAACACCTTGCTCATATCATACGCTCTCTGCATTGAGAGAAGAATCTAACAGGCTGTGTGCATTCAGCTGAAACTATAGCCTTCTGTATGAGGTTGCCAGGAGTTTTATTGAGTCCTAAAGGTTGATTGGCATATTGCATAAATATTCTCAACTATTTTGCTAACCTTGACCCAGACTGGCAGAAACCTGGGGGACAAGGACACTGAGGGCAATGTTGTATTGTTCCACTCTCTCCCCTTCCTCTGTATTTCCTATGTCAACGTTGAATGGACTCCATGGTGTGGAAATCCCAGCAGTTGGCATGGGATTTCTTGGTACTGTGACTTCCACAGGAGTGAGATGTCCGGGAGCTGGAGGGGCTGAGGGAACCTGTGATGGATTGAACAGGCACAAGGCTGTTATAGGAGTGTACCTGGTGAACTAGTGACTCCATAAAGATCCTCAGGTTTTGGGAGCTGAACCTGCTGGTTATTCTGTGAGATGTAAAGCCTGATGCCTCCGCAACTGGTGATGTTTAAGTGGAAACTCCATGATGGGGACCTTGCAGAGTCTGAAATTTCCTACGTCTGATTTACCTAGTCTCATATTATATGATTAATATGAAGCAATTTCCTCTCAACATGAACTATAAGAAAAATAGATGATTAATGATGCTATGCCTCTGACGTACAAATATGTAGTTTCACTCAGTTTTTTCTGATGAGTAGATTTTTTCTCCCCTGCAGTTAGTCGACATTGTTAAACGGCTTTAATGCAAGTACTACCATAAATCTACTGTTAATTAGGTCATGTATCAAGTATTGTCCCAACAAACACTATTGTAAATGATGGCTTCAGTTTTCCAAAATTCTGTTTTAAATATAAGGAATATAGATACGGGGTTTAAACACTGATTTAAGTATCTGAAATACTTAAGCAACAATGAAAAGCGTCTGTTTGGGAGAAAATGATGAAGAAGAGTGTCACAGTCCAGGGTAACCACATTCGTATTACCCTCCTGTGGCCCACCAAGGGCACCCACTTAACAGTTCCTGGATCCTCAGCTGTCACCTCTCTGGAGCAGCAACCCACATCTCTCTCCCTCCTGACCAGTGGTTTTCTAGACTGCGCGATTCCCTGCCTATACTGTGATATTCCCAGCAAGCCAGACTGCCTAACAGGCCAACGTCTGCACTTTAGTTTCTCTGTGAAGGCTATGAACAGCATAATTGCACCCAGTTACAAAGTTACAACACAGCTTTTTATAAGCAAGCAATTTATTTTTAAGGTGAAGGCATTACCGATAACACACATTAAAATCAATAAAAGACCGTACACATATGCTAATAAGCTTATTAGATGCCATCCATTAGCCTGAGGAGGCCATAGTAGGTCAAATCCTTCCAACCATTCTGCAAGGATTGGGGGCCCCCTTTGGACAGAAGGTCCTGTCCATTTGCCAGATTACAAAGAAGGCCCTGTGTCATCATAAATTTAGGCTATTTATTTACAGGTTTTTTCTTTGTTGGTTTCTGGAGAATTTAATTTGAACTAGTATATGGGAGCCTCCCCAAAAGGTGGCACCTCTCTTGGGGGATTGCAACCTGGCTGATTTGCCTCAGTTACCACCCACTGTTTTTAGTTCCTGGAGGAGCTGTGGTAGCCCTCTCTTATGGAGTAGATCACAATTATACATAAGCCATTAATGTTAAACACTGGACTCCAAAAATACTGCATGGTGTTGCACTATTTGTTACATCTCCCCCCCTCCAGAGGTTAGATACAATCCTGGCCCACAATAATACATAAACTTGATACAATAAGGTCATTTAAGGATATTGCAGGAAATTGCCATATCTGTCACAGAGAGATTGTATGTTTAAAATATTTTCTTTTGTGTGGGAAATACAAATTTAAAATATATGTCGCTTCAAGTCCAACTTTAGAGAATTCATAAAGATATATATATATAAAATGTATTGGAAGTTCAGATGTTTAACTGGACAATTATGTCCACGTTAGTATATTTAAAGTTGTTAAGAAATAAATCTACAGGTCTAAATTATTGTTTAGGTGGTACATGATTTTGTAATTACAGAGCCAATTAAAGATCCTTTTGTAAAATCATGATACTATAAATTGGGCCCGTCAGCACAAATGATTCTCCATAAGTGTATAGAATGAGAGTGCATCAACTTATATTTGTAAATTTTCTCCATATATTTCATAGTTAGGCAGAACATCTAACCATTAGTTAAATCCATGTAAACTTTATTTGCCTATTTTCATGTGGAGTTTGTGCATCTATTTAACTAATCTATGAATAACTCCTGGAGACAAAATGAAATAGTCTGGTAGAGAACTGCCAAAAATAGATCCTTGCCAGTTTTCCTGAGAAGCTGGCATCACTCGTTATCCTATCCTCCATATTATGTTTAAGCCAAAAATGTGTGGGGTAGCAGAGGGAGCTTCATGCAAACATTCTTCAGTGAGTAAGAAAGGGAACAGCGTGAATAGTAAGTTTAGTATATTCCAAAATCCACTGATGTCAGCAAACATCAGCAAAGCAAACTTTGTTTTTTGTTTTAAATCTTCTATTTTAGGAGCAGGTTCCAGTTCCTGTTTATCATCCAACTCCTAGCCAGACTCGGCTAGCAACACAACTAACAGAAGAGGAACAAATTAGAATAGCGCAAAGGATAGGCCTTATACAGCACCTGCCTAAGGGAGTCTACGATCCTGGACGAGATGGCTCTGAGAAGAAGATTAGAGAGTAAGTTACACAAATTAGTAGTTTTAAGGTGGCGGTGGTTTATTTTTTGTTTTTTTGTTTTTTGTTTTTTTAAATGACATTTCTGCAGGAGAGTGGATCTTGGGAGGAGAAGACTTTTTCTCTTTTTTGCCTTGTTTTATTCTTCATCTCACTTTCCTTGATTAGCAATGAGATTATATACCCTAGGGCAGGGGTGGGCAAACTACGGCCTGCAGACTGGATCCGGCCCGTCAGGGCTTTGGATCTGGCCCACAGGATTGCCACCCCTGTGGCGCCGAGGGCCCCATGCCGCTCCCAGAAATGTCCGGCACCACATCCCTGTGGCCCCTGGGGGAGGGGAGGCAGAGGGCTCCGTGCACTGCCCTCGCCTGCAGGCACCACACCCCACAGCTTCCAATGGCCGGGGGAGGTCCCGACAGGCAGCGCACAGAGCCCTCTGCTCCCCCTTCTCCAGGGGCCGCAGGGACGTGGTGCCAGCCACTTCTGGGAGCAACCCAGTGCGCGCCGCTGCCATCCTGGAGCTGCTCCAGGTAAGCGGTGCTGAGCCGGAGCCCGCACCTCAAACCTCTCCTGCACCCCACACCCCAACTCCCTGCCCTGAGCCCCCTCCCGCACTCCTCCTGTACCCCAACCCCCTTCCGTGAGCCCAGTCCTGCACTTCTCCCTGCACCCCTGCCCTGAGCCCCCTCCCACATTCCACACCCCCTCCTGCACCTCAACCCCCTGCCCTGAGCTCCATTGTACACTCCGCACCCCTCCTCTGCCCCAACCCCTTGCCCTGAGCCCTTTCCTGCACCCCGCACTCCCTCTTGCACTGCAACCCCCTGCCCCAGCCCTACATTCATGGCCCTCCATGCGATTTTCCCAGCCAGATGTGGCCCTTGGGCCAAAAAGTTTGCCCACCCCTGCCCTAGGGTGAAGTAGATGCCAAAATACCACTGCAAAAGCAGTCTTCCCCATCCCTGCTTAGACCACATCATCCCATTCCTTGAATCCCTCCATTGGTTGCCTCTAACAAACTAAAGCTCCTATTTCTCTCCTACCTAATCTTGTCCCCAAAAACATCTGTGTTCCTCTCTGCCCTTATTCCCCACCTCCATGCTGCTCCCAGTCCTTTTGGTCTTACTGATCCTTCTGTCTCCTTTTTTGCATTTCTGACTTCATGCCTTCTACCATCCTCCCTTCTTCTCCACATCAAGAATAATCACAGCCTCTCTCTCCTGAATTGTTGTCCCATGTTTTGCTTATCTTGTCTTTCTAAGATTATAAACTCTTCAGGGCACAGACTGTGTCTTAGCTATGTCTGTAAGACATCCTGTAAATTTATGGTACCATATAAATATTTTTTAAGCAACAATATATTTAGCTTAATAGTTTCCATTCATTGTAATGGAAGTGTCAGGCTGCAATCAATCTCCTGAGTTTTGATAGTAATAAGGAGGTTTCTCTTCGCTCTTTTCTGAAGCCTGACTGCCATAAGGAAATTTACAGCTTTCTTTCCAGGCCAAGTAGTGGTTTTAAGGAAGATTGTTTTCCATGCACCACTATCACTGAAGTTTTCCTATGCCTTGTCCCATCCCTCTGATAAGTGAGTTAGAGACAGGTTTGAAAGTCTTTAATGGTGAATCACTAGGGCTTTGATTTTTGAGCTGAAAGTCTGCTTGCTGTAGCAAGTAGGGTTCCTGAAATTT